>NC_059336.1:70962915-71273227 GCF_018350155.1 Leopardus geoffroyi
ATTAAGTGAATAGTAAGGTACATGATTTAGATATTGTGGGGAATAAACTAAGAAACACTTTTAGCCCTCCTGCAACTAAAACGCAATATGGAGAAACATTAATATTCTTATGAAAATAGTAAAACGGAGGCACCTGGGTGGCTCAGTTGGTTAAGCGTCTGACTCTTGGTTTTGACTCAGGTCATGATCTCATGGTTTGAGTTCAAGCCCTACTTCTGGCTCTGCTCAGACAGTGCAGAGCCACATTGGGATTCTCTGTCTCTCCCTCTCTCTTTGTTCCTTCCCCGTTTGTACTCTCTCTCAAAATAAATAAATAAACTTTTAAAAAATGCTAAAACATTATATGTAAACATAACATGTGAACACATATACAATATTCTTCCAAAACCAGGTATGGCATGCTATTAAACCTATAAATTATGGTTTTATTTATTTCATTTAATTTTTAAAACATTTTTATTTATTTTTGAGAGATAGAGAAAGACAGAGCACGAGCAGGGCAAGGGCAGAGAGAGAGGGAGACACAGAATCCAAAGCAGGCTCCAGGCTCTAAGCTGTCAGCACAGAGCCTGACGTGGGGCTTGAACTCACAAACTTTGAGATCATGACCTGAGCAGAACTTGGACTCTTAACCCACTGAGCCACCCAGGTGCCCGTAAATTATGGTATTTTAAGCATAAATGTGTATAGTTGGCCAAGAGCATGATCTACTTGGAAAACTCTAGGGAAAACTCTCATGCCTTTAGCAGGTTAGAGTGTATAAAATCCACATAATTCACATAGACAATAACCAGTAATGTTCAATGTAACCACATATACAACTGTTACTGAAAATGATTACAAAATTCATGATGAAGCATATAATGAATTCATTACATTGTTACATAGAATATATTTTACTCTGGTGTTCTTTAATTAAAAACAACATACATGTTTATCAGATTTTGGTTAGTCTTTCATTTTGGCATTTTTGTGTTTTGTTTTGGTGCAAACGGTAGGAGCATGAAATAAATTCATAAACACACCTGTAGAGGAAATTACAAGAACATGACAGTATGATGGGCAAAAATCTGATGGGCACAAATCAGCAATGATATGGGGATTATTGCTAAAATCACTTTTTGTGCTAAGACATTAACTATTTTAACAATAAGTTGCCAATGCCAGGTGGAACAAGTTGGATACAAAAGGAAAATTAAATCTTGTCCTTGTCTTCAATATTCTCAGTGTTTTGTTCAAGTAAATATATACAAGTGGTATTATTTGATGCTCAATAACTTCTAAATTATATAGTAGCTATTAGAGACAAAATTGGATTACAGAAAAGTAGAGACCTGGCTGGGCCTAGGTAGATGGAAAGATTAATGTGATTGGTGAAACTCTCTAAACACTTGTAAGATATAGTTAAGTTTTTCTTAGGCAGAGAAATGGAATGATTTTATATAAGGGAAAAAGAATTATAAGAGCAATAAGGAAGTGAGAATAAATGTAGTATGTCCTGGATGTATTATAAGAAATTCCAGTTTCATCCAAGGGAAGCTTTGATATATAGAAGAAAAAGCATGGAATTTGGAATAAAACAAACACTGTTTGAAATTTTTGTTCTGCTGCTTACCAGCTGTGTAATATGGGCAAGTTTATTGACATCTTTTGGTCTTAATTTTCTCATTGGCAAATTAGAGGAAGTAGTAAGTAATTTAAAAGTTTTTTTGTTTTTTGTTTTTTTTTTTTTTTTTTTTTTGAGAATTGCACGGAGGGCACAAATTGAAAAGGCCAGTACCATGCTTAAAATATAATAGGAATTGTGTGAACATTCCCTAAAGATCCATACTGCAAAGTGTGGACAAAAAAAGGTCAAAAAGGGAGGTCAGATTGTGTTTACTGATTGGAAAAACATAATAAAAGTGTCAGTTGTCTTCAAATTAAAATTCAAGTTTAATGTAATTCCCAGTGAAATTTCCCAGTGAGATTGTTTTTTGCAGATATAGATTATTCTAAAATGTATATGGAAAGGCAAAGAACTAGCTCAAAAAACTACTCAACCAATTTGGAAAAGAAGAATGAAGTAGGAGGAAACATTCTAACCTATTGCAAGACGTGATTATCTTCGTAATCAAGGCTGTGGTATTGATGAAGGGATAAACCCATAAATCAATGAAATAGTATAGAGATTATAGAAATTGAACCACAAAAATATGCCCAAGCAATTTCTTATTTTTGACAAAGGTGGAAAAGTGATTTGATGGAAGAAAGATAGCATTTTTAACAAATGGTACTAGGGCAATTGGCCATTCATAGACAAAAAGTGAACCTTAAGTGTTGTGCCTTATACAAAAGTGCCTCAAATGGATACCAGATTCAGTATAAAATGTAAAAGTATGAAATTTTTAGAAAGATTATTGGAAAAATCTTCAGGATTACACTAGGAAAAAAGTTAGATTTTATACCCAAAGCACAATTTATGAAAGGAAACATGCATAAATTGGACTTTATCAAAATTTAAAATTTTTACTCTCCAAAAACCCTGTGAAGAGGATAAAAAGGCATGCTATAAGCTGGGAAAATGTATTTGCAGACCATATATCCAAAGATTATATCCAAAGGACTTGTGTCTAGTATAGAAAGACCTCTCAAACTCAGCAATAAAAAAATCAAACAATTCAGGAAGAAAATAGGCAAAAGATGTGCACAGATATTTCACAGAAATAGATATACAGGTAAATATAGGGGAAATACACATTAAAATATATTAAACATCATTAGCCATTAAGAAAATTTAAAATCACAAGGAGTTTCCTGCACACAGTATCAGAAAGGCTAAAATAAAAAACATTGGTGACAACATCAACTTCTGGCAAAGATGGAAAGAAATAAATCACTCATAAATTGCTGATGGGAATATAAAAGAGTATAACCACTCTGAAAAAGTTTTTCAGTTTCCTAGAAAACTGAACATGGGATAACATACAATTCAACAATTGCACTAATGGCCATTTATCTTAGAGAAATAAAAAATTACTTTATTCATAATATGCCCAAATGAACAAACAACAAAGTATTTTCTAGATGTGCTATTATTCACATGGCCATATACTTTTAAAATGTTCATAGAAGAGAAGCTTCAAAATAGCAACAGAAATAAGACAAATGATGAGATTATATACTAGCAATGTAAGGATAAGCTCATAGTTTGACAATAAAAAATAAGTGAATGAATGAGAAATGCTAAAAATAAAAAATAAAGTTTGTATTTATAGTGATGGATAATTTGGGAAACAATTTATTGATTTTTATTCTAAGAGTCAACAAATAACACATTGTGCCATGTATCTACTCACCAGAAAAAGCTTTTCAATTCTTGATGAGGAATATATATTGGACAACAGGTGAAATCAGATCAGACATTTACACAGCTAAGCTAAAACACTCAAGTCAAACTTCATATAAAATGGAATTGGCAGAATATATGACATCCTTTCCCTTTCTGTGAAAGGTGCTGCTGACTATATTAGATGAAAATGCTAAAGGAAATAGATAGGAGCCAAGCATTATAGGCATAAGGGTCCAGAACATAAATGCTAGAAACAATATTAGAACCGAGGTTTGTTTTTTGTTTTTGTTTTTTTGATAGAATGTAAGTGAAAAATTATTACCGGGTTATTCTTCAATAGAAGGCAACAAAATCAAATGTATGAAAGGCTTTTCAGTCTTAGAATAAATGTCATTTTAAAGGTTGTGACATTTAATTTTCCTAAGAAAAGAGATAAGATTTTTTTTTTTAATTTTAGTAAATGGAACATTTTTAAAAATAGGTAACAGTGGGTAAATAAAAATGTTTTGCTCTCTGCCTGCAGCTACTATTCCATATTCAAAAGAGTTTAAAATATCTGAGGAACAATGAGAAACATTCTTGGAGCATATGAAAAAAAATACATATAGACACACATACACTCACTATAAACACACAAATAAAATGCTCTGTCATATATTTACTTACCAGAAATACTTTCAATAGTTGAAGAGGACTAGATGTGTTAAGGTCTTTCATTAGTTTAGAGTTTAGACTAAGTTGTTGGTATGATTATCATAAAAGAAGGAGAAACAGATATTATTATATTGAGTAAATAACATCATTACAGTAAGAAATAGAAGTATAAATGCAATGAAATTGGCAAAATATAGTACATTTCAGTAGAAAACTCTATTAATAAAATAGTCTGTGGAATCATTTCTTAAAAAGGAATTTCAGAGATAATTATATTAATATTATATTAGTAACATATTAATATTAATTTTAAGCATTTAATAACATTCCTAAATGTTGTTAAATATCACAAACCCAAATAAGAGATCAAAGATTGTTATAGTGCAATACTCTCTCAAATGTGTTATACTTGTTAAAACTAACAATAGATTACAAATTAGCTTTAGAATTCACTCAAATGCAGGATATATTAATTAAGGTAATAGAATATTATATACCCAGTCTTGAATCCATTACTATCATTTTTGGAAAAATAATAAAGGAAAAATGAATTGATCAAATGCAAATGAGAATTCACATTATGAAGGGCTTTTTAAGGGCAATAAATCCATATTTACAATGTTATGATAACTACAGAGTGCTAATATTTAATAAAGTCCCATATTCCAAAATAAATCTTAATAGAAATATTAAATAGGAAGAGTTTTGCATAGCTTAGGAGAAATTCTGTTCAATACTAAATATGTTGGGTATCTGCCAGAGTCAGCCTTCATGTTTCTTCTTAAATTATATTGTGGAAAGTAAGACCAGATGTATGAAATAAATTGTTTCATTTTTTGTTCATTCCTCAATTTTATGTGAAAAATTAGCAAATACTTGCTGAGCAGGCGTGTGCAACTTTTCGCTAAATGCTACAAATTAAAAATGACTTAAATTTATTTCCAGCCCTCAATTACTTTATGTATAATACAAGGCATGAAGATAAACACCACAAGTGAAATAAAAATTCTAAGAAAAAGCAAGCATCTCTCTGATGAGGCCAGAAGCCACATTTTTTAATTTCTGTTTTCTTGACATATGGTATGAATTATCTATACAATATATGTTTGTTGAATGAACTAATACAAATGTCATCTGTAGATAGACCTTTAATTTCTCAGTCACTGAGGGGAAGTAGCTGTGCACAGTATTTGGAATTTTTCTATAAAGAAGTGTTGTCAATTCTCTTCAACTTGTATATTTATTAATTTGCTTATATAATTATGAACTGGTGTATTTATTTAATGCATTGGATTATAATTGATTAATAATGATTTATTTTGCTGTACAGATTTTCCAGCTTTAACCAGTGGGAATTCTTCCAGCTTGATTTCTGTGTTCTTTTAATATGCTCCCCTTTTTCAGTTTTTAAAGCACTCCTTTCTTTGCTTCAGGCTCATCTTGTGTTTTCCTTTTCCCAGCCATGGAATAAGTCATTTCTTCAATGAGCCCTTGATTCCTTTAATAAGTCAATAATAAGATCCCCACAAAGAAAATTCCCACAGGCAAAATTTTGATCAGATACTTCTCACAAAAATACTCACCAGTTATCAAAGAAATGTAAATTGAAACCACAATTTAATACCACTACATATATATAAGAATAGCTAACATAAAAAGACACAATTTAATACCACTACACATATATAAGAATAGCTAATATAAAAAGACAGACTACGGTTTGTTTAGGATAGGGAACAAGTCCAAATCCAGATACATTGCTTGAAGTCAAACACAAAAAACTACTTATTGCATGATTCTACTTTTATGAGTGAAAAATTGAATACTTTGGAAAACAGTATTGTAGTGTGTTATGAGATATAATATACACTTACCATACTGCTCATAAATTCCATACTTACCCATGAGAAATGAAAACAAATGACTACACAAAAACATTTTTCCCCAGCTTTACTGAGATACAGATGACATAAAATACTATGTTAGTTTAAGGTGCAAAATATGTTAATTGGAAACATTTTCTTTTGGGAAATGATTATCACCATGATATTAACTACCGCCTCCTTCTCATCTCATAAGAGCATGCATATATGCATATATGTGTGTGTGTGTGTGTGTGTGTGTGTGTGTGTGTGTATTTATCTTGTTTCCCATTTGTAGTAATTACTTAACATAGGGCATGGCCATAGTAGGTACTCAGTCAACATTTGTTCAATAGAAAGCTTTAATTAATTTAATAAAAAGTATATTTACTCCTAGACAATCATGTATATTATATATAATATATAAGTTATATGAAAAAATATACAAAGATTAAATATATAAATACATTTATATATAATTATATATTCATATATACTGTATATATACAATTACATAATATATATTACATAGTAACCAGTAAAAATGTTAGAAACATTCTTAAAAATATAATAGCAGTTGCGTATATTATGACATGACATGAATTTCTTTTTCTAAAAGAAAATTTAATTGTCTGTTACAACTTTTATGGATGGACCAATGCCTTTATATTTTATTGGTAGGATCCCTGTAAAATCTCCAATATTCTCTGTGAATTCATTTGGGGAAAATGTAAGTAAAAAGGAAGGGAAGGATGGTAAGAAGGGGAAAAGAAGAGGAAGGAGGAGGAAATGAAGAAAGAAAGCAGAAGGAAAGACATAAAGAAAGGATGCTAGTTAATTAGAATGTGTCAAAAAGTGAACATTGCTAAAATTAGAAAAATAAAAACTGATCATCCTAAATAGAACTTCTGTAATGTTAAGTGAATTTGTTCAACATTTTCCCAAAATAACCAAAAGAAAATTAGTAACTAATACAAAATTTTAAAAAGAATGATTCCATTTTAGGAAAGGGCAAAGAGAAAAAACTGCTAATGCTGCCATAGTGTTGAGACTCCTTGGCAATGAACCAAATTATTTTCTTTTAGGATGTGTGACAGGAAAAGTTACTTATATGCATATAATTCTCCAAAATTCATACAAAATGCCTGAAAATAGCACCTACCTTAGAAAAATGCACTTTTTTTTCCAGACCAATGGATATGTGATTACAGCCACCATTATACAAGCTGTAATCACATTTCCTTTGCAGCTGATGTGAATTATCCTTAAAGGTTGTTGGCAACACATTCATTTGGAATAGGACTATATTCAGATTTTGAAACAGATTTTCTCTTGGGCATTCTGTTTAGTTCTCCATCATTTGTCTTCCATTCTCTCTTGCATATAGATCAGAAGAGACTCCCAAATCTTATTTTTTGCATATATATATATATATAAGAATCCTTGTCTGCAAGTGTCTGGAGACTACCCTGAAACAATTTATTTTTAGAATAACATTTGTTTGCCTTAGAAGTAAAAAATATATATATATATTTGTTTGAATTTTTTTCAGATAATAATTAGAAATAGTGTTACAGGTCTCAGCAAATATTAGCCAGAATAAATTCTATGAAAGATTATTCATCTTCTTAGATTTACAGGGGTATACATTTAGTACTGTGTTGAAGCACTATTACATTTTCCTCACTAATAATTTGAGAATTCATTGAAAATGCTGTTAAATAGTAGTAACCAATGTTCACTTGATAATATTTCATTTTTCAGTATTACCAAAGATGCTGGATTCCACTGAAATTAATTTTTTAAGCAATTAAGGTTTAGCTTTTTAATTATCAAAATTTCTTGGAGAATAAACATGTCTTTTATAAACAAATTAAATTTGTTTAATTTTTTAATGCTCATAAATACTGAATTATATCTAATTTACTGAGAATGTGTTTCTATTCCAGTATTCCAACTAGTTTTAGCCAGTTTTGTTATTTATCTAGTAATGAAGATTTAAAGTCAAAACGACCCTAATGTTTATATAAATATGCTTTATAGACTGCTAGTATTAAAAGTAACTAATATACCCATTAACAATGTTGACACTTCTACCTATCTCTCATAGATTTTTATTCAGTAGACTGGGTTATGACCTTATAATTTATATATTAACAAATAAATCAACATGATTTTTAACTATTAAAATTAGAGAATCACCTAACTATATTTGGTAAGAGGTGATATTAATGGAAATGAATGAATACATTCTCACCATTTCAGAGAATAATTTTGATAAGCAATTTTATGTTGCAAAAGGGCAAATAAAAAGTGTTTTAATTTCCTTAAGAAAATCTCCTTTGCATATTATAGCACATGAATCATTTAAATGAAAAATAGATGCTGCTAATTCCAAATAGGTCTTATCTAGTCATCAAAGCTGGCTTGGCAGAATCTCTACATATAAAATGCTTGATAGCAATTAATCGAATTGAGTGCCTAAGGGATATAAAATGGTATATATTTACAATTTATAATTTATTACAAGACTTAAATTCTTCCAAATAAGTAAGTTCTTGTTAGCGAGGTGGTAAAATATGAAAAAATACCCCCCATATTTTCTCTTTATCTAGAGATTCCAAGACAAAATGTAAGATATAAAATTTGTATCATGTCAATTTTCATATAATGTCTATATGTTCTTCAATTAATATCTAATTGATATATAGGGTTCCTCAGCAAATATCTAAATGTCTTATACTTTTTCTATAGTAGAGACTCAATTTAAAAAGAAATTATATTTAATGCATATAAATAAGTTATTCCTGTGGTATTACTAAAAATAATTGAAAAAGCAATAGAGCAGTTATTTCTGATCAATTGTTAAATACTATTTTTTTTCTTACTTGTTTCCCATAAATAGAAAAAATGGGGCAGGGAACCTCGAAAACCTCAAAATTAGAGCGGATGTATACCAAAATATTTGGTATAAGTATTTTGAAAGCGCTGCATAATATTATTGCATTCACACCCACAAAATACTCATTGCCTGCTGGAAAACTGAATTTGTGTAGGAACATTTTTAAAAATCAGGAAGGAAAGAATGATAGAACAAATTCTTAGGTGAACAATTACTTGCAGATTTCTTGTGATCATATATATTTGCTTCTATGTTTGTGGTAGAGTCAAAGTTCAGTAAGGAAAATAAAAAAACACATTAGGCTTTTCAACAGAAGAGATTTAATATAAGGAATCTGTTATAGTTGATTGTGAAATGTACCTTAGATTTCTATGGTTGAGGCTGTATATATAGCAGGTGAATGGCTGCTGCTGGTTCTTAGGTGGTGATCATGGGTGTAGCCCAAGGACTATTGAGACTTGTTATAGAAAGTTTAACAATGGCAAGAGTCTACGGTCAAGTACAACTGCTGAGTGAAGTATAGTTGCTGCTAGTAGGGCTAATTCCTCTTGCTGGCACTATGCTGCCAAGAAAATGAAGATGCTTCTTCCTTCATGCTTTTCCGTCCCCTTTTTAAAAATTCCCTGTGGCAGAAACTAACAGGAAGTCAGATGGCAAAAGTATTTAGGAAATGTAGTTTGCAGAGTTCCTATCACAACTTCATAGCTCACAGAGGAGAGTAGTGAATTTGAAGGTACAAGACAACAGGTAACAACTGACACACATTGTTCTTTACAAATGTTCAAAAGGACACCATGTATATTCATTTATAGTAACCTTTGCCTAAAAGCCCTGCTATGAAAAAAAAAAAAGGCTATTTTATTTATGATAGTTTCAGATGCCTGAGAGCCATGTAGAGGATTGTGTATTTACTGTAAAGGGACAAGAATATGTCATTATTATGCTACTTGTCACATTTTTTTAGCTGGTTACCTGATGGTCCCCCATTAAAACATAATATTTCTATGGGATATTAATATTTGTGGTGCATAGCATTATGGGATATGGTAAGTGCTCAGGAAATGTTGAATGAAATGAAGACATGGATTGACCCAGAATGTGTGTTACCTGAGATTTGGAGATAATAACATCATATCATTTCGTAATGCTAAAGAAATGGGACTTTCTTGTTTCTTCATGGATTCTGTGTTTGACTGAAATGAGAAGTCTCTCCTAATTAAATATTAAGAGAATTCTAAGGAATCACAGGCAATATTTAATCGGAATAAGAAGACTAGGAATAAAACAATGTGGATTTTTTCCTGCATATTAATGTTCGTTATACAACACTGAAAAACAAATGATTTATTTTAAATTTAGTAGCAGGATTCCTTTAGCTGTATGTATCCACCTATATATGAAACATGATAAATGTTTATTGTGAAGGAAAATTGGTGTTTAGTAACTTTTCTTCAAAGCAGTCAACAGTTTCATTTTTTCCTCCTTTTATTGTCTTCTAAATGACTTTGCAAAGGAAATTTCATGCCTTCTCCCACATATTCCACATTTAAGTAACCTTCACTGCCACAGTTTCCTGTATTTTTTCCTACTGGAAACTGACTCTAAGTGTGAAATCGATGAGTTTGAAATCAAGGACTTATCTTGATCGTTAAGGCTATATGCTCCAACTAGATGTCATAGACACAATTTGGAATTCTTTTTTGCACCAATTTAGACTAAAATTGACATGTATGGAGAAAATAATTATGAAATAAGTTGTTTAATTTTCTCCTGTCTCTCTTGCCCTAGTGCTTTGCCTTTCTGACCATGTGGTAAACCACCATCATTGTTACATGAAGATATAACTATATTGTTTGCAAATACCTTACATATGAGACTAATTCTGATTGTTGCTCTAATAGGACATTTGGAGTGACACTAGAACTCTTTCATTTACTATGTCTGCATAATTGCTCTAGAACTTAGTAGCATACAATAAAGATTTATTAGGTTCATAGATCCCACCTTTCTATGGAGAAAACCTCATATTTAAAGAGAACAAGTAGAATGGAGCATTTATTGGTGTGCTCATCTTTTAAAAATACAGTCTGCCACAAGGACTAATATTATTTTCTACTTTTATGAGCCAGATACTTCACTAGGGCTTAAGATATGTACTACACTGCACAACTGTCTAAGAAAGTTATTAATGACAACTTTTTACAAATTGGGGAAGCTATGATTTAGAAATGTGGGGAAATTTTCTAGTTATCAACGTATTTATAATGTATTTATTAAGGCATGAATTTAGTTTATTAATATTCCTTGAAAAGCCTCTATGTACCATGTGCTACATAAGAAACAGAATAAAACAGAGTCCTAGTCTATAAGGAACTTAAAATCTGGTGGGAAAATTAAATCTGGTGGAAGATTTTTCTTATGAAATGTAATGTATCTACCCCTGAAGAAACAGACAAGGCATTTCAACTGGCTGAATTTAAACAGTTGAACAGAAGTTAGCCAGTTAGAGTAGGGAAAAGACAAATGCAAAAAAGAAAGGAAAAAGTAAATAGTTCTAAAGAGAATGGCCTAAACCAAAAAGACAGAGTGGAAGGAAATATAAAACATATTAATTTTCAGTATTTCTAGAGAATATGCAATGCAAGAATGAACTGAAGGGAGCAGGAAAAGTAAGCAGCATTCAGTTCATCAACAGGCACATGAGTAAATGGACTCCATCTGTAGGTGTCAGGCAGAATTAGAAGATTTTGGTAGGAGTGTGATGAGATCAAATGTGTAGTTGACACAGATCTCTGTCATATCTATATGGATAATAAATGTGCTTAAAGGAGAAGGTAATGGAGGCAGGGGCATAACTGACATGGCAAGAGGAGCATGTGAGGTCAGAGTGTGTGCACTTGAGTTATGTGAGTGTGTGTGTGTGATTGCATGTGTGTGTGTTTATCTGTGTAAGATGGGAATATAAATGATAGTTACATAAAACATATAGGGAATATTGGTGATTCAGGGAGAAAGCAGCAATTGTAGAAACACATTCCTAGCTATTCAGTAGTAAGGAAAATATTGCCGGAGCCTGGAAAAGGTGAGCTCATCAGGAGCATTGAGGGACACCTAATGTAATGTAAGTTCTTCAAATTCTGTTCTGGGGGTTGGAGAGGCCAAGCTTCGGTAGACTGAGTGAATAGGAAATAAGAAGGGAATTTTGTGACACCTGTGTATAGAAGTTTGGATAAAAAACAGTGTTTCAGTTCTGTGGGTCCTAAAGCACATGCCCCAAAATTGTGCTCCCGAGAGGCCAGAAATCTGCTTTATCTGTCCACCAACTCTCCTTCTTCAATGCATGAGCGTTTTCCCAGGGTATGAATTCTCTGGGAGTTTCCAATCTGCCCTACAGAAGAGCAGATCACACTCCAATTACCTAATTGCCTTGAAGCAAGAGGTGTCCTGGAAATTATTTTCTTTCTCTGATTATCAAGACAGCACACATTAATAGACAAGTCAGACAATTTAAAACAGTGGTATAATTTATCTTGTTCCTCTAGGAGTTACATTTAAAGTTAGATTTATGTTCAATTTTGCAGGCAAGGATAATTTAATGGGGATGCAGCCTACTTCCTAATGCCTTGTATTGTGAGGCATATAATGCTTTAGAAAGGAAATGATTGGGATCTTATCTTATCCATATATTTGTAATGTTATATTTCATACAATCTGAGAATTAACACAACACTCTCCCTCAGAGTTTAAATAATCCACCCATTGGGATTCTGAGTTATGCTGCTTGGAATTTATAATTAAAGTTTTGGAGAACTGGTATTTATGTTGTGTTGAATTGTCCTATCAAAATTTCTATTTTACCACATGTTTTCACTAGGCAAGGATATTGGATGTAATCAAACAAAATATCATCTGTTAAAATGGCCCTTTTCCTTTTATTTCTTGATATATATTCTAATAAAAGACTTCCTAAAATTGAGCCATCAGGAATGATAATAATTTGAATGTAATGCATTATTATTTTAATTTTAAGAATATGTTCTGTATTTTAATTAAGCTGCACATTTCATTTATTCTTATTTCCTTATTTAGTACAGTGATGTCTTGTAAAAATATTAAGAATCCTTTCTTGATTTTCCACAGAACACTTTCAATACTAAAGGAATTATCTGCTTATTTGGATATTTGATACAATTTTCTGTGAAATTTATTGGATCTGGAATTTCTTTAAGAACTAAGTTTTTGCCAGAATCGCTGTTTTGTTTTCTCAAGATTATTCATCTACTTGTTTTTTCTCTTTTCTTCAACCCTGTAAACTATAGGGATGCTGTATATCTAGAAAGAATACAAGTGTCATTTATATCACATATTTGGAGAAAAGCAAGGGGAAATTTCATAGAAAGACATGGTGGGGTCAGTGCATTTTTCCAAAAAGATTTAGAAGGAGATTTGTGAGAAAACATAATAAAACCTATTTTTTTCTTTACGTTTTAAGCAAGAATAATCAGGCATATTAGTGAACCAACATAGAAACCAGAAATAGAACAAAATATGTGTAGTTATGTCATTTCCACAAGAAATAGTTTAAAGTTTCCAATCATCCTGCCCCCTTAGCTGCCACAAGCCTTCCATGATATGATATTTCCTGAATATTGACCCCTATATTTAAATGCCAGGTCTGAATTTCTCTCATATGGTTCTGGAACCTTTGTATTGCTCTTTCAGGCAGACAGACCATTATAGATCTTTGATCATTCCATCTGACAGTGTTTGCTTGTTTTAATTGATTTCTGAAAGGGAGGTTGTGCCACTAGCCATTTATGCCAGATTTTAGACAGTTAGAGGGGAGTCTTTCTCCATAACTTACAACCCTTGGCTGGGAACACAGGAATATCTCAGGTAAGCTCAGGAAGTATTGACTGTATAAATGAGAGTAAGGCCAATGGACAGAGAGCAGCTCTCAGAAGCATCCAGATGGATTTGAGTCTGGCAAGGGTTGGAATGCAGGATACTCTGAAACTGGAGTTTAAAAGGTAAATGTTACCTATAATTTACTATTTTTCTGCAAATTTAATTTAAAAATTCCCATGTGCTTTTAGATATCTTCTTTTTTTGTAGAGTTAGAAGTCACCAAAACAAATTTCTACAGGTTGATTTTATATATTTACCTGTTAGGATATATAGTCTAATAGATAGAACCAACCTCAACCATAAATCAGTTGCCTATGAGGGTGGGGCAATATATATGATTACCATCATTGTTCTCAATTTTCCACAAAGCTATAAGAAATTTATGTATTTAGAGTGAATGGAGACAGATTGGAGGTATGTTGTTAAGATGTCCAGAAATTATTCAGGAGAGATGGAAAGAAAGCAATGATGAGGAATAGTTTAAAAAATTGTCAGGCAGAACTAAAAGCTCCCCTGAATTTGGAGAAATGTAATTGGTAGCAGTTCCAGTCTACTTTTTTGTTTGAATGTTTGTTTGTTATTTTTGGTATTGGTTCAGTGAGCTAATGTTGATAGAGAAAAAAATGACAGCAGTTTTGAAGAAGTGGGTTTGCAACATCAGAAAGAACTAAGAATAATTTTTGGTATCCTTGAAAAGAGGAGGTCTTAGGGAAGCTTTCCCCACTGCTGTCATTGCCATCAGTATTATTGTTGTCTTGCTTTGTTTTGTTTCCTGATAAACAAGAATTATATTGTTCAGTATTTCACATCACATGGTGCTTTTAACTGGTTAAAAGGCACAATTGAACTAGTCCCTCTTATCTATATGGTTATCTGGTTCTGTAAGTTTTAGTTACCTAAGGTCACAGTGGTAGAAAGCCCCGGATCCAGGAATAGAACTCCATAGCTTTTGACTACCACACAAGGACATCTGTCCACTTATCCAAGAGTCCTGAGAGTCCCTGAGAGGTCACCCAGAGACCTGTCCAAGCATTTCCAAAAAAACAAATGAAGTAGTTTCATAAATTAGGAATTCTAATATGTCTGTGAGTTATAATGAATAAGCTGATATAATAGTTTTTCATTATTATTTTTAATATATATTGTTATTATACGTTATGTACATGAAAATGCAAGCATATTTTGTTCACATAAAGAGATTCATAAACAGACATTTTTCTCACTTAATAATATGTGACATTCTTTCTATATTAGCCTATATTGATTTGCTCCAGCTATTTTAAAGAGTGCATAGGAACATACCATATGGAAATACAATGACTAATTTATCACAATTGATTATATCCTCCTTCTGAAACACTCTCTTCTCCAGGCTTTCATGACTCTTCTGAATCCACCCTTCTGTCTGCACCTCTGCTAATTAATATGGAAACAATCCTGGGACAGGTCCTCCTTTTCTCTCTATCTATACCTTCTTTCTAAATGATAGCCAGTAACCCAGTGCCTCTAGATATTGTTTATATTCTAATGACTCTCAACATTCTATCAAGGCTGTACATCAGTATTTAATAGGGATCTCAAAAATTTCACAGACAAAACAGTATTCCATACTTCAAACCCCCATCCCACACCTACAATTCCTCTGCTTCCTCATGGTAATATATGATACCATCATGTGCCCTGTTCCTCAAATCAAAACTTAAGAGTCCAATTTTAATTCTTTTCATTACCTCACCTACCACGTTCAGTACATTTTCAAGTTTAATTAGCTGTTCCTGAAAACATATTCTACATCTTTCTATTTCTGTTGATTTTTCTCCATAACTAAAGTCACTGTCACCTCTCTCCTATAATATAGCTATAGACTGTTTTCTTTTTTCCTCCTCTCTATTTATAATCCAACCTAAATGTTGCATTGTTACACCTAAAGAGATACTTCAAAATATAAACCAGATTAGAGATCTTCCCAACCCCATTTTACATTTCCAATACCTTTCTACTGTATGTAGGATAACTTCCAAACTCCTTGCCACCCAAATAGCCCTATGTGAGTGTCCTTTAGTTACCTTCTTAACCCATCTCATAAAACTTTCTCCCAAAACTGTGAACTAGCTTGTCCAGCTGCAATTCATTCCTTCCTCTAAAGATGAGAGATCTAAGAACTATATTTCCTGGACTTCCCTTCAGCCTTATTTCTGAATGAGTATTAGGATTGCTAATCAGATGCTCTTGTGCAAGCATTTGGAAAATAGAAGTGAGACAGTGGGCATTTTCCTGCCCATTTGGCCTTTTCCTTCTGCCAAACAAATGTGAGGACCCAAGGGTTCTCATAGCAACATGCAAGTATCCACTCTCCAATCCTGGTTGTTGAGAGGCAGGTGTAGTGGAAGCAATGGCCAGATATATTTTTCCAGTGTCTAGGACCATCTTTGTGGATGTGAAATATCAACAGCTGTGTAATTTATCCTGGCTCACAACATAAGAGCTTTGGCAGTATGTGTGGAACTCAGCAGATCTAGTAGTAGTCTCTAGATACAAGTTCCCTTAAAGGCTGGTTCTCTGGTATACTGGTAGCCATTGCTGGAAACCCAGCCTACTCTTCCAACGATTATAAAGGGCCTAATTCTCCTTAGAAAGCCTGTTCTGTTTAAATGACCTAGACTGTTGCCTTTTACTAGTATGGAAAACTTACTGAAATATATCCCAAACTGGTCTTCATTAACTGTGTCTTTGAACTGGCTTTTATTTTTTAATTTTGTTTTAATTTTTTCATTTTTGAAAGACAGAGACAGAACATGAATGGGGGAGGGGCAGAGAGAGAGGGAGACACAGAATTTGAAGCAGGCTCCAGGCTCTGAGCTGTTAGTACAGAGCCAGATGTGGAGCTCAAACCCATGAATGATAAGATCACTACCTGAGCCAAAGTCGAACGTTCACTGGCTGAGCCACCCAGACACCCCTGAACTGGCTCTTATCTTGAACATGCTACCTTCAAACTTTGAAGAGCAACCTTTAAAGTATTCTTAAGGTTTCAGCTGAATTATCATCTCAGAATGGTTTCCCCTGAATATCCTATTAAAACTATTCCCTTAATATGTGGCTTTCACACCACCCTTTTTTTTTTGTCTTTACAATTACCAACAAAAAGAGGATTTTTTTGTTTACATTTTATTGCTTGTCCCTGTCCATCTCTCTCTATGTCTTTAGAATGTAAATTCCATGAGAACAGGGACTTCCCTAGTCTTCTTTACTATTGGATTCTCAGCCCTAGAAAAGAACCTATAATATTGAAAATAAACAATTGTTCATTAAGCAAGTGAACAAATGAATTAATTAATTAATTAAAACTATCATATCTTGATGAACAATATATTGCTGAATTTTTATGGTAATATAAAGAATTCATGAGTGAACACCTTGCAAAGACTATCTTTGTATAGTTATACAAGTATGTCTATAGGGTAGCTAGAAGTAGGGATTTGGGGATAAGAGAGCACATGCATTTTTAATGTTAATATTTACTGTCAAATTCCTTTCAAAGAGGTTACACCCACTTCCACTCACATTTATGATACACAAGTGTCCATTTAACAACAGGAGCCATAGCTTAAGTATTGCCAAAAATTTAAGCCATTGAAATATGAAATTGGTTTTCAATACAATATATTTTGTATTTTTCAATTATAAGTGAAGTTGTATTTATGGTAATTAACACTTTGTAGTTATCATTTTTCAAGTTTTATTTATATTTTATTTATTTATTTATTTATTCATTTATTCATTTATTTATTTATTTAAATTTATATTCAGGTTAGTTAGCATATAGTACAACAATGATTTCAGGAGTAGATTCCTTAATACCCCTTTCCCATTTAGCCCTTCCCCCCTCCCACAGCCCCTCCAACAACCCTCTGCTTGTGCTCCATATTTAAGAGTCTCTTGTGTTTTGTCCCCCTCCCTGTTTCTATATTATTTTTGCTTCCCTTTCCTTGTGTTCTGTGTCTTAAAGTCCTCATATTAGTGAAATCATATGATATTTGTCTTTCTCTGAGTAATTTCGCTTAGCATAGTACCCTCTAGTTCCATCCATGAAGTTGCAAATGGCAAGATTTCATTCTTTTTGATTGCTGAGTAATACTCCATTGTCTATATATAACCACATCTTCTTTATCAATTCATTCATCAGTGGACATTTGGGCTCTTTCCATACATTGGCTATTGTTGATAGTGCTGCTATAAACATTGGGGTGAGGTTCCCCTTTGAAACAGCATATCTGTATCCCTTGGATAAATACCTAGAAGTGCAATTGCTGGGTCCTAAAGTAGTTCTATTTTAATTTTTTGAGGAACCTCCACACAGTTTTCCAGAGTGGCTGCACCAGTTTGCATTCCCATGAGCAGTGCAAAAGAGATCCTCTTTCTCTGCATCCTCATCAACATCTGTTGATGCCTGAGTTGTTAATGTTAGCCATTCTGACAGGTGTCAGGTGATATTTCATTGTGGTTTTGATTTATATTTCCCTGATGATGAGTGATGTGGAGCATTTTTTCATGTGTCAGTTGGCCATCTAGATGTCTTCTTTGGAGAAGTGTCTATTCATGTCTTTTGCCCATTTCTTCACTGGATTATTTGTTTTTTCGGTGTTCAGTTTGATAAGTTCTTTATAGATTTTGGATACCAACCCTTTATCTGATATGTCATTTGCAAATATCTTCTGCCATTCTGTCAGTTGCCTTTTAGTTTTGCTGATTGTTTCCTTTGCTGTGCAGAAGCTTTTTATTTTGATGAGATCCCAATAGATCATTTTTGTTTTTGTTTCCCTTGCCTCCAGAGACGTGTTGAGTAAGAAGTTGCTGTGGCCAAGGTCACTGAGGTTGTTGCCTGCTTTCTCCTCTGGGATTTTGATGGCTTCCTGTCTTACATTTACACCTTTCATCCATTTTGAGTTTATTTTTGTGTATGGTGTAAGAAAGTGGTCCAGGTTCATTCTTCTGCATGTGGTTGTCCAGTTTTCCTAGCACCACTTGCTGAAGAGACTGTCTTTATTCCATTGGTATTCTTTCCTGCTTTGTCAAAGTTTAGTTGGCCATACATTTGTGGGTCCATTTCCAGGTTCTTTATTCTGTTCCATTTATCTGTCTATTTTTTGTGCCTGTGCCATACTGTCTTGATGATTACAGCTTTGTAATACAGCTTGAAGTCTGGGATTGTGATGCCTCCTGCTCTGTTTTTTCTTTTTCAAGATTTCTTTGGCTATTCAGGGTCTTTTCTGGTTCCATACAAATTTTAGGATTGTTTGTTCTAGCTCTGTGAAGAATGCTGGTGTTATTTTGATACGGATTGCATTGAATTTGTAGATTGATTTTGGTAGTATTGACATTTTAACAATATTTGTTCTCCCTATCCAGGAGCATGGAATCTTTTTCCTTTTTGTGTGTGTCTTCTTCAGTTTCTTTCATAAGCTTTCTATAGTTTTCAGTGTATAGATTTTTCACCTCTTAGGTTAGATTAATTCCTAGGTATTTTACGGTTTTTGGTGCAATTGCAAATGGAATCAATTTGTTGATTTCTCTTTCTGTTGCTTCATTGTTGGTGTATAGGAATGCAACTGATTTCTGTGCATTGATTTTAATCCTGCAACTTTGCTGAATTCATGAATCAGTTCTAGCAGGGTTTTATTTGGTGGAATCTTTTGGGTTTTCCATATAAAGTATCATGTCATCTGCAAACAGTGAAAGTTTGACCTCCTCTTGGCCAATTTGGATGCTTTTTATTTCTTTGTGTTGTCTGAAGGCTGAGGCTAAGACTTCCAATACTATGTTGAGTAACAGTGGCTAGAGTGGACATCCCTGTCTTGTTCCTGACCTTAGGCGGAAAGCCTGAGTTTTTCCCATTTGAGGATGGTATTAGTGTTGGGTCTTTCATATATGGCTTTTATGATCTTGAGGTGTGATACTTCTGTCCCTTCTTTCTTGAGGGTTTTTATCAGGAAAGGATGTTGTATTTTGTCAAATGCTTTTTCTGCATCTCTTGAGAAGATCATATGGTTCGTGTCTTTTCTTTTATTGACGTGATGAATCACACTGATTGTTTGGTGGATACTGAATCAGCCCTGCATCCCAGGTATAAATCCCACTTGGTCGTGGTGAATAATTGTTTTAATGTATTGTTGGATCGGGTTGGCTAATATCTTGTTGAGGATTTTTGCATCCATGTTCATCAGGGAAACTGGTCTATAGTTCTCCTTTTTAGTGGCGTCTCAGTCTTGTTTTGGAGTCAAGGTAATGCTGGCTTCATAGAAAGAGTTTGGAAGTTTTCCTTCCATTTCTGTTTTTTTGGAACAGCTTCAAGAGAATAGGTGTTAACTCTTCCTTCCTTAAATATTTGGTAGAATTCCCCTGGAAAGCCATCTGGCCCTGGACTCTTGTTTTTTGGCAGATTTATTATTACTAATTCGATTTCCTTACTGGTTATGGGTCTGTCCAAATTTTCTATTTATTCCTGTTTCAAATTTGGTAGTATATGTTTCTAGGAATTCATTCATTTCTTCCAGGTTGCCCATTTTATTGGCATATAATTGCTCATTGTATTCTCTTATTTATTATTGTTTTTATTTCTGTGGTGTTGGTGTGATCTCTCCTCTTTCATTCTAGATTTTATTTTTGGGCCCTTTCCTTTTTCTATTTGATCAAAGTGGCCAGTGGTTTATCAGTTTTGTTAATTCTTTCAAAGAACTGGCTTCTGGTTTCATTGATCTGTTCTACTGTTTTTTTTTTTTTTTGGTTTCGATAGCATTAATTTCTGTTCTAATCTTTATTATTTCCTGTCTTCTGCTGGTTTGGGGTTTTATTTGCTGTTCTTTTTCCAGCTCTTCAAGGTTTAAGGTTAAGTTGTGTATCTGAGACCTTTCTTCTTTAGGAAGGTCTGGATTGCTATATACTTTCCTCTTATGACTACCTTTCCAACATCTCCCAGGTTTGGGGCTGCAGTGTTATCATTTTAACTGGCTTCCATTTACTTTTTGATTTCCTCTTTAACTTCTTGGTTAGCCCATTCATTCTTTAGTAGGATATTCTTTAGTCTCCAAGTATTTGTTACCTTTCCAAATTTTTTCTTGTGGTTGATTTTGAGTTTCATAGCATTGTGGTCTGAAAATATGCACTGTATGATCTTGATCTTTTTGTACTTGTTGAGGGCTGATTTGTATCCCAGTATGTGGTCTATTCTGGAGAACATTCCATGTGCACTAGAAAAGAATGTATATTCTGCTGCTCTAGGATGAAATGTTCTGAGTATATCTGTTAAGTCCATCCAGTCCAGTGTGTCATTCAAAGCCATTGTTTCGTTGTTGATTTTCTTATTAGATGATATGTCCATTGTTGTAAATGGGGTGTTGAAGTCTGCTCCTAGTATGGTATTATTATCAATGAGTTTCTTTATGTTTGTGATTAATTGATTTATATATTTGGGTCTTCCACATTTGGTGCATAAATGTTTACAACTGTTACATCTTCTTGGTAGATAGACCCCTTGATTATGATATAATGCCCTTGTGTATCTCTTGGTACAGTCTTGATTTTAAAGTCCAAATTGTCTGTTGTAAGTGTGGCTACTCTGGCTTTCTTTTGTCAACCATTAGGATGATAGATGGTTCTCCATCCCCTGAATTTCAATCTGATTGTATCTTTAGGTCTAAAGTTGGTCTCTTGTAAACAGCATATAGATGGATCTTGTTTTCTTATCAATTTGTTACCCTATGTCTTTTGATTGGAGCACTGAGTCCATTGACAATTAGAGTGAATACTGAAAGATATGAATTTATTGTCATAAGTTGCTTATAGAGTCAGAGTTTCTGTTGGTATTCTCTGGTCCTTTCTAGTCTTTGTTGCTTTTAGTATGTATGTATGTATGTATGTATGTATGTATGTATATATGTATGTGTGTGTTTATTTATTCATCTTTTCTCCCCTCAGAGTATTTCCCTTAAAATTTCTTGCAGGGCTGGTTTAGTGGTCACAAACTCCTTTAATTTTTGTTTGTCTGGGCAACTTTTTATCTCTCCTATTTTGAATGACAGCCTTGCTGGATAGAGAATTCTTGGCTGCATATTTTTCTGATTCAGCACATTGAATATATCCTGCCTCTCCCTTCTGGCTTGCCAAGTTTCTGTGGATAGGTCTGCTGCAAACCTGATCTGTCTTCCCTTGTAGGTTAAGGACTTTTTTTTTCCTTGCTACTTTCATGATTCTGTCCTTGCCTGAGTATTTTGTGAATTTGACTATGATATGTATTGTTGATGGTTGGTTTTTGTTGAATCTAATGGGCGTACTCTGTGCTTCCTGGATTTGATGTCTGTGTCTTTCCCAGTTTAGGGAAGTTTTCCACTATGATTTGCTCACATAACCTTTATACCCCTTTTCTTTCTTTTCATGTTCTGGGACCCCTAGGATTCTGATGTCCCTTTTTAATGAGTCACTTTCTCTAATATTTAAAGCGTGCTCTTTTGCCTTAGTCTCCCTCTTTTTTTCTGCTTCATTATTCTCCATAAGTTTATCCTCTATATCTCTGATTCTCTGCTCTGCCTCATCCATCCCTGCTGCCGTGGCAGCCATTCGAGGCCACATCTCAGTTATAGCATTTTTTGTTTCAACCTGACTAGCCTTTACTTGTCTCTCTGCAGAAAGGGATTCTAATCTATTTTTGACTCCAGCTAGTACTCTTATTATCGTGATTCTAAATTCTGTTTCAAACATCTTGCTTGTATCTCTGTTGGTAAGTCCCTGGCTATCATTTCTTCCTGCTCTTTCCTTTGGAGAGAATTCCTTCGTTTCGTCATTTTGAAAGGAGAAAAGGAATTAATGAGGTAAAAAAAAAACTAAATTAAAAAAAACTAAAATAAAAATTAAAAACAACACACACACACACACACAAATCAAATAAATGATGCTAGATCCTAGGTATATTTTGGTCTGGGTGTTGAAAGGGGTTTGGTAGATTAGAGAAAAAAAGGGAGAAAAAAATTGTTTGGAAATTTATGAAAATGAATACACTGAAATAGAATAAAATTAAATGATGGAAGTAAAATAGAATTTGAAAAAAGTGCAGAAAAGTAAAAAATATAGTAGAAAAGAATGAAAAATATTTTCAATAAAAATTGAAAATAAAAATATTTTTTTTCTTTCTGTATTCAAGAAAAAGAAAAAAAATGAAAAAGAGAAAGAAAAAAATTGAATAGATGGACCAGTGAACAGACTGAAATACTATTGAGATTACTTCATTTTCCCATAGAAGTCAATCTATGAAGCACTTTATAGTCCATAAACTAAGCAGGTGGAGAGATTTTGTGTTTCTGAAGAGTAAGGTTGGCCCCAATTGGGCGGGACTTAGTGATACAGCTCCATTCTCCACTGGGTGGCACTGCTTAGCTTACTGGGGTGGATTGTTGTGGTGCTCGTAGGTGTGTATGCACATATGTGGGGGGGGTGAAAATGACATCACCCAGCTACCCAGTCTCTAGTATCAGAACTCTATTCTCCCCAGTCAGCATTTGTGCACCCTTCCTTTGTCCTCAGCTTCCATCCTCTCCTCGCTTTTACACTGTCCATGACCAAGCCCCAGGCAGCACCTCCCTCCTGAGAGACACAGATGCGACTATGTTTCCTGACCCCTCACCTCTGGCGGTATGCGGCTTTGACCCACTCAGACCTTCTGGGGAAGGGTCTCACCAAGCAATGGCCGGGTGCCTCCCTCACCCAGGATTGCTCATGGGACAAAGCTGCTGCTGATATCCTGAGACCGTGCCTGGGTGCCAGCCTGCCCCAGAGAAAGTTCACGCGATTATGTAGCAGCAGCATTTCAGGGATTATGGAAAATCACAACACACATCTGGCACCAGGCTTCACCCCCAATGACCTTGTTCCAGCACCAGCAAATGTGGTTGTTCTCCTGGGTCCACTGTGTGGGGGCGGTGGGGGCACACAGCCTCTAACAGATGTCCTCTGAGTAGGGGAACTGCCTCCCTGGTGGCCCAAAGACCCCAGACTTCACTTTGCTCCTGGGGATTTTCCCTTCCCACCAGAGCACCACCAGTTATTGATCTGCGGAATTTCAGACTCTGTGCTCCCCCTGTTTATAGAGTCTTAATAGAATTTAAACCCTCTTCTTTCTCCCTTTTTAGTTCAGTTCCTGCATCTTTTTCCACTTTTCCACTTTCTCTCCAGCTGCTTTTTTTTTGGGGGGGGGTGCTTTTCCCATACTTTCCCTCCCATCTCCATCCTCCCTCCTCAAGCAAAAACAGCTCCCTGCCCTCTGGCTTCTCTCTCTCCCAGTTCACCTCTCTGCATTGTGTACTTGCTGAGTTCTCTGGTTCAGGTTGTGCAAATTGTTGTGTTAATTCTCAAATCAGTTTTCTAGGTATGCAAGATAGGTTAGTGTTGATCTGGCTATATTTCATGGACATGAGACACAAAAAAAATTCCCTGCTCTTCTGCCATCTTGGGTCCTCCTGTAGTTATCTTTATAAATACATATGTTTTGCCCATTTTTTGTAAGAATTATTTGTTCATTAAGTAGTTTGTCATGTGTAACAGCTCTTTAAGTTTATATATTTTTATTTTAGTTTGATAATATTCTCTATAAATGTTATTTATGTTTATTTATTTATTATTAATGAAATTTGTTTTATTTCTTTTGTAGTTTTGGGGTCAGTTCTCATTCTTCATACCAGTGTTCTGCAAGATTTTATCTCTGTGTCAAATTTTAGTTTATTTTTGTTTTGTTTTTTATTGTGGAAATTTCAGACTTATGGCAGGCTTGCAAAAATATATAGCCATGTGCTCTCGGGGATAATATTTTTGATTGCTTATGATAAAGGGAGTTATTCTAGCCTAAGTTCTAGATTGACTTTAAATGATTTCCTATTTTCTCTAACTTAATTTTTCTTTTTATTTTCCTTTTAACTTTATAATGTGCATATGACTGTTGGTTTATGTCCTTTAGTCATGTTTGGCTATGAGAAATAAAGAGTAAAAATAACAGTGATGTAAACAAAATAAAAATCTATAAGTAGTCTCCACTATGTGAAGTCTTTGGGCAAACCAATTCTTTCCAGTTAATTTTTTTTTCATGTATCCTTAGGGTGATCTTTGGTCACTCTAATGGACCAAGTTGTAGACAGATCTATGTCCCTGAAACTAGAATAGAGAAAGGAATGACTAAGGAAGGACAGGGTTTGCATATCACCACTCTCTCTTAAGAAATGCTCTGAAAGCTATTGCACGACATTTTTGCTTTAGATGGCATTAGACAGAATTTAATGTGTCCACATATAATAATGCTAGCAGTTGTCCATCTTGGTGGCCATTTTACATGATATAAATAGGAAGATTTATTATCAATCTTCAAGAGGATAATAGTATTCAGGAATATATAGCAGGATATTTCTGCTTTAGATGGCATTAGGCAGAATTTAGTTGTGTGTCCACATCTAGTAATGCTAGAAATGGTCTATTCTTGGTGGCCATTTTACTTGCTATAAATGGAGAAAAGGAAAACAAAATTAACCTTATTCATTTCTGTTATTAATTTTTCTGTCTACCTAGCTCTTCTATGTTTTGTGATTCCCCCCAAGAACACAGCAGGTTTTGAGAATGATATATTTTAAAAAATTTATATAGGTATATTGATAAAATTTAAAGGTAGTCAACACAAGTAAGAGTTGGAATTCAATAATATGAGAAACTTTCATTTTGCATTTCAGTACATCTATCTGTTTTCCAAGACAATTCCTAAACAAAACTAGTATGACATCTCATAATTAAAACAAATTAATAAATGTATAGAAGAAAGTATGATAGATTATGAACCAATTCATTATTGTAAAAAATTGGAATTACATCTTTCACGTGATTTCCTTAAATTTTATTTTGCTGATAGCATTTTGATATGGTTATAATTTGCTCTATTACATTCATTTCAAAAATGAAGATGAAAGATTAAAAGCTAGTTATTTTTCTAAAATTTATACACAAATTTTTAAATGAGTTTGAACTAGAACTCATGTTTTTCTATGATTGGAAGTTACATAAACTTTCTCAGCCTCAGTTGTTCCAGTTACATAATGAACAAATTTTAGTTTCAATCCTCGAATGTTTGGTTTTTTAATGAACTTATATTTTATGTTCCTTCCAGGAATAAAACTATTGTTTCTGTAGTGTATACATTCTTTTTGGTATAATTTTCTCAAAACATTTTTGCTAATGTTATAAAGAGACTGAAAAATTTATTGTAACTCATATTTTCATTTTTTTCAACTTAATGATGAAAATATTTACAAATATTTTTATTTTGCTTTCTACAACTGTGCTAAATATTCACCTATAGCATCCTAATTAGAAGACATAATTTCAGGAACTAATACTATCACTCTAAAAATAATCACTGCCATTCTCATTTCTTGTTTGTTCAGCTTACAAATGATTCAAAGGTGTTTGATCACATAAAATTACATTCTGCAAAACTTGAGCTTCTCAGAAACTCACTTGGAGACAAGGAAAATGTCATCCCTAGGATAGGTGTTGTTTCAGTTTTATTATTTGGTTAAAAATCCTCTCAGTGTTAAAATAAGGATCTAATTCAGGGCTGCCACATTAAAAGGAAGAAATCTGGGTCTCCTGAGTGGCTCAGTTAGTTAAGCATCTGACTCTTGGTCTCAGTTCAAGTTATTATCTTATGGTTTGTGAGTTTGAGCCCCACATTGGGCTCTGTGCTGACAGTGTGGAGCCTGTTTGGGATTCTGTCTCTCTCTGCTCCTCCCTGCCCTCTCTCTCTAAATAAATAAATGAATAAACTTTTTTTTTCTTTTTAAAAAGGAAGAAATCTGTTTGTATCACCTTAATTTTCCTGATCTGTGTTAAACATCTCTTGAGTGTGGAATGATTAGACTGCTACTTGCTCACAGAACTGCCAAAGAAAAAAACAATTTCTTCTGAGGGATCAGTTAACATGTAGTCCTTTACCAGAGTCTGGGGCTTCTTTATTAACAAGGATGTCTGGAGAAAATTACAGGAAGATCCAGATGCCTGGATGTGACTTCCTTGTCATCCCGTAGGACCCTTTCTGAGGATTTTAGATTGGTTCTCACTATCTTTTCACATATAAGCTAATTTAGCATGCATCAAGTATGAGCAGTTGTCAGTTATATGTTGGCAATGAATAAAATATCTGACAGACTTAGATTTGCATATCCCAGTGTCAAAGAACATACAATCCAAGATTAGAGATATTTATCTTTACAAAATGCTTTGTGAATCTGTAAATTATGATGTAAACTTTGATTCAAAGCTATAATGAAACTAATTAAAATTAACAATTGCTATATGTTAGAAAGAGTCATATAAATCAAATAATTTAAACATGATTCCTCATCTTACCTAATTAACTTTGACATATAGTCTTTCAAAAATAAACGTGATCTGAGTCTTACCTACATCCAAATTGTCACTAGACTACCTGCATTTGTCATTTATTCATTGTAAGCTTCCCTTAATAAAAATAAGTGCTCTTATTTAAGTGAGGCAGCAAGGTGTGGTAGAAAGAACATTCAGTTTATAACCCAGTTGTTTTTAATTTTACTCTTTATTTAACAGGTGCAATATAGCATTGAGTCAGTTACTTTAATATTCCTGGAGCCATTATTTTGCATCTGTCAATGGTGACAGCATTATCTGCTTTAAATTTTTATTTTAAGGATTAAATAAGTGAATGTATATAAATATATTAACACAATTACAGTGCTTGCTGCGTCAAAGGCAAATAACCTCCTAATATTTCATCCTCATTCTCTTAATCCCAATATATAAAATTAATTTCACATTATATTCTCTCTCAACTTAAACTGTGTCTTTTTCCTAGAGATATTTTCACTCCCATAGCTACTATTTCATTTGTGGCATTTCTTCACAGTTTTGTCAAACTAACCAATGAAGCTGTACTGAAAGCTGATAGAACCCCTTAAATCCTCACCCTCCTTTTTTCCCTCTTTAGAAGAGGAAATATAATACACAATTTATAAATCAATGTTAATTAAGAAATTAATTAAATTATCTTAGATATATGGTAGTTAAAATTTGAGTATAAGGTAATAAGAACTGATTATAATTACATAAAATATAAAAAGAAAATTAAAATGCTGAGCTCAAAAATAGTGGAAATGTGAAATCATTTTAAGAAGTTTTATTTTTCACTTTCTTTTACTTCATCCCCTGTATACAGTTTATTCATAAGTCCTTCTGGTCATAAAATATGAGACAGATCTAGATTCCTAAGAGAGTCATTTTATTTGTGAAGCCTTCGCAAGTATAAAGTCAAATTTTTAACAATGTTCTTATTTTTATTAACCTATAAATACCAGATTATAGTGAGAAGTACAACTCACTGAAAGTATAAAGTGTGGTATAAGCTCAACCAAGAATCAGGAAATACTTCTGTGAATGTATAAGGAAATGCAGGATAAGTGAACTGTATTTTATGCAAAGATAATATAGCACTGAAAGGTGACCAAGTGAAAAATGCGTGGAATATCTTTTTCCATCTCTCCACTCTGAGACTGTGTGGTTTAAAGTTGAGGTGAGTTTTATGTAGTCAGCATGTGCTTCAGTCTTTTTTTTTTTTTTATGCATCTAGTCAGTCTATGTCTTCAGATTGGAGAATTCCACCCATGTTTATTTAGAGTAATTATTAATAGGTAAGGACTTATTTATGCCATCGTATTTTGTTTTCTGACTGTTTCACATTCTATTTTTCCTTTCTTTGTTGCTGCCTTTCTTTATGAGTTGATGATTTTCTAATTACTTCATCTTTATTTTTGTGAATGTACTGTGAGTTTTGCTTTGCTGTTACAAGGAGGTTTACATAAAACATCTTGTAGATAGGATGGTCCATTTTAAACTGATAACAACTTTTATTGCATACCTACCCTTTATTCCTCTCTTTTTATATTTTTGATGTCATAATTTAGCTAGATTTTATGTTGTGTATTCCTTAGCAAATTATTGTACCAAAGTTATTTTTAGTACTTTGTCCTTTAACCTTTATAGGTTAAATGGTAATACTCTATTACACTATAGCATTAGAGTATTCCGAATTTGACTATATACTTACCCCTACTAGTGTATTGTACATTTTCATATGTTTTCTTGTTACTAATTAGCATCTGTTCACTTGAGTTTCAAGAACTCCTTTCAGCATTTCTTGTAAGGCAGTTCTAGTGGTAATGATCTCCATCAGTTGTTATTTGGGAAAGTCTTTATCTCTTCTTCATTTCTGAAAGACAGTTTTGTTGGATAAAGTATTCTTGGTTGGTAGTTTTCTTGTTTTTGTTTTCCTTCAACACTTTGAATATATCATCTTACTCTTTCCTAGTCTGTCTGATAGCCTTATCGGGGTTTTCTTGTAAGATACTAGCTTTGTTCTCTTGCTGTTTCTAAGATTCTTTGTTTTTGACTTTTGACATTTTTATTATACTATGTCTTGCAGAGAATCTCTTCAACTTGATTTTGTTTGGTTATCTATGAGCTTGATGATCTTCAATATTGAAATATGTCTTCAGATTTGGGAGGTTCTCATTCATTATTTATTTAAATAAGCTTTCACCCATTCTTTTCTTCTCCTCTGATGGTGTCATATCACCTTGATTCTTATGTTTTGAGATTTTAGGTTACTGCCTTTGCATTTGAAGTAGCAGTCACCTCCTCTTATCTTTACTAACTGCCTTTGGGAGAAAAATACCTTCCCTCTACCCTGCTAAAGGTACTGAGGCTATCTCAGACTTTCTATAGGTCTTGTTGCAGTATTATTACACTTATATGCCTTTTCTGGACCCTGAAAAGCACCAGGCCAAGTGCTGACACTCTCTCTTTTGCTTTCCCAAAGCTAGTGCTAAAGCACTGCTTTGTGGTCACTCTCTGGCCCACAGATTTAGGCCAGCTTTCTGAAAATGCTTATTAGCCATATGCCAAAACTAGTTCTTACTGCTGCTTTCTGGAGAACACACAGGGGGCCAGTCACAGAGTGAGGGTATATGAGGTTGAGACACAGGGAGTGCTCTGTATGCCCATGGGCATCTGAGGGATATGTGGGTGAAGTGTTCCCAGGGAGTCATGGGTTGGCTTTTTGATGGAGTCCACAAAGTGATTAATAGAATCTGTGTCATTTTCATACCCTCCAAAAACCCTATCTACCCCTTTTCTGCTCTTTTCATGCTCCCCAGTCATATAGCTTATCATTCAGTTCCCTGGATAAGATGAGAGAGAAATGAGCCCTTTTGGTTGGGACTCATAAAGTTGGGGATGCCAGGTGCTCATTCATCTGCTTCCCCTTTTCCCAACAAGGGAAATCGCAGGTCAAAAAAATCTCTCTTGGTCCCAAACTGCTGGCTTGGTAGAGGAGTGATCAGATAAAATAAAGCTGTTCTTCTTACCCACTCCAGTGCATTCAGACACTTATTCTTTTGCTTAACAAGTGTGCTGGAAATTTGCCTTTGGAAACCAGGACCTCCACAAAGCCTCTCTCATCCATGGGTGATTATCTCAGACAGTGTTTTCTAGGGGCTTCCAGACCCTTCCAAGAGAGGCTAGAGCTGGATCATAGGCCACTATAGGATTCCACAGCCAGGACCAGAGTCTGACTGCCTATTACTTTATGCACAAGTAAGCAAGACCTTTCCCCAGCCCTTTGGCATATGATGCTAGATCCCACAGTTCCCTCAAAGGCACTTTTGTTCATGAGTGGATGCCAAATTTTTTTGTTTATAGGAAAGGACAAAAATGAGGGCAAAGGACATCTTATGCTGACATGTCCATTATGCTGACGTCACTCTTAATATTTGTTTTGTATTTAAGTATGGTGGCTGGATTAAAATGCAGGACACCATTTTTTTATTTGATTTCATATAAATAACAAATACTTTTTGGTATAATTATATTCCAAATATTGCTTGAAACATATTTGTAGTAAAAGCTATTATCTGAATTCACACTTAACTGGGTAGCTTCTATTTTTGCTTACCACATCTGTCAAACCTGCGTTTAGGTACTTAATCCCATCTCTGTGTGTGTATGTGTGTGTGTATGTGCGAGTGGTGTATGTGTATGTGTGAGTGTTTATGTGCATGTGATATAAAGTAGAGTTTTACTTTCATTTTTTCCTCTTTGAATACTATTATTTTCATGCTTTATTTGCCATCAGTTCTCTTCCCCACTTACCTGCCATGCTAAATTTGAATATTTTGGTTCCTTATAATTCCTAATTTAAGAGTACAAAGGCAGGTTGTCTAGGCTAGTAAGGATGTATTATCATCCTCAGCTCTTGTCTTCATATTTGTGTCCAAACAACTATCCCAACTCTTTACACAAAGACTGCTTCTAGAGTGTCAGGAAAGAAGAAAAGAAAAAGGAGTAAGCCCACTTTAAGTTAAACAACATTCATTGGGAGTGAAACACATCATTTCTATTGACATCTGTTCTCCAGAACTTAAATATATGTCATATCTGTACAAGGGTACAGAACATTTAGCTATACAGCCATTCCTTATTCAACCCTGTCATATGGAAGAAGGGGAAAATGAAAGCTAGTTATCTCAGTCAAATATTTACGTAGTATATTCTGTGACACCAGGGAACAATTGTGAACCCATATTTCAGTTTGAAATCTCTATTGGGTAGAATTTAAGAAAAAAACCCTTATGTCACCATGGCATACCTTTTAACCTTTAGACAAGAAGTCATTTTATAAACATTTTACATATGAAGTTAATTGAGGTCAAAAGAAGTACCCCTATTCTGGTCCTTGAAACCACAAGCATGATTCTCCCTAGCATTTTACCTAATCTATTTTTTTTTTAATAATGTTTCCAGATCAGACACACTCCAATGCCGACTGATAATTAGATTTCTAAATGCTTTCATTCCATCTCTTGCTGAGCTCTATCAGTCTATGTTAACAATGTAAATTATTTGCAAAGCTTGTATACTTAATCTCATTAAATACAAAGCTTCTTTATTATGAGGCAACTGAAAACTTAGATGTCTATAAAAGCTCTCTCATAGGGTTTCAAACAAAATACAACCCAGAGGTAACCTACTTAACTATATTCATTCTACTGCCAAAATCACTCCCTGTAATCAGAGGTTTTCCCTCTGTGGTTGAATGTATGAACTGATAGGGGCTCACAGAGCACACTAGAATTATTTTTTTCCCCAACATGTTAATCTGAGGCTTACTTACTCAAAATGAATGTATCTTAATCAGCCATTGTTATGTGTTTTAGTATTTACTGAAAATATGACACTGTATTGGACACTGTGTAGGATACAGGAGTTGGCTTTACACAGTGCCAAACATCCGTATTATTAATGGGAAATAAAAAGGTTTCAGAAGGCAAACTATTATAGAAGAGATACTAATTACAGTATAGGGACTGTGGAGGAAGAGATTTCTGACAAGACATGTCTGCAAAGGTGTGGTCATGGAGAAATGTGATTTGAATAGGACCTAGAGTGATTAACTAATGCCCAGGATGTAATATGAAAAATGTTTATAAACTTCTAAATCAGAATTTTATAAAATCTCTTCCTTGCCTTAATAATTCAATAATCAGACAACCCCTAGGCTAGTTTATCCAAATGGTATTGAAATCTTCACCTTCCAACCATTATATTATGTGATTAACTTCATTTTGGGATTGGAAAATATGTTTTACACAGATTTTTTATTTATACAAGACCTGATTAAATCAGTGTCAAAATGTGTGAGAAAATCAAATAAATATCAAACAGTTCACTTATTTGGATATTCATTAACTGGTTTCATAATTATTGACAATATAATGATATTCAGAGGAAACATCTGTAGAGAAGACAGATCCAGGTTCCAAAGAGGCTGAATTCGCAACCATAACAATAAATTTCATGACCAGGTTTTTCCTAGGAAATGCTCAGGAACAGACACTTAATTTTTCTTTCAAAAACAAGCAATTTGTTTCTAATAATTTGCTTTCAACTAACCAAATAATGTAAAGGCAAAGGCTAAAGGGTGGCTTGTATTCCAAAAGACAGTTAAAAAGAGGCTTTATAATGCAAAAATAAATCTTCAGTCAAAAAATTAAAATATCAGATGGGGACAAAATAGAACAGTTAGTAAGAGTATAAATATGAACTTAAACCTCTACAAAACAGTAACTGTCTCTACATCTTCCTCTACAAAACTACCTTTAATAAAATATCACCTTCAATGAACTTCCTTGTGAATGAATTTTGATGATAAGCCAAGGATGTATTGACTTTGGTAAGTGACTTTCAGTAGGAATGACGTGCCTTCTCAGTGAGGCCTTTGTTCTGTCCATTCCTTTTTTATACTAGGCTTGGAGAAGTTAAGAACTAAGGTTTCTGAGGCTAAGGTTTCAATCCAATACACTATTACCAGACTCAAGCCTGAAAGGTGACAGCCAATTGGGAGGAAGAGGAAAAAAGTCTAATTTTCTTTGGAAATTCCTTTGGAAGTTAAAAGGAGTTGAAATACTAAATCGAGATGGAAGAATCAGCTTTAGGAAAAGACATATTTTCTATCAGACAAAATGCAAAGAAGTGAGACTGCATGCTGATGCCAGTAAGATTTTCACATGGGGATAAGCAGAAAGTATTAGTAAATCCCACCTGACAGTCTATTTTCTCCTGAAATGGAGACAAAGAAGTCTCAAACAAGAAAACAGAAAAGATGGAGGTGACAGGTAAAAACCTGCTTGCATCAGTCATTGTGAGAAGTAAGGGCAAGTTGTCCGAATCATGTAAGGTTTCTGGGTGGCATTATAAGAGTTCACTCAAGTTAGGGGTGCCTGGGTGGCTCAGTCGGTTGAGCGTCCGACTTCAGCTCAGGTCATGGTCTCGCAGTCTGTGAGTTCAAGCCCTGCGTTGGGCTCTGTGCTGACAGCTCAGAGCCTGGAGCCTGCTTCAGATTCTGTGTCTCCCTCTTTCTGCCCCTTCCCTGCTCATGCTCTGTCTCTCTCTGTCTGTGAAAAATGAATAAACGTTAATTTTTTTAATTTAAAAAAGAAGAGTTCACTCAAGTTAAAGAACATGATTCGTGTCATCATATTATAGGGTTGAGTGCTTTCCCCCAGCCAAAGTGTCAGTATGAGACAGGAAACTATGGCCACAAAGAGAATGTGTTTTAGAATCCTACTGTGCTGGGTTCAAGTTTCTGCTCTTACCTTCTAGCTATGTGATCTTGGGCAAGATCGTTGACATGTCTGAATTCTACTTTCCCTATTTGTAATAGTGGAATAAGAGTGCCTATATCACAAGGTTATGTGAGGATTAAATGAAGGAATGCATATAAAGAATTTAAAGAAGTGTTTGGCACAGAGTAAATATTCAATTAAAAAAAACATTATAATGGGGGAAATAATGGTCACTAATAATAGTTTGAATTTGTGAGTATTAAAGGGATGCAGTAAAAGGACAACACAAAATGAGAGTTAAAATATTAGATGAGAATGGATTATAATAATCTATTTGGAATTAAAGAAATTAAGCCATAGAGACAAAAGGAGCAACAGTTTTTCAAACAAGGCCATGGGAAGCATTGGAAATAAGCCTGATATTGGTGACTGAATGAAGTATAGCACTGCCAATGGACTAATGTTCCTGATAGGATTAAGAAGAAATGCATAGTTATTTTTCTTTGAATTCTGTTAATATATTTTTATCATTTATTGTGAATTCATTTTGTCCCTCTAAACTTAAACTGTAAGCTAAAGTTACTCCTAACCTGGGTAATATATTCTTACATAAGTGCTGTACATCAGCTACAAACATTAATAACTACATGTTGAAAAACTAAAAAAGTATATCGTAAAATCTTTTTATTAATTGTCAGTTCTTTTAATGTGAAATATCTCATTTTACAGTTCAAATGAAGGCATTTGATAACTGATTTTATTCAGTTAATTGTAAGTGAATCAATATATATAGTTTAAAAAACCATACTTTTTAAAGAGATTTTTATTTGTGAAGTGTAAAAACACAAGTAAAAAATTATATCCCACTATTTAAATTTTATATAAAGAACTGAAAATTTTAATTTCCTTGTTCCCAAGCCTCTGTTTGCTATACTCTAGTTTTTCATTGCAGAAGAAAACTAATTTTCTTGTCCTCTCCTTCTCACTCTCCTTTCTCTTTCAGTGTATCTTTCACCAATGATTATATCTATTGTCTCCATTTTTATTAAATTAGTTTTTTTTTTCCTTTTGGAATTATCCCCTACATTGGGGGCAGGCAAACCACCACATGTAAGCCGAATCTAGTTGTTACAAATAAAGTTTTACTGGAAAACGGTCACCTTCATTTGTATACATATCATCTATGACTGCTTTTATGACACAATGACAGGTTTCAGTAGTTGCAACTAAGCATAAAACTGTAATGCCTAGGGGTGCCTGGGTGGTTCAGTCAGTGAAGCCTCTGACATCTGCTCAGGTCTTTATCTCCTGGTCCTTGAGTTCCAGCCCAACGTAGGGCTCTGTGTTGACAGCTCAGAACCTGAATCCTGCTTCGGATTCTATGTCTCCCTTTCTCTACACTCTGTCTCTGTCTCAAAAATAAACATTAAAAAAACAAAACTGTAAAGTGCAAAACATTTACTATCTGGCCCTTTATCAAAAAAGCTGACACTGATTTACTTATCTGTTGCTTACATTTTTCACTTACCCCGGGGTTATGGTTGGCTTTCTAGGTCAGTATATATAGATGTGTCCTGTTCATTTAAATTATTTCAAATTATGGGTGCCTGGGTGGCTCAGTCGGTTGAGCCTCCGACACTGGGTTTTGGGTCAGGTCATGATCTAGTGGTTTGTGAGTTTAAGCCTCACATTGGGGTCCACACTGACAGTGCAGAGACTGTTTGGGATTCTCTCTCTCCTCTCTGCCCCTCTCCTGCTCACTCTTGCTCTCTCTCAAAATAAATAGATAAACATTAAAAAATATTTCAGATTATAATATAAATCATTAATTTATTCTATATGTAAACTTATCATTTGTGTAAATTTAGACTTTTTCTAGTTTTTAAGATATACTACAGTCACATATTAAGTGCATAGTAATAGTAGCTAGTGTGTGATATATATTTCTTTGTATGTTATAGAAAAACTACAGCATGTTATAACATATTCAAAGATATTAAATTTCATGAATATTCTAATTCATTACAAAGTGGAAAATACAGAGCATGAGAAAAAATGAAATGAATAAAATAATATTATGGAAATGACTGTTGAAAGTTAAATAATGATCCTCAAATTTGAAGAGTGCTACACCATAGAATATGCCAAAGTTGGTGATTGCTGATTATCTACTCAATAAGAGGCCCCTGCCTTTGTCCTTATGAATAGAACTCTCTTTTAGCCATGTCTGAGTTCAACTTATTTAATATACCAAGTTCCCATGTAGCCAGGAATGGTCTTGTATTATCGGTCTTTCCAAGTAAAGAAAATAGAAATGCAAACATGAAACTACAGATTTAACATTTTGATAATCCTTATTTGATTAGCATTATGTTAAAGGCATATAACCTGAAGTACAGTCGATGAAAAGTAACATATATCCTGTTATAATATTGCACTATAACATTAGCCTTGAGTTGTCTTACCCTGTATTAGGAAAACCCAGTTTTTCCCTTTGTTTCTCCTTTCTTTCATACTACTACACACTCACAACGCTTCTGACAACAGATGTGTGGGGTTTTCCCACCAGATCAAGCAATTCTGACACCTGCTGAATGTCCTACAATTTAACTCAATTCTCACACTATCTACCTGGAGATAGCCTCAGATCCCACAGGTTAAGAGCTCACTCTTAAGATAATACCCTTCACTTTCAGGGCCAGTTGCAAGTGGAAAACTTCTAGGTTGCCCATAACTTTTGTCCAACTTGGCTACAAACCGAAGGTTCCAATGACCTCCTCTTTCTTGGATTTGATTATTTGCTAAATCCACTCTCAGAACTCAGGGGAACACTTATGCTTATTAAAGGATATGATAAAGGATACAAGTAAATAGCCAAGTGAAGAGACACATAGATTGAGGTCTGAGAGGATCCTGAGGGCAGGAAATGCCATCCCGGGGAGATGGGGTGCCTACTCTCTGTAAGTAGATGTGTTCACCAACCTGGGAGGTCTCTAGGCAACAATCATTAATTCCATTTTCAGCCCTTTTCCCTTTTCATGAGAACTGTGTGTGGAGTCAGGAGGTGTCAAAAAATTCCAGTCTTCTAATCATGGTTTGATCTTTCTCATGATTGGCCATCTGGGAGTCATCAAGGATCTCACCTGGAATCACCTCATTAGAATAAAAGTCACTCCTATCACCAAGGAAATCACAAGGGTTTCAGAAACCAGGGTTAAAGGCCAAATATTGGAACAAAAAATTCTCCTATTGTTCTTATCACTTAGAAAATTACAAGAGTTTCAGGAGCTCTGTGCCAGGAGCTAGCGGGATAGAGACCAATATATATTTTCTGTTATCTCACATATCCCTACCTTTTGTGGCATGGGACAATGAATCCTCTATCTTTTAAAGCCACAGTAATAGATCGTTTTGTTAGCACCAGATGTAGTTCTAACAAGCAAACAGCAATCTATAATATGCTACAATTAGTTCCATTACGCTGGTATTAACTTTCTATGGGAGCACATTTTTACCCCTTAATGACTGTGAGAACCTTGAACACAGGAGATTTTTTTTATAAAATAGGTATTTAATACATATCCACAGATTTAAATACTACTTACATTTCAACAGTTCCAAAATTACTATTTCTAAACCAAAATTATCTTCTCAAATCAAGCCTTATATAACCAACAGATTTTGTTATAGCTCCCCTTGGATGTCTGACACAAATTTCAAATTTAACACATCCAAAACTGAATGTTTTATCTTACCTGCCAAATGTTTCTCCTCCTCAGACTTCAAAATCTCCACCCATTTTGTTACTCAGGAAGCATGTTGGGTCACTTCCTTTTCACACCCATCGTTATCAAAATGCAATATGCCACCAAGGTCTCTTTGTCTACCTCCCAAATTTTGCTTTCCCTTTCTCTCCACCTCTATTTTAACACCATAGAAATGTCATCATCTCCTACTGCTGCCTCTGCAATTCCCTCCTTAAATTAAACACCCACCTTCCCTTCTACTCCCCTCCAATTGATTTTTCTATACAAGAATGTTATTTAAAAAATATAAGTTGAATATTACTTACTACCTCTCTTAAATAGTTTCAAAGGCTATTGAAAAAGCCTATCTTTCATAGATGATAAAGTCTATCATACTATAAAAATGTAGTCTAGAAACTGTCTGTATGACCAGCTCCTTCCAACCTCTTCAATTTAATCTTATCATTTACCTGCTTGTTCATTATGTTCAGGAAATCATGTGGTCTTTCAGTTCCTAAAACACTTGGAATTCTTTTCTACCCATGAGACTCTATATATGTTGCCTCTGTCACTGAATTTCTCCCTAGATAACTATTACTTTTACTTTAGGTCGCATTTTTAACATCATGTTCTTTTGTAGAGAGTCCCTCACTGATATTCAATCTAAGTTAATAGTTTCTCCTCATTTCTCACCACTTAGGTAATTAGTCCCTATGACAGCTCACAGCACCATTACCTTTCCTTTATAGCACTTTATTTAAAAGACAGAGGCCATCTCCATTTGCTTCAACTCCTTAAGTATACAGTGTTTTTAGGATAGTGTATGGCACATAGTAGGTGTACAATAAAAGTATGGAGATAATAGTTGAATACATGACAGAGTGAGTTTACTGAAATGCATTTCCAGTGGTTGCATGAGTGATTTCATAACTGAGAGGACACAGTGAATACCACCAAGACATTATTCATGTTTCTAGAGTAATTTGATACCACAGAATCTGGATCCTTAAAACTCAGTAGAACTGTGGGGTTTAACACTGGATTCTTGCTGCTTTTCTTTTTCTTTCTTAAAAACACATACTCAATAATTAACACTTAAGGGGCATATTGACAGTTTGGAAATCACCCTGGCTACTGTGAACACCACATCCTATAATCATCTGCTATCAAGTTTACAGATAATTGTAACCACAGGAAATAGGGCTAAGGACATGATGGAATAATTGGAGACATAGCCCTTGTCCTGAAACTGCTTGCAAAATAACTTATGATAACTTCCAACAGACATATCCAAAATAAAATCAAAATCATGTAGCCAGTGTGAAAAGCACCCCATGCTCTTTGAATTTATGAATTTAGCAGGAATGATCCATCTATTAAGCAGAAGGTATAAAAAGAGACTAAAGGAACAGAGTCTGGTATTGGCCATTATCCCTTCAAATATGTGCATTTTGACAGAGACAGAATTTTATTATTCATTTATCTTAATTTCTGAATGAAACAAAGATCTTTTGCTTAGCTTTCACACACATAGAGAAAAATATTTGTTCAAGTTATAGTTTACCTTTAATTTATTGAATGTTATTGATGATTATGAACCTTCATGTGATATAGGTAAAAGATTGGTTAATTTGATTCATTTATCAATTTCAGCATTTGGTGCTGTGTTATAAACCTTTAACTACTTCACATTTTACCATTTTTTACCTTAACCAAAGAAAATAGGTTCATTATTTTTTTCCCTTTATAGACAATATTTTCTTCATTTATATGCTTTACTTATTTGGAATACTAGGTATTATATTTCCTTTATACTATTAGTAAAATGTATCCATATGTACCCTGATATACAGTCTGCCAAAAGCCTAAGTTTGAATTACTTCACTAAATGATCCAATAGAGATATTTTCCTTTCCATATAGAGGATATTGACTTTAATGACATTTTTGTGAAGAACATGCACAATAAAATGAATAACTCAAAATAAATGTTATTAAACTGTATAAATATAAGAGGCTAAAGTATTTTGGCTAACATATTTCTAAAGTGATTATTAAACCCTAATATGCATGAATACACTTGGAATTAATGTCTTTATATTTTTATTAGCTGCTTTCATTTTGAATAGTTACTGCTAAACTTTTTATTCAATCCTTATATTTTTTAGGTTTGTAAAACCAATACAGATTTAATGTAAGGTACTTGAAATGCAAGAGCATACAATATGAACTCCACATCCTCCATTGTGCTACTCCTTTTAGTTAGGCATAATTTAACATATTCAAATTATTTTATTATAGAATATCATAAAGTTTAACCCTTTCTTTGTACATTACCCAGAATAATTTTAACTAGGGGCGCCTGGGTGGCGCAGTCGGTTAGGCGTCCGACTTCAGCCAGGTCACGATCTCGCGGTCCATGAGTTCGAGCCCCACGTCGGGCTCTGGGCTGATGGCTCAGAGCCTGGAGCCTGTTTCCGATTCTGTGTCTCCCTCTCTCTCTGCCCCTCCCCCGTTCATGCTCTGTCTCTCTCTGTACCAAAAATAAATAAACGTTGAAAAAAAAATTAAAAAAAAAAAAAAGAAGAATTTTAACTAAAAAAAAAAAACTGCAAAATAGTAAATGCTATAAAAAATGCATGTCAATATCTGAGTTTTACTGTAGAGTGTGTAACATCCACCGAGTATCTGCTAAAACTTACTGAAATCAATCATAGCAGACTTAGTCCATAAGTAACTTTTCTCCAAATTTCTTTCCAAACTCTTCAGCATTCCAACAAAGTTTTATGGTTTCTAGAATAATTTTCAGCTTAGTCAGCCCAACAGGGGTGCTCCCCTGAGAATCATTCACCAAATGTATTGTAGACTGTATTACTTTATAAATTTTAGTTGCCAGGTTCCCCTATCCAGCACAAATTATTGTAAGACAGTTCTACTTTGTTTATTTAATGTTTGGGTGTTATCTAGGTCTTTATTTTGAATTCAGTCTCAAATGTTTTAGTGGATATTCTGGGGAAATTGATTATCTATTCTGAAGGACAATTTATCATAGTGAAGATGTTCATGAACAATAAGCCTGTTTTTAAGTCAATAAATTGGATTGGTTTTTTAAAAAACATTTTCTTTTTTTAAATTTTTCTATTATTTTATTTTAGGGGGCACATATATGCTTTCCTTAGAAAGCATATAGCTTTCTCATATTTTTCCTTTCAACCTATGTGTATCCTATCAGGAGTGTATATATCTCTATGGCTAACAACTTTTTTAAAAACAAATCTGACAATATATAATTTTGGAATAGAATGTTTATTTCATTTATATTCACCTTAATTATTAATGTGATTGGCTCTATATCTGGCCTTTTTAAATTTGTTTCCGTGCAGAATTTATGGCTGTTTGTCATCCTCTCTTCTTCCTTACTACCTTGTGTTAAATAATTGCTAGTATACCATTTTAATTTTATATTATCTATTTATATATCATATATAGGTATCTAGAAAGTACAGTAAAACCTTGGATTATAAGCAAATTGTTCTGGGACTGCTCTGCAAGATGAGCAAACATTTCTAATAAATTTTAACTTGATGAACAAGCTATTTCTTGCAATATGAGTAGTACGTGATGCTGAATATCACATGATCACAACTGAGCCAATGGTTCTTCTCTCTCTCTCTCTGGGATTGTGGATGATTGTCTCCCTTGCTCAGATGCTCGGTATCAGGCCACAGTGTTTGGCAGAAATCAGTGATTTTTCAGAACATTGGAAGGTGCCCACAGCTGGCACTAGTGTATTTTTTGTCACTTCAAAGTACCTATGGACAAAAGCACCTTTGCTTTTCCTTGCAAGAATAAGCTTAGGAATGTTTTGATTTATTCTAGGTCAGGCGGCCTGCAGATAGACCCTTTGCTGCCTTATTGCCAGTTGCATTAAATACAGTATATGACAAGAGTTTTTTAGTACTGTACTATAGTCAACATCAAGGTGAACATATACAATGGCCCATGCAGAAAGATTCGATTGAGCCAATGGATAGCAGTGATTCTGTTAGCAATAGTGAAAGTTGCCCTACACAATAACCCTCCTCAATCTTGTCTCCCTCATACCAGCCAAGAAATTTTTCAAAGGTAAATGCAGGTTAATTTTTTTTATTTTTTTTATATATTTTTATTTTCTTTATTATTTTGTATCATAAAACAGTATTATAATCATTTTTATATGAATATTTTTGGGTTGTGGAATGAATCATCTGATTGTGGAATTTGATGTACAAATGCTTTGAATTACAAGTTTCCAGAATGAATTATGCTTACAAACCAAGGTTTTACTATGTATATAAATATATAAATACATATATTTTAGAGTGTTTCCTCCAAAAATTTAAAGTACGTCTTTATTTACCTCATTTTTTAGGATTATTTTGCTCTGTATAGAATTCTTAGTTGACAGTTTTTTTTTTCTTCTAGCATATTAAGTATGTCTCACCACTGCCTTTTGTTCCACATTGTTTCTGATGTGATATTGTTGATCTTCACAGGATAAGCTGTTTTCCCTTGTTGCTTTTATGACTCTCTTTGTCTCTTTGTCACTTTCTCTTTATTTTAGTAGTTTGACTATGATGTATTTTTGTATGGGTACTTTTGCTTAATTCTCCGTAACTTTGTTGTACTTGTTGGCTATATAGGTGCATGTTTTTCATCATATTTCTGAAATTTAGGGCATTATTACTTCAAATATGTTTTATTCCCCTTAATAATTTTTCCTTTTCTTCTAGGACTTTTATAAATATGAAGGACTTTTTAAATGTAGAAACTAATTTCTAAGGATTTTAGGTAATGCTAATTAAAGGAAGGGTTCAAATATAATTATTGGACTTTTAAAAGTATTAGGTATAGATTCTCATCTGTTTATATATTTTAAAGTAGAGATTATATAATCTACAGATATATTTTATATGTGTTCAGAGATGTAGGAAAATAATATTAATATTTGTAAAAACAAAAATATGGAAGCAATTTAAGTGCCTATAAATAGAGTATAGGTTAAATAAATTATGGTTTACCTATATCTGGCATTTAAAAATTGACACAATTCTGGATGTATGTGCATCAATCTCAAAAATGTATTGTTATGTCAAAAAAGATACAATATAGTAAGAACAAGATATTAATTTATAATGCATACATACATACGTGTAATTTAATCTATTGTGGAAAGATAAATAGAAAATTGTATTATTATCTTTCACGTATAAGACTAGATGAGGATGAGAGAATCAGAGTTGGGAGGAATATTCTCTTTTAATTATATAATTTAGTGTACTGTTTTGACTTTATTTTTTGTACAAACATGTATTGTGCTCATGGAAAATAAATATGACAGAAATAAAAGGAAACATTTAAATTAAAACATAAGTCACTTTTGCTAAAAGAGGAAACCTTCCTGTATTATACCAACATTGTGTTCAGTGCCAAAGGCGGGTCTTAAATGTCATTCTGTGAATTTTACTATACTAACTAGATTTCAAATTATGATCACCTCTTTACAACTACTAAACTTTTGCCCCTATATAAATAAGTTTTATTTATGAACCTATAATCATTCATTGTACAAAAAACCAAGTTTTAATTTTAACTCTTAACTCAGACCATTCTTAATGCCTGTGGCTTCCCATGGATTTGAGATTAGCATGCAAATTCTTTAAAATGGATTGCATGTCCCTATATGATCTGACACTTGCTTACTTCTGTAATCCTACAACATTACCCTCTTTATGAACTACAGTTCAGGTCCACAGGACTCCTTGACTGTTCTTGAAATATCAGGCCCTTTTTTTCATCACAAACACTGTATATTTGCCCAGAATGTCCTACTTCCAATATTGCAAATACTTGCTTATTTGTGTCCTTCACACTTTAATTAAAATTTTGCATCTTCAAACTACTCGGTCTAAAGTCACTCCATGTCTGACATCAACATTCTGCCTCATTCCCCTGTTTAGTTTTTTTAATGAGTTTTGCCTAATTTTTCTATTTTAAAAGCAATATATTTATCATGTATTTCTTCCCTAGGTGATAAGATCCATGAAAGTAGGAACCTAAGCCTTTTGTTTGCTGTTATATCCCCAGATCTTGTAATATTGCTTGGGACATAATAAACAAATAATATATTTGAATTAATAAAAATATTTTACCATTATTTTTAATGTTTAAATTGAGGAGATAACCTGGTTGAGAATGTGAATATAACTAGCCTCAATAATCATTTATTTAATCCTACCTTTATTCAAAAAATATTTATTAAACAGTAGGTCTAAGTGCTATTCAGTTTTTAAGAGAATAAGAAACAACAAAAAGACTTAATTCCAGACCTCACAGGTTTTGTTTGTTAACAATTGCAATACAGTGTGATAAATACTCACTTTAGAAAGCCCAGAAGAACATATTGGAGGGTCAACTGAAAAGCCTGAAAGTTTCCTCATTTTGGATGGTCACAGGGAGCCCCATTTTGAATATTAGCAAAGGACCTTCATTTCTTTTTCCTTCAGCTCTATTATGTTTAGCAATAAAGAGTATTTACTTTCATATATATATGAAAAGCATGTATGTGTGTATACATAGATGTATTTTAGAGAGAGAGAGAGAGAGTACAAGTCGGGGAGAGAGGCAGAGGAAGAGAGAGAATCTTAAACAGGCTCCATGTTCAGCGCAGAGCTTGACTCAGGGCTCGATCCCATGACCCTCAGATCATGACCTGAATCAAAATCAAGAGTCCTAAGCTCAATGAACTGGGGGCAATCCAGGTGCCCCTAATTTCTTATATTTCAGAAGAAGATATGTATATCCTTAGCATAAGTTGGTAGTTTAGCCAAGGGAATGGATGAGATCACTTAAGAGTGTTATACTTAAAAAAAAAAAGAGTGTTATAATTTAAAAATTATTTTAAAATGACAATTTTATTAGTTTTATTGAATATGGACACATTTCCCGACGGGAAACAGAATCTGGGTAATTTCTAACCCCACCAGCTTCGTGAATATAAAGGAACATGTATAACTGGATCCGCTGTAATAGGAGTGTGTAACCTTTCTGAACCTGCAACTGAAGGAAAACAACACCTACTGAAAACAATTATTGTATCAAGTGAAAAAAAAAATACTAGTTAACTTGAAACTGACATTAGTAAGCTCTCAAAGAATTATGTTTTTAAATTAATTTTCAGCTTACACCCTCAAACCATTTTAAATGCAATTCCAGAGCTTATACTAAATATTCAACAATGTCCCAGTGCCCATTAAATTAAAAACAAAGTTTATAGATAGATATTCAAAGATTTTTACAATATGGGCAGAGATATCTTCTTTAATTTCTTAATTTTTTTAATGTTTCCGATCTCTATATGAATTTTTCTTGTGTCAGGGCTTTCCAAAGTATACCTTTCTATTTTTACCTGAAAAAAAAATCCACCTGATTCTTTGTAGTAGTATCTCTGAACTCTAAATAGGATATGTCACCATCTTTCAAATCTTTGTCCCTGACCTGTTATTTTAACTATTTCTTCCATTATTGTCTGTTAGATTTTTCACCCAAATAGACTAAACAAATTGAAAGTAGGAAATTATATTTCATTTACTTATCTATACAGCACTAGCAGAATACCTATTACAGAGACAACTCTCTTCTTTCCTCTCTCTCTCTCTCTCTCTCTTTCTCTCTCTGTCTCTCTCTCTCTCTCTCACACACACACACACACACACACAATGTTTAAAGGTAACTTTTGTAGATCAGTTATTGTCTCTAAGTTATATTGCGCCATTAATTAACATTCATTATATAGAATCATAGAAAGAGAAAAATACCAGAGCTAGAAAAAAACATCAAGGATGCATCTGCGCCAAGGTGTTCAGAAATACCAATTGTGGAATTTGAGTATATTTACTTATATGGTTCCACCACAGAGGTTCCAATTCAGTAGGTTTGTGGTGAAGGTCCAACTCCTGCATTTTATTTAATTTCTGAAGGTGATGCTGATGCACACTTCTCCTTGGGAAATTCTGACCACCTCCTTCCTATCCTTCTTAAAAATGTAACTGACACCCTGAGAGGTAACTTGTCACAGGTCATAGAAGAATTTGATGACAGAGGTAGGAATAGAATTCAACTTTTCTGTGACACTATTCTGTGATGTTTCTTTCCTCTTTACTGACACTGGCTTCCAAGTAGAGGAAAAGAAAAGCATTTTGAATTTTTCTTTTTCCTTCTTATTTTGCTACCATATCTGCATTTTTCCACAAACACTATCTTTTTAAAAAAAAATAAACTGCAGCATTGATTTATGAGGCTGTCAACATCATCAGGGAAGCACAATGGCTCTGTGGCAGATGTTTATTCTGAAGTTGATGTTCCCGATCAAACATTAGGAACAGTCAGGGTTTCTTTTCTTTTTTTTTTTTTTTTTTCATTGAGTTATGGGATTGCACTGGCATTTTCCTCAATCCTAACTCAGATGAAAAGATGGAATCAAACAAGGTGACCTAATTGTTGCACAGATAGAACATATTATGTCTTCTAAATAGGTACTCTACCCATAGGAAAAAGAAAACATCATATTAAAAGCCATAGTATAGCTGGAATGAATCCAATCTCATTAGATGTTGCCACCTTTGATAAATTTTCCTCATTTTCTAAAATTATTGAATATATAAATTATTCCATAAACCCATTTTAACAGAATCAGGGTAATATCTACTTAATTAATAATGATTATAATACATTTTATACATAGACTTGTAATGTTTTTAAAAAATATTTGTGAACTGTATTTTTTTATTTTGAAATGTCTAATCTTAATAAATAACTAATTCTACTGCTGTATTCTTTAAATCTCTGAAAGTGAATATTGTCAGTGTAGTTTTGGAAGAATCAGACATCTGCAAACCTGATTCTGGCACCTCTGGAAGTACTTTGAAAGCAGAAGTAGGGCACAGTTTATTACATAGACCCTCAACATTTTCAAGGAAATCAGACTTCTCTGATAAAGCTAACAACACCTCGAAGGAAACCAATCCAAAATAGAAAAGTTGTAAGAAAATATTTATAATCCTTCATGTTTAAAGTTAAAATTCACCATGGAGTCTAAAAATTTTATCCAAAAATAGAGGGAGGTATTAATTTCATTATTACTAAATTATTATTAAACATGGGGCAATCAATGATTTAAATCAAGCTGGGCTAATTGAGAGTGAATTATCATCATCCACTGTGAGAATACTGTTCATAAATTACTTCTGAAGTCCAAAGGATTCTTATGCATTTATTCTTGTAAATTATGGCTCCATGGTAAACTGGATGAGATTTTAATATTTTAGCATTCATTAAGTTGTGAAGGCTTAGAGCCAGCATAGTGATCAGCAAGCCTGGTTTGTCCTCTAATGAGAATAATTCTGTTACAGTTAATTGCCGTCATTATCATAAATGTATATAAATTCAGATTAACCTATAGAATTAAAGTTAATATTTATATTTTGCCTATTTTATTTTGGAATTAGAGTATATATGTTCAGTTTCTAGTCTTACATACTTTATATAAGATCTTTAACATATATAACGTGGGTAATCATTTTCTTTTACATATAACATGCAAACTATACAATTAAAAGCTAACTTACATGAGCTTATCGAAGCTTATCTGAACTCTTCCTTAGGTGTCATTATATACTCATTCATGTTTTTATGCCTGTAGCCAGGAGGATTGTGCTGAGTGATTGAAAAATCTGAGGAGAAGGCAGTTTTTCTGAAAGTACACAGATTTCATTAGGACAGAAAGAACTCTAAATAAAAATCAGAGTTTTGCTGTCCAAAAATAGGAGAAGGTGGATAAGTGACATTCTAAAATACAAATACCTACCACAATAATGGAAGAGGGAAAAAAAAAAACAACAGAAAAAATAATGGAAATAAAAGTCAAGATAGGTCAGAGACAATCCTACTGAAGCATCTGTGAAAAGGAACCAGACTAGTTTGCAAATTAATGAACTGCATATAGCCCATTCCATGATGTGAATTGAGCTCTTCCTCATTTTTCTTTTGGTTAGATAAGAAATATGTATATTTGGGGAGGGCATTCAACTGCTGTTATTACTGGTCACTTTAGTGGCCTTATAATGTCAATATGTAAGCATCTATATATTAATATGCTAGCTTACTAATATATTAAGGGACCTAATGATTCTTGATGATATTGCTGTGAGTGGGTAGATAACTAAACTTATTCATTTCTGACACAAAATAAAATACCCTTAAAAGTACACTTTCAACTTTTAACAAATACCAAGATTACTGAGAATTTTTGCATAGATTCACTGATTTTAGATTATAACACTGAATACACATTCTGTATAAACTGAAAAAGACAGTAACCAATTTAGACACCAAAGGCTGTGATTTTCATTTTAACAAATACATCTAATACTTTTTAGTTACAATCAACTATAAACAACTTGATGTTGAAAAGCCTTTCTTTAAGTAGATAGTAGCTATTCACTTCACTCTCATGAGGTCCCTGGAAATAAGAAATGGAATAATAAATTTTGAGAAGATAAGTCAGACTAACATATTTGTAAACAATAAATATTTTGAGTATTTTTATTTTTAATCTTAAATGTATGTATTTTCCACTTTTACAGTAAAATCAACCCGATTATTTCAAACACTGAATATAGCTGTCTGCTTCTGCCTGACAGTAAAAATATAACTATTCTTTGTGCTTCCATGGAGTATAGCACAAAGTATAACTGTTTAACTACATGACAGCTTTCTGTCAGAAAGTAAAAAAATCAAGCAGAGAATGGCAGAGAGTTTTTTTTTTTTTAAATCTAGTCTATTTTTCCTAGTATACATCTGCCTCTTATCTCTACTTTACTAGATTTTGTCTCAAAATAATTATGAAAGGTAGGGTATAAGATAGAAATTTCTACAAAGAGAAAATTGCCTAAAATCTCAAGTCAAATAATATCTGGATCCTAAAATTGTTTATGTATGTTCTGATTCATTAACTAGCCCCCATCTCCTCATTAATATGACCTAGGATACTCAGATTTTTTTTTCTCCTTAGTGAAGCAAAGACAGAATGAAGAATTGTCTGTAATTTATTCTTCAAGTCATTCATTCAACATACTTAACACCAGTTTATTAGTCACATACTATTTGAGAGGTATTACCAAACCAATGCGTAAGGAAGATTGGCAATGTTTTCTGTACTCAGATAAAGCCTAGTCTAGGAAAGATTATTTACAATCAATTATTTTTTATAATTATTTGTTTTAAAATATATACTATAGGGGCATCTGGGTGGCTCAGTTGGTTAAGCATCCGACTTCGGCTCAGGTCATGATCTCACCGTTCGTGGGTTGGAGCCCCACGTCTGGCTTCTGTGCTGACAGCTCAGAGCCTGGAGCCTGATTCAGATTCTGTGTCCCCCTCCGTGTCTGCCCCTCCCCCTGCTTGCACTCTGTCTCTCTCTCTCTCTCAAAAATAAGTAAACATTAAAAATATATATTATATAATATATATTCTCATTATATATAATATACAGTATTATACAGATAGATGTAAATATTAAGCTCTCAGTAGCGGGTCCCAATAATGAATAGGCATTATCTATATGAAGAGAAATCAAGAGAGTATGTATCCCACACAAAGTGACAATCATTAGACTGAAAGGACCTTACCATTTTGAAAGGTCTGAATGATGACCAATATGTCAGAGGAGCAAAGAGAATGAAGGATATCCCATGCTGCAAAGGTAGCAAAGGCTGTGGAGGCAACAGAGTTTTGCCAATCATGTTAAGGATTTGGCATATTATTTCAATAGGAGAAAATAATAATTGAAATAATTGAAAAGTTTTGAAAAGAGTGGTGCCATGATATGTTTTGCATTTTATATGTATTCATTTTTAATACAGTGCTATCAGTTTCTTGGAAAGAGCCACACAGGATTAGGGAGAAGGGAAAACTAAATAGGATCATATGAGAGATGATGGTGGCTTGGATTGTGGTCTAGACATTGGAACTCAAGAGCATGTTGGATGTTTTGGAATATAAATAGTATACAAAATGGATGCAATTTAGTAACCTTTTCCTTAATTCTTACAAAAACAGTGCGACAATTATGGAGCTTTGGAATTTGTCCCAATTCCTTCAGCATGTCTCAGAGTAAAAACTAGAATTCAAGTATTTGAGTTCAAACCTAAGGGTGTGTGTGTGTGTGTGTGTGCTTGTGTGTGTGTGTGTGTTTGTACACGCATGAAATATGGTAGGAGGACAAATGAGATGTGAAATTAAAAGTACATACTGGAGGAGTGCCAAGGTAGCTCAGTTGGTTAAGTGTCCAACTTCAGCTTAGGTCATGATCTCACAGCTCATGAGTTCAAGCCCCACTTTGTGCTCATAGCCTGGAGCCTGCTTCGGATTCTGTGTCTCCGTCTCTCTCTGCCCCTCCCCTGCTTGCACTCTGTCTCTCTCTCAAAAATACATATTAAAAAAAATTTTTAAGTATATATTAGATTAAGTACCATGAAAGTTATTGACCTTTGGGAATATTGTTTGGTTTTTCCCATTGATATGTATAGGTTTATAGGTATGCACCAGAGTCCAACATTTTGGGTTTGAATCCTAGTTTTGTCATCTAGCAGCTATTTGACCTAAGCGTTGTAATATAACATCTGTCTTCATCTGTAGAATGGTATAATAATAACACCTTGACAACCCAGAAGTTGAAATTATTAAGTGAGTTGTTAATAGTAATTTGCTATCTGGCATACACTATGTGTCCAGTATGTGTTGTTGTGATGATGAAAATTATGGTGATGATGATGAAGAATGACAAGCCATCTATTATAGGTTTCATAAGTCAAAGGGAGGTGAGTAAGTGAAGATAATAAGTATAGGTAATTCTTTTGAGAAGTAAATTTTTAAAGTGATGCATAAGATAGGGTTCTGTGCAGTAAAGAATTTGACCTTCCCTAAACAGAGATCCATCTTTGCCCTCATTTCCTTAGAGGTAATGTTTATTTTCATGGGAATTTTGAGGTAGCCACATAGTAACAATGTGACTTAGGATGAGGGCTGAACACTCTTACAGTCTTAGGATGGGGCTGACCATGTCAGAAAAACCAACCATGTGATTTAGGGTGATTTAGACTTTTGAGGACTTTAAATCACGTGTTATCAGTTGATCTGAAGTTCAACCATGTGAGCAATCATTCAATCATGCATATGGAATGAAGCCTCAAAAGAATTCTAGACACTGGTGCTTGTATGAGCTTCCTATGATTGATAATACTTTATGCATATTGTCACACATTAATTCCAGAAGGTGGAAACTTTTAAACTGAGTGTGATTTTGGTCTTCTCCCTTCCCTATCCTGCACACTGAGTTTGCAGTTGGTTTCTGAGGTGAGGGTTTCTTCTGTGGACTCTTCCTTTTAACCTTGTAATTAGACCCTAAGTCCTTAAGGATTGTGTCCAAAGTCTTAAGTGACTGTGCCTACAGACTGCAGTGTAGCTAACTTAAGATAAGCTCTAACTAAAGGAAATTTTGTGACTTAGGAATGTGCTTTAATTCTGTTAATGAAAGTATTTCATGACAGTTGTTTAATATGTAAAACACTACAGAAAAAAAAAGAAGAAAATGAACCCCAAAATGACTACTGAGGGATAGCAGTTATAACATGTGGCATACCTGATTTCAGAAATATATCAATGTGTCTTTCTTTATCATTGTATTGAGAAAGCTAGAAAAATGAATGGTGAGAGATTGTTCTTATTTAGGTTATTCTGTATATGTAGTCTAAGGGTGTAATATATTAAGTAAATATTGTATTGAATTTAAAGGAAGAAAAATAAAGTGAACTAAAAGAATTGGTGAATTGCAAATAATTTAATGATAAGCCACCTTTTTTTCCTCAAGAATTCTATGAAAATATCTTCCTATTCACTTGATTCACAACTTGCCGGTATTATAACCTCTGATCATAATTATTTTTTTCTACAACTTTGGTGATAATATTTTTATCTAGCCTTGCATGTTGTGTTGAGTAAAAAACCTGCCTTATTTTCTCTTCTCTTATGTAGAATTTTTTTTTGATAAACAAGCAGTTACTTTTCAAAAAGAGAATTTATTCATAACAAATAGAACAATATTAGGTAATTTTCAGGCACTAAAAAAAGTAGTTGAACTCAATACTCTTAGTCCATCTCTAGCTACATCATGATTTTCAGAATTACAAATATCAGAGTTAAAGTAAAACAAACCTACTAAAAGGAAATTAAAATGTATTTGCAATACAAATTAGAAATGACAGCTGCAGAAAGACAAGGGTTTTCTGTTTTTCCACTTATTCAGCCCTGTCAACAATCAAATATAGAGTTGGGCAATTTCAAGGGGAAGGTGTGTGGCAGTCAGTGTTGTTAACTAACTAAAGATCTCTAAGCTGAGGGAGAACTTGCATGGGAAAGGAGCAACAGAAAAATCTAAAACATGAAATGCTTTTACTTTCCTTTCAAACAGGCTTATGATTTCAATTACTCCAAATAAACTCATAGTCATTATATCTCCATAAAGAAACTTTGAAGGAATCACAGTTATGGACAATAAAACAAAACCTAAACAAAAACATGAAGGCACTTCTCAGCATTCCTTAATAAACAACACTTAAGAGTTAGATGTCTTACCTTTAACTTCCAGTCCTATCAATAAATAGCCCTGCTAATTTAGGTCACTTAAATCTTTTCTCTACTGCTCAGTTTCTTTACAACACAACGGATTCAACAGTCTTTTGAAATGCGTTCTACTTACAGTTAAGTGTTTTGCTGACTTGGTCTGAGTGCTGGGGTAGGGAAAAGTACTGAATAAGAAACTGAATGAGTAGGGATTCAATAAGCCTCTTCACTTTTATCTCTTTTGTAGCTTGGTTCCTGGTTATTATTTTATTTGGGGGGAAAATAAGGTCTGATAATAAAAATGAAAGGTGAAATTCTTCTTAGCTTTATAATTCAGTTATATAAGATTTTTCCTTGCAATATATGATACAGTGTTGGCAGAGAAAAGATATAGAATAAATAGCTATTTATTTTCAAATCATCAGTCATCCATAATAAATTTTCTTTTACCCTCTCCAATGCTTTTCACTTTTATTAGTCTCAAATTCATTATTCTTCTTTAATATATGATATTTTCAGGCGATACCGTAACTTACTCTGTCTTCTCTTAATGTATAGTGGTCTCAATGAGAAGGACTCCATGTTTAAGTACCGTATCTGCATTTTATCATATTAAATGCTTGAACACAGTTGGTGAAAGTATTGATGTCTGTCACTGAGTCAAGAAGTAAGATGGGGAAAGGTCATGTATTCATGTCCACTGGGAGCAAAATACAATATGATGCAAATAATAAGAATCAACAATATGTTATTCCTGAACTCAAAAGCAAGCTGAAAATTATGAAGGTAAAAGACACACTGCTGAAATATATTGTACTGACTCCTTTCCTTCCCAATTATTACTTATTTCTATAATATTAGTAGTAAAAACTAATTATTTCTTTTATGTGCTAAAGGATTAAGACGATGGGAAATTAAACTTTATTAGTTCAAATTAAGAAGAAGATTAATGTTAATTAGATTACCAATATATAACCAGGAGATATACCAAAAATGTTTCAGTAGCTAAAAAGTTTTTAAAATTCATTTGTGAGGAAACTTAAGATTGTAGAAAAGCTCTTCTCAGGTTGTGAATGATTGCAAAGATGGTCCTAATTTTTTTATTCTTCCTTTATTCATCATTTTTACCATGTAATATAATACTCTCTGATCCCTGAGATCAGAGTGGCCTGCTCCATCACTTGACAGTGAGTTCAACCATGCAGTTTGTTTTTTAGAATGGTATATTACCTTGTGCATTGAATTTTGCTGTCTTGAACCTTTGCCATCATCATAAGAACATGCCCAGACTAATCTGCTGAAAGATAAAAGACACTTGGAACACAGCCAAATCACCAAAGAGCTCCCAGCCAAGACCAACATAAATCAGCCAACGTCTAGCTGTTGTGAGTGAACATACAACATAAGAGACCACAATATGTGAATGAGCACAGCCAACACCAAAAACACTGACTAGTTGATCGTAGTCCAAATTTCAGATATTCAGATTAGTGGGATGCATAAATATTGAATACATTAAGCCACTGATTTGGGGGAATAGATAATTGGTACAGAAGTACTAATGTTTAATTACAAATCTTTGTACGCATAGAGTGAAATTTATTTATTTTTCTAACATTTTGCATCTATATATCTTAAGATGTGATTATGATATTTGTTGTGGAACTCTGCAAAATTATATTTTAAAGCATGAAATCAGTATTCCCTTGAAATAAAAAACACTCAAGTTATATACTTGCGTATTTTTTGTATGGATATCAAAGGCAATTTAATTTTTAAGGTCATCTATTACATTATAATAAGAACAGAGTAGCAAGTCAGGAGTCCAGGAATAAGACTCTTATTCAGTTGTCATACTAATTATTTGTGTGAGTTAAAAATATATTTATTCTTAGACATCAACAAGATGGTTGACTAAGAAGCACCAGGTCTTTGTCCTCCACAAAAATATCAAATAAACAAGTTCAGATAATGTTATAGCATCTCTGGAAACCAATCAAAGATATATAGCAATCAGGTAAATGCTCAATCAGAAAACAACACATTCATTGTCTGATGAACTGTTAAAGAAGTTGTAGTATTTATATATACAATGGAATATTACTCAGCGATAAAAAAGAATGAAATCTTGCCATTTTTAATGATGTAGAGAGAGCTAGAGAGTATTATGCTAAGCAAAGTAAGTCAAGTCAGTCAAAGACAAATACCATATGATTTCACTCATATCTGGAATTTAAGAAACAAAACATAGGGAGGAAAAAAAAGAGATCCAAACCATAAAACACACTCGTAACTATAGAGAACAAACTGAGGGTTGCTGGAGGGGAGGTAGGCAAGGGGATGGGCTAAATGGGTATTAAGGAGGGCACTTCTGATGAGCATTGAGTGTTATATGTACGTGCTGAATCACTAAATTCTATTCCCGAAATTAATATTACCCTATAAGTTAACTATTGGAATTTATATAAAAACTAGAAAACAAACAAATAAAAAAGAAAGTGAAGACCTATAGCACCAAATCTGTTCACATGTTTCTTGCTTTGCTCCAGGCTATGAACCTTCCACAATAAATCTGGCCCTTAAGGTTAAAACAAAAAAGAAAAAGAAAAAGCCACACTCAAATGGTAGGAAATTTCACACCATTTGTATCTACACTTTGCCCTACTCCCTCCACAGTGTGATATAGATTACTCTGGTTGAAGTAGCTTGATTCCCAGTTTCCTCCCTCAGGAGGGAAGAAGCAGAATGGAACTTATTTAAAATGTCTGACCTGTCTGGGGAATTCCCCAGGGATTGTTTTTTGTTTGTTTGTATGTTGTTTCATTTGACTAGAGCTCAGACAGTGAATGGAAGTGTATTTGGATATCAAGGTGGGAACTGCAGAAGACATTGGTGGGCACTGAGGTATGTAAAAACTGCAGGGGGGCTGCAGAACCATGGACACCTCTGGGAATGAGATTATGGGAAGAGGAATACAAAGAACACCTAAGGCCATGGAGAAAAGATAGGGTGAGATTCTAGGAAATTAAGATATTTAAAAGCAGCTGGAGACATTAAAACGTAATGAATAAACAAACATATAAAGCACACACTTAAATGGAAACAATGCCCAAAAGACCTGAGAAGACCTTAAGCCTCTACTCCAGGCTGATCTTAATGCTCAGGAATTTGCTAATCCATGAAGGCCTTCCATAGCAGTCTTTAAAGTCTGAAAGAGATGGTTATTTTTTCAAATGTTTAATTTTCAACAAAAGACTATAAGGATACAAAGAAAGTGGGAAACATGGTCCATTCTGAGCAACTAAATCTCCAAGAACACTATCTGAAGAAATATATATATATATATATATATATATATATATATATATCACAGTTACTGGAAAAATACTTTAAAGTAACTCTCTTAAATATACTCAAAGAGCTAAAAGCAATATGAAAACCTAAAGAATTTCCTGAAAACAATACATGAACAAAATGAGAATGTCAACAAAAATATAATAAATATTAAAAAAAACACAGCAGAAATTCCAGAGCTGAAAAATACAGTAATTGATAAACTTACTAGAGGGACTCAACAGCAGACATATGTCACTACAAAAAAATCAACTAAACATAAAGGAAGGCATTAAGGGAGGAAATGCGCTATAAAAAGGCTTTACTACATACAGAAAACAAATAATGAAATGTGAAGGTATATACTTCCCTCTTAGTAGTTATTTTAAAGGTATATGGATTAAATTTTCCAATCAAATGTCATAGATCAGAAGAATGAATAATAAAAAAAGATTTAACTATGCAATATTTACAAGAGATTTATTTTGTACTTTTGAACATGGATAGATTGAAAATGAAAGCATGGGGAAAAAGTTTCATGCAAATAGTATCCAAAAGAGAGCAGGAGTACCTGTACTAATCATCAAAAATAGACTGTAAGTAAAAAAAAAATGTTACAAGATTCAAAGAAGGACACTGTATAAAGATAAAAGAACCAATTGGCCAGGACACTTGGGTTGCTCAGTTGGTTAAGTGTCAACTCTTGATTTTGGCTCAGGTCATGATCTCATGGTTTGTGAGATCGAGCCCCATGTCAGGCTCTGCACTGACAGCATGGAGCCTGCTTGGGACTCTCCCTTTCTCTCTATCCCTCCTCCAGTCTCTCTCTGTCTTTCAAAATAAATAAATAAATAAAAATGAAAAAAAAAATTCCCAAGAGGATATAAAAAACTATAACCATATATGCACCAAACTTCAAAGCTCCAGAATTATAGAAAGCAAGTAATGACAAAATTGAGGGAGAATAGACAATTCTACAGTATCAGTAGGATATTTAACTACTCCAATTTCATGAATGGAATGACCAAAAGAAGATTAATAATGAAATAAAGTACATAAAAACACTATAGACCAATTGTACCTGAAGACATGTATAGAACACACTACCAAATAATAATAGAATATGAATTTTTCTTTTTTTAATGTTTATTTATTTTTGAGAGAGGGAGACAGAGTGCGAGTGGGGAAAGAGCAGAGAGAGAGGGAGACATAGAATATGAAGCAGGATCCAGCAGGAGTACCTGAGGCTCTGAGGTGTCAGCACAAAGGAGCCTGACGTGGGCCTTGAACCCAAGGACCACAAGATCATGACCTGAACTTAAGTCCAATGTTTAACTGACTAAGCCACCCAGGCACTCCTAGAATAAGAATTTTTCTTAAGTGCATAAGGAACATCTCCAGGATTGACTATATATTAGGCAACAAAACCAGTGTTAATAAATTTCAAAATATTTAAATTATACAAAATACTTTGTAGGATTATAATAGAATGACAGTAGAAATTGATGGCAAAAGGAAACCTGGAAAGGTCACAAATATTTGAAAATTAAACAGCACATTTCTGAATAACTAATAGATAATTAGGTATCTAATAGATAATAGATAATAATAGATAATAGAGGTATCAGAAGGGATAGATAATAGATAATAGATAATAAAGGTATCAGAAGGGAAATTAGAAAACATTTTCCAACAATTGGAAATGAAAACACAAGATACCAACTTAAAATACTGAAGAGGAAGGAACACTTAAAAATATTCTAGAAGGAAAATCACTCTGTTATAAAAGCCAAACCACTATGAGAAAAAACTACCAATATCCCTGATGAACATGGTTGAGTATTTTCAACAAGTTACTAGCAAATCAAATTCAACAGCATATTAAATGTATTACACATCATGACTAAGTGGGATTTATACCTGAAATGCAAAGATGACTCAGCCAAACATTGCTGAAAGAAATTTTAAAAGTTACCAATAGACATCTGAAGTACATTGATTGAAAGACATAATATTGTTAAGTTGTCAGACTATCCTAAGTGATCTACAGATTCACTCTATCAAAATCCCTATGAAATCTTTCACAGAAAATAAAATTTTTAATTAGTGTGGTATCTTGAGTGACCCAAATAGCCAAAACAATCTTGGAAATTAATAAGAAAGTTGGAGGTCTCACATTTCCTCATTTCTAAACTTATTACAAAGCTGTGAACATCAAAAACTTGTGGTATGCAAGAAACAAACTCTTAATTATAGAAAGCAAACTGATGGTTATCAGAGAGGAGGTGAGTGGGGCGATGGGTTAAATAGATGATGGGGATTTAGGAGTGCACTTGTGATCAACACTAAGTTGTGTATGGAAATGTTGAATCACCATATGTACACCTGAAACTAATATTACATTGTGTACTAACTAACTGAAATTAAAATAGAAACTTAAAAAAAGAAGGGTGGTTCGTGTCTCAGTTAGCTGAGCTTCCACTCTTGATTTTGACATAGGTCATAATCCCAGGGTCATGGGATAGAGTCCCATCTCAGGCTCCATGCTTAGCATTCTTAAGATTCTGTCTGTCTGTCTCTCTCTCTCTCTTTCTCCACCCTCTCCCTCCCTCTCTCTCTCTCTCTCAGAGAAGAGAGAGAGAGAGAGAGAGAGAGTGTTATATTGGTATAAAGACAGACATATAAACCAATGGATTAGAACTGAAAATTTAGAAATAAAACCTTGTGTATATAGTTAGGAGTCTTAAGATTCTCTCTCCCTCTCTCCCTCTCTCTCTCTCTCTCTCATAGATAAATAAATAAATAAGAAAGAGAGAGAGTGATATTGTTACAAAGACAGACATATAAACCAATGGATTAGATTTGAAAACTCAGAAATAAAACCTTGCATATATAGTTAAATGATTTCCAACAAAGGTGTCAAAATCATGAAGAAAGGACAGCAGGTCTTTTTTTCTTTTTAAAGTTTATTTTATTTTTGAGAGAGAGAGTGAACATGAGCAGGGAAGGGCAGAGAGACACACACACACAGAATCCGAAGCAGGCTCCAAGTCCTGAGAGATCAGCACAGAGCCTGATGCGGAGCTCAAACCCATGAACTGTGAGATCATGACCTGAGCTGTAGTCAGACATTTAACCAATTGAGTCACCCAGGTGCCCCAGGATAGCAGGTCTTAGGAAAAAACTAGGTATTCACATGTAAAAAAAATCAAGTTGGGCAAACACCTTACATCATCCAGAAAAAAATAATTCAAAATGAATCAAAGATCTAAATTTAGGAGCTAATACTATAAAACTCTTAAAAGAAAACCTAGTGGTAAAACTTCATAACACTGGATTTGGCAATGATTTCTGGGATATCGGACAAAAAATACAGGCAACAAAAGAAAATGTGGGGAATAAGCATGGCATTCCCTGAATTTACACCAATGGGTTAACAAGGCATAAAGAATTAGAAAGCCACAGGATTAACACACCCAAGTTTGGGTAAAAAAAAGATTAGATAAACAGGGCAAAGGCCCCCAGTATAAGACAAAGGTATAGGAATAGAAAAGCCTCAGGATGAAAGCATTTTAGCAAAAGAAAGGTGCCTTGTTGACCCTGAGGTAGCATGCTCTTTCTTGTCCCTTAGGCCAGTTCAGATAAACACAGGTGGTGCCTCATGCTGTTAACAACCTTCCACCCAGTACCAGAATTTTATTTTGTATTGACCCAAACCCTTAACACCGCATATCTTCAAAACCTCCTTCCCCCACAGTCAGTCAGTGAGTTAATGTTCACAGTTTCATTGTCTCTTTGTGCGTTCCCATCATGCTTGTAAGCCTTCTGATATTAATAAAAATGGAGCAAGGACCCTTACTTGGTGCTCTTGTCTCCTCCTGGACATTAGCCTCTCTCTATTTAACCCTGCATCCACTCTCTTTCTGGACAAGAGAGAACTTCAGACCCAGAGTCTATGACAAGAAAATATAGATTAATTGAACATCATCAACATTAAAAAATTTGAACCTCAGTAGACACTTTGAACAAAGGGAAAAGGCAACCCATGTGGTGGGAGAAAATATTTGCAAATCATATAACTGGTAAGGGATGAATAACCAGATTATGTAAAGAATTACTACAATTCAAAACAAAACTAAACCATAAATACACAACCCTATTCCAAAAAAGAGCAAAGGACTTGAATAGACATTTCTCGGTGGTGGATAAACAAATAGCCAATAAGCACACAAGAAGATGGTTCAATATCCTTAATCATTATCACAATCAAAACCACAATGAAGGATCACTTCACACCCATTAAGATAGCTATTAACATAAAAATAAATAAATAAATAAATAATAAATAAATAAATAAATAAATAAATAAATAAAAACAACTCAGAAAATAAAAAGTGTTGACAAGGATGTGGAGAAATTGGAACTCTTGTGATTTATTTATCTATTTATTTATGGTGCAAAAAGGTGATTTTTATTAAAGCATGGGGACAGGGACCATGAGCAAGAAGAGCTGCCCAGAGATTGTGAGGAATGACTGACTATACACTTGGGAGTTGGAGGAGATAAAGGCAATGGGAGTTTTCAAAGGGATTTTCATATGCTAAAGAAGACTCACAGGATCTTGTGCACTGTTGATGGAAATCTAAAATGGTATAGCTACTGTGGAAAACATTATGGCAGTTCCTCAAAAAAATTAATATAAAATTACCATAGGATCTAGCAATTCAACCTCTGGGTAGATACTCATGGTTAAAAGCAGGGACTCAAACAAATATTGGTATGTCCATGTTCAGAGTAGTATTATTCATAACAGCCAATGATGGACGTAACCCAAGTGTTTATTGACAGATCAGTAAATGTGGTATATACATGCAATGGGATAAAATTCAGGCTTTAAAAAGTAATTAAAATGACACATGCTACGACATAGATGAACCAGAGATGACATTGAGCTAAGCAAAGCAAGTCAAACACAGAGGGACAAATATTATATGATTCCACTTATATGATGTACCTAGAGTAGTCAAATTCATAGAGACAGAAAGTAGAATAGTGGTTGCCAGGAATAGAGGTCAGGGCAGTTACTGTTTAATGAGTACACAGGTTCAGTTGCTAAAATGGAGAAAGTTCTGGGGATGGATGGTGGTAATAACTGTATAACAAAGTGAATGTACTTAATGCCACTGATCCATACACATAAAAATTGTTAAAATGGTAAATATATATTTGTAGATATATTTTTTCTACTGGGCAATAGTTACTCCATTTAGGATATCTGTGTAATAAAACTGATTCCTAATTACAAATTTACTAAAAGGATCATATGATATGAATATGTAAATATGACGTAAAATAGATTAAATCATACAAATAGAAGTCATTTTCACATTATTTCATAATAGTCTCAATACATTGTCTGCTGTTCTTATTTTTAATCTATAAAAAGTGCCCATGTGAACACAGAAACCTGATAAAATGGTGTTTTTAGAAAATTTTGACATCTAATTTAAAGCTCAGAAAATTGTATATATATTTGAAGGGCTAAACTGATACAGAATTTGGTTATATAGGAAACTGTGTTGAATTCTTACCCTGAATATTTTCAAAATTTTATTTCTTAAAAACTAGTATTATACACTCTTTTTTTTTTCTACACCAGACCAATTAAATCAAAATAATAAACAAGCAAAGGGATAAAAAGAGAGAGAGAGGCAAACCAAGAAACATACTTTAACTATAGAGAATAAACTGATGGTTACCAGAGAGAAGTGGGTGGGGATAGGTTAAATAGGTGATGGGGATTAAGGATTATACTTGTATAAATTTCATATATTGAAAAAAAAAAGAAAGAAAGAAAAAAAAGGAAAGAAAAAAAAAGGATTAGATTTGTGATGAACACCCAATGTTGTATAGTAGTGTTGTTGAATCATATATTACATATAAATATAATATATACTATAAATATAATATATATCAATATAATTTATATAATATATATGAAACACATATATTTCTCTGATTTTATGTATATATATAATATATATGGAACAAAAAATGCAAATTATTTTCTTTTCCTCATTACTTTTAATCCATTGTACTGTAACTGTATTATTAGCTAGTCTCCAAACCCAGTTAGTATAAACATGCTGTCTCTCTCCACACACACACATACACATACACACCTACACATATGAATATGCTAGTTTAAGAATTGTTTAAACTAGAGCTAAATCTTAGTGCTACATTTGTATTGTGTGCATATATGTATGTATATAAGCTTTCACAAATATTAAGTGTGGGTAGATTTAAAAAACTGGGAATGAAGGTAAAGGATAAAATCAATGTTGTCCTTTAATGTTCAAATATGTCTACTTTTATAAAGGATAGTATTAAAAATAGTACAAAAAAATCTACTCTCAACCAAAAATGGAGAGTAATTAAAGGAATAAAAATGAGCCCCAAATTCTTTATCTAACAGTGTGTCCTCCTAATGCTCTGATAGAAGTATCTAGTCACCAGTGGCAATAGAAATTTCAATAAATTGAAAGATAGTTTTTTGCCAGAACTAGTCCAGTTTTTTGAAAAGACAAAAAGTAACATCCATTTATGTCAGTGAGATACAGTGCTTCTAAGATTTTTTTTCCTTTTTATATTTGGTTCACACCTACAGCAGTTTATGAGTTGTTTTGAACTTTATAGCTATGCACACCCAATATTTCCTGGTAAATATGTGTTTACCTTGAGGGTGAAAAGCACATAAAGTTAAAATACTTCTCCCTTCTTCATATTTTAGAAAATGAACAGACATGCAATTTTGAGACTATGATGATTCCTTTAATAATGTTGCAGGTAGGCATCTACATGGTGGGTTTGTCTCAAACTTTAACAATTCTTTTCTCAGAATATGAATTTTTCATGAAGTTTCATGGAGTGTCATACATTTTAACTAGTGACTAGTTTTGGAAGATGTATATCTAGAAATGTGTTTCTATTAAAAATAAATATTTTCTTCCCAAACAAAGGAGAGAACGCTAAAAAGAAATAAGCTATCAGATCATGAAAAGACACAGAGAAAACTTACATTACTATGAAATAAGCCAATCTGAAAATGCTACATTCTGAATGATTCTAACTATTTAACATTTTGGAAAAGGCAAAACTGTGGAGACAATAAAAAGATCAGTGGTTGTTAGAAGTTGGGGAGTAGAGGAGGGACAAATAGGCAAAGGACGGAAAGATTTTTGGACAGTGAAAATACACTGCATGATAGTGTAATGATGGTTATGTCCTTATATACTCAAAGAATGTACAGCACATAGGGGTGCCTCCTTGGCTCAGTCGGTTGAGCGTCCGACTTCAGCTCAGGTCATGAACTCATAGATCGTGGGTCCGAGCCCCACGTCGGGCTCTGTGCTGACAGCTCAGAGCTTGGAGCCTGCTTTGGATTCTCTGTCTCCCTCTCTCTCTCTGTTGCTCCCCCACTTGCACTCTGTCTCTCTCTCAAAAATAAGTAAAGATTAAAAAATATTTTTAAAAAAGAATGTACAACACCAATCGTGCACACTAATGTAAAATATGCACTTCAGATAATATGGTGTATCAGTGTGGGTTCATCATTGTAACAAATGTACACTACAGTGGGGGGTGAAGATAATGGGGGAATTCATGCATGTGTGGGGAATGGTATGTGGGATATATCTGTCCTTTACTCTCATTTTTGCTGTGAACCTAAAACTGCTGTAAAAATAAAGCCTTATTTTAAAAACTAAAATTAAAAAAACAATTTTTCAAGGTTAAAAAAAAGCAACCAAACCAAAACAGAAAACAGAAAACAAGCAGAGTCAGCAAAGTTATACATGCAGAATTTCTGGAGATTCTCAGGTAGATATGATGTAAGAAATATGCTTTGTTTCATATAACTACAAGAGATTATGTAATATGCTTTATAATCAGAGCAACCAGGAAGCATATAAGAGAAACTAGAATTTGGACTCAAATATGGGTTAATTAAGGTAGAGAAATAAGAGAGACAGAAGACCAGCTTTGTGTCTGTAATTCCCTTTCAGCTTCGTTGATTTCTTTCCTCTCAGGATTTGGAGAGACAGCGACTTGTTGAGAATATGCACTCAAATGGTCTAATTAGGAGGGGAAGAAACACGACTGGGGGAAGAGAACACCAGAGGGAAGACAAGGAGAGCCCCAAGAACAATTTCCTTATGTTTTTGTTGGAAGGAGACAAACTGTGTCCCAAGCAGTGTTTTTATGGAAACATTGTTCTCCAGGCTGTGGTTTTAAAAAAGGAAAAAATTTCCCTTATAACTCAATGTCTTTGGCAACACTATTTAAAGATACATCCTTTTTTACTAAGCCTTGAAATGTTGAGTCATATCATAGAGATTTATGATGTCACTTGGTACTGTTTCCCTCTCAGAAGAGGTCGAAACGAGAGGTTTTATCTCTTCCTACAAATTTACTAATACATCAATAAATATAATTCAAAGTCATTTTTAACTTTGAAATAAAGAAGCTCTAAATAGTCCTTAAGAAATAAAGTGGAGAGACCTCCAAAAGAAATCAGAAGCTTTTTAAAATAAGTGTTACGTTTCCTTTTGTTAAGGAAACATTTTTAGAACACTTAAGAATTAAAAAGAATAGATACACAACATTTTGCTTCTTTCTTTCTCTCTCTCTCTCTCTCTCCCTCTCTCTCCCTCTGTATGTGTGTGTGTGTGTGTGTGTGTGTTCTTTGTTTAAAATTTAAACCACTAAGTATGTCGTTAGGGCTTATATTTATGGACAACCATTAAATTTCTTAAACATACAGATATGAAGAACAGTAGTCACATTCTTTTCTATCACAGTTTGATGAGTTTTTCCCCTTAAACACTGCCTTAGATGTCTGTTAAGGAAAAGAAGCTTCCAGAAATATATACTGAGCCAAACTCTCCCTGTAATCACTTTCTTTATTCAGTTATTTAGTTACTGCTCTAATATGCTGAATGGTTCTCTGGAGTGCCAAAAGATCAGAAGGAGCACTCAAAGTATTTAACCTAGCCTCAACTAGCAGTCAAACACTGGGAGAATCTGAGAGATGTCATTGAATAAGGTGTGGTAAAGAAAAGCTTATTAGAAGAGAAATATGATAAAGCCAAGAGTTAAATGGACAAAATACGTGGACTAAGGTTTAATAAATATTGTCAGAATATATAGCTCTGGAAGGAAGTCTATATTGCTGAATTGTTGACTGCCAGAAGAGGCAGGTTCCTGTACAGATGTTAAGGTGTGGGCTTTATCCTCAAAGCAGCATTATAACATTGAAAAACTAACATGAGAGTGATAAAATTATATGTAAGTTTAAAATTTTCTTGGCACATGATTTGAGTAAAGATTAAGGAGACCGAAGTTTGAAAGGAAGAAGTAATTGACGTCCAAGAACATGGGGGGAGGTGGGTGTGGTCCTACTACATTTAGCAGAAAATCAGTGTGGATTTGTTCCTGATTGGATGGGAGGGGACAATAAGACAACGGGGCTAGATCACATTTTACTTGACTTTATACATACTACATATGTATTTGTACAAAGAAAGAAACTAGTTGGTTAAAAAATAAGTGGGAAACAGAAATTTAAGCATTCATTTCTGTTAGTAGAAACTTTTCATCCTCCTTTTTTGCCCTTATGTAAACTTTCTAGCTGTCATGTCCCTTATACTTGGAAACAGTGAATCTTGAAAGTGTCTATCCTCTGCCACCCTCTATCCCTAATCTCACTCCTCACTCATACTTACTCTCAGGGTCTAGGAAAACACATATAGAGAACCACGCCTGTCTCAGAAGATGACCCTTGCCCTTGAAATCACTAGCATGCAACATCACTTTGTTCCTTAATGTCATTCATTCATTCAACAATAATCTGTTGAGTGCTACTATGTCCCAGACACAGGTCTAGGAACTGGAATAAAAAAGTTAATGAATAAGACAAAAATCCTGCCCTGATTGTGGTTATATGCTATAGGAGGGAGACAAACAAAATGTCATAAAGAAGCAAAATGCATAATGTGTTAGAATCATATTTAATTTTAAGGAAAATAATAATACAGTGAGAAAAATAGGACTTCTAGGTTTGTTGTTGTTGTTTACCTTTACATAGGATGGTTAAAGAATGTCTTACTAAGGTGACAAGTAAATAAGACATAAAAGAGATGAAAAAACAACGTTTCTCTCATCTCAGGGTAAGGTACTCCAGGCTGAGGGCATAGCAGGGACAATGCCCATTCTCTTCAAGGTGTTCCCAGTTGCTTCCCAGTGCTCAGTTCCAAAGTCATTCCTCACATTTTTAGGGTTAAAGGAGCATTCTACTATTAGATGCCAACATTTGTATTGTATCTATTGCTATTGGCTAATTATCCCAAATATTAATCTCATAAAACAATATTTATTAATTATCTTTCATAGTTTCTGTGGGTTAATGATTAAGAAGAATCTCCACTAGACAGTTTGTCCCCAGTTTTCTCATGAAGTTGTAGACAAGGTATCAGTCGGGGCTGCAGTCATCTGAATGCTTGACTGGCACTGAAGTATCTGATTGCAAGATGGCCATATACATAGTAGGAGCTGGCTACTGGTGGGACATCTCAGGTTCTCTCCAAATGAAACTTTCCATAGTCTTTTTTAACTATCCTCTGATATGACAACCCATTTCCCCCACAATGAGCAATTTAAAAGAGAAACAAGCAGAAATTATTCATTTTTGACCTAGCCTCCGAGTTATATAGCATCCTTTATAACATTTTTACTCAATATGTCTGAAGCAAGTAACTAAATGTAAGCCACATTTAAAGTGAGGAGTGTCAAAAATTCTTCACTATATTTCAATAACATTGTAACAAAAGAATAGCAAGTGCAAAGTTTCAGGAGGAGGCAAATTACATCCAAGTCCTGTGACTGGCGAATTAAAAGTAATAATAATGAGGCTGAGTAGGCTGACTAGATTATTTGTCAGAGAAAATGACAATTCTCTATTTGAAAATGATCTTCAACTCCATTTGGAAAACTTATCAATAATGAGAAATCAAATGAAAATTTTTGTGAATGCTCTGCTACTGTAAGAGCGTATATCTATACATAATACGGAGATTTTGGACAAAACTGTATAAAGTCAAAGACGGAACATCCAAGAAAAGAGGTTTTCAATGAACAAGTGATCTGATTATTTTCTAAAGAGCAAATCATTTCCCAATGAGTGGAAAAAAGATGTTAGTAAAGCTATGATTACCAGAAATGGACACATGCAACTATACAGTGGTCGATAATACCTCATGCTTTCACTTACATATATCGCTCAAGGAACAGAAATAATTTTTAATTCAATATCATATATTAAAATGTAGGCCATGACCTTCTCCAGTTAAAGAAAAGTATAATTTTTCCAATTACTTAGAAATCTCTTCTTGCAAATTCTAATTCTTAGTATTGGTTCTTAACTTATCAGGCCATGTGTACACTTCATTTTCTTGGCTCACATTACTATTCTCTTTATTAGAAGTTTGTAATTTAAGGAACCTATATCTGCTTATGATGACTTGTTGAAATATACATATGATAATTTAATGTCATAACACCTTCCTTTGTGATCAGTTTCCATCAAAGAAGACTAATTTAATACCAAATTTTGACTCATGTTGAAATTATGCATATATATATATATATATATATGTATATATATATATATATATATTTGCTGTGACTTTGGTTACATATTATAATTACTTTCTATTGTTGTCTTATGTTTTAACATTAATAATAAGGAAGAAGACCTATAGAATTAAAATAAAAATTTGGGAAAACATTGTGGTGGCACATGATTTTACACATCTGTCAACACTCATAGAAATGTATTCTAAAAATGGTCAACTTGTAACACATTTAAATTTTACATCAACGAAAAATAATTAAAACAGATAAGAAGCTCTATAATATGTTAGTATGTATTAAGACAAATGGCCAATTTCATGTTCAAAATATATTTCACCATATATATGAATGTGTGTTTGTGAGTTTTGTGTCTGTTGTTACATTTGAAAATAATAATTAGCCACCAACGAACTTAACAATATTTGGGAAGTTTTGATGGAGGCCCAATTTGTATCCATATGCTCCATTTCTACAAGGCCCCAGTGAACTAGTTGACTGTTTACTTGTTTAAGTTATGTCAGCTGTGCCATCTGAATTGTATTCCTCCTCATTCTACAAAAAACAATCCATAAATGAAAAATTGCTCTTTCAAGCTTTCACTGTGAGCTCCTTGAGGGAAAGGACCCTGTATTTAATCCCTGTTTTCCTAGGATCTGACACTATGCCTGTGAGATAAATTAATTAATGCACAAATGAAAGGATATAAAACTCTAAAGAATGTTAAAAATCTCATAATTTCCCTTTTTTTCATTAACCTCAGTTTTCATTTATAAACTTTATTATGGTAGGTTGACAATCTTAATTAGGATGTCCTTAATTAGGGTAGCATAGTGATTGTAAGGAAGTACTTTTAGAATTATACATGATCAAGTTTGTGTTTTAAATGTGCCACAGATCCCTTGGAGACAAGCTGTTTAAAGTCTATAAACATTGGTTTCCTCACCTGTAAAGTGGAAATAATTAGTCATAAAAGTAAAATTATTCATTAATATGAAGCCCCTGAGCACACTGTCAGGCACTTAGGAAATCCTTGATTCAAAGCAGATATTATTTTTTTTCTACTATTAAATCCACTAGAAAACATATGCCCATATAAATAAAGGTTATAAAAATAGCATGTAGCATATTTGATTTTCATTCCACATCTTTTTTTTTCCTGTGGTGGCTTACATTTTTATTCAAAGTTTTAACACAGAAGTTAATATTCACAGAAAGAAGAGTTATCAGCAATCTGGTGTTTGACATATAGACATTTTAACTCTGGTGAATATCTGCCATTTATTTCAATCACTACATGTTTAAAATTAAATACAGTTTGAATTAGATTTTCAAGCCTCAAGCCAACATTAGTTGCTAATCATTTCATCCATTTTTTTCGATATAATCAATTCCTGAAAACTGTAATTGAAATACAAAGAGCAGGTAGATCCCTTTCTATTAAAAAAGGTAGACTGTGTTTCTTCTTTATCTCAGATGCCTTGAGTGAAAAATGCATAGCAAGAAATCTGCTTTAGGATGAAGCAAATGAGGAATCCAAGAGCAAGAGCATCTGGATAAAAGGTTCAGAGCTTTTGACACTTCACTTGAATATGTAAATTAGACCTTTAGCTTTATACTAAGCATTTAATATTCTCACACAGCACGCACCATACTGGTAAAGAGGAAATTCAGAAATTGGAGCATCGGTTTTTCATCTTAGGTGCATATTGGAATCATTTAGGAAACTTTAAAAACTACTGATTCTCTTATCTCCAGTTTTTTATTTAATTCACATGAGGAGTGGCCTGGGCATTAGGAGTTTTATAAGTTCCCTGAGTGATTTTTATTTATATTAAAGTTTCAAAATCACTGGCCGAAAGGAAAAAGAGGGAGGTAAAGTTCTCCCCAATACCTAATTAGAAATAAGAAAAAAATGTAAAATATGTTATTTCCAAGTCAATAGTTATCTGTAGTTTACCTATTGTCTTCCCTGAGTCTATTTCAAAGCATATATAACTTAACAATAAACAAAATAAACAAAATCATGACAAGTTGTTTAAATAGCTTATTTACTTTAGATTGTTTTCCAAATTAACTTATTTCCAAAATACGTTAATTTTTAATGTCACGAAGATTTAAGCAGATTAGAGAACATCATTTCTCTGCCATAACTAGTGGACAGAGAGAGGAATTTATATTTCAATCTTAACTTCATCTCTACAATAAAACAGGATAGCCAATCTAACTTTCAGTTTGCTGTAAAAACTGTAATATTGTTGACAACACACTAAACAATATGGTATAAAATGGATCTATTTATATTTCCTTCCTGATACCAGGAAAAAAAATGTCTACTTAATATGTGATATTCATGGTTAAAAATTCTGAATATATGGGAAACTATTGCAACTCTTGCTCTCCATACACCCAGTTCCTGTGTTCAAGTCTATTAAAAAGCAATGAGGTGATGTATAGTATGCCCTCAAAGCTTTCAGAGTGAATAATACCCAGCTTTTCAGGTGCTCAACATACTGCCTGGTGATAATGATAATGATGAATTCCCAAGCAGACTCCCTCAGATATTAGGAAAATGGTTTCCTTTAACTCATATTAGATACTCAAGTTTTACATCAGTTGGCTGTCTTTGAAAAATACTTCTTAAGAGCCAAAAATATTACTTCACTTAAACAACTGTACGTATTTTGTAAACAACATACTATGTCCAGGAATTACAAATATAAAGTGAAATAAATAAATGTGCTCCTTGAAGGTCTGGGCTTTATGTTAGGTAGGGAAATACTAACATGAGTTAAACTAAAGCTATATCTCAATGTTATATGCAACTGATTTTTATAACCACAGTAAATTATTTAAAAAATTTGTATCCACATTACCACCAGAAATATTCCAGACTGAGACCCAAAAAAGAGACCTAAGAAAGAGAGTCTTTGGGGAGTTCAGAGTAAAGATGTGATGAATAAAATAAGTTCTTTGTAGTACAATGCCAAAACAAGTAAAGAACAGCAAAATAATTGCAGTGCGATCAGTGTATCTAACAACTAGTAGCTCACATTGTTATTTTCCTCAAAAATGTTTAAGCCATATGAAGTTTCTATATGGCTGCCAATTTTATTATCTATTTATGGCCTTTCTTTTCCATTCCCACTGAAGTGACCTTGGTTAAGATTCTTAACACTTTAACACTCAAAATAGTACCCTACAGATCTAATTATTCTTCCTGCCTTTCTATTCACATTTTTATATACTACTGCCAGATTTTAAATCATATTACATTATTCATTTCATGTATTTAACTTAAAAAAACTTTTATTGAATATTTACTAAATTCCAGGCACTATGTCAAACACACAGGATACGATGGTGGGGGGGGAAAAACAGTTTTGCTACCTTTAAAGTCTGAACAGTTACAACATGTAAACCTGATTTAAGAAAACACACATAAGAGGCACCCAGGTGGCTCAGATGGTTAAGTGTCTGACTTTGGCTCAGGTCATGCTCTCACAGTTTGTGAGTTGCAGCCCAGCGTTGGGCTCTGTGCTGACAGCACGGAGCCTGCTTGGGATGCTCTGTCTCCCTCTCTCTGCCCCTCCCCCTTTCAAAACAAATAAATATTTAAAATAAATAAACACATAGTTTTTTTTTTATTTTTTTAACATTTATTTTTTGAGAGACAGAGTGTGAGCAGGGGAGGGTCAGAGAGAGACAGGGAGTCATAGAATCTGAAGCAGGCTACAGGCTCCCAGCTGTCAGCACAGAGCCAGACGCAGGGCTCAAACCCATGAACCATGAGATCATGACCTGAGCTGAAGTCAGATGCTTAACTGACTGAGCCACCCAAGCACCCCTAAACACACATAATTTTAAAAAATTACTTGTAAACTCTGCCTCTTACTATTTATGAAATCTATTCATTTTAATATTGCCCATTTAGTTTCCCATTAGGAAATATAAACAATAGTACTTTTCTAATATAACTAATTAGAGGATTAAAAAGATAATCAATGGAAATTTCTTGGCACATAGAATGTTTAAAAAAATAGCAGTTGATTTCTTTGTAAATCTTCAGGTATTAACAGAGGGTGGTTTTATGTTTTACATTCAAAAGCCATTTAATGAAATCCCAGCAGAACTGATATATGAATTTATTGTGGACAATAAAGTCCTATCTGTGTAGGACTTAAATAATTGTTTTGTCTTTAGTACTTTTCCTTAAGCATTTAAGAAAATGAATCACTTTTTAAAACCCAGACTATTTCAATCATAAGCAAAGCAAAACTCAAAGTATAAAAGAGTGAAGCCTTTTTTATTTTTTTAAAGATCATGTATGTTTTTCAAGGCCTGAGGCAAGGTTTGAGAAAGGGTATGATTTCATTATTGATCCAAACATCTCTTTTAAAAGAGATACAAGGTAAAACCTGAGGGGTAAGTTCCAACAATGAGAGAGCCTCAGGAAGCAATTGCCAGATATTTCAGTGCAGCAGAATCTGAATTGACTCATTCTATGCTAGCTCATTTCGGTGAACTCCAAAATAGCTAATAAAGCTTGTGGATTGAAATTAGTCCCCAAATATGCCAGACCTAGTCCTTGAATACATATAACACATTAGAAAGAGTGAAATCCAAAGTAAGATACGGGAGATAGACTTTCTCTTTGTTGACAGCTTGCTATAGAGTGAGAAATTTTACTGAAGAGGAATTAGGTCTCTATTGTGAAAGATAACAGAAAACTAGAAAATCATTATTGAATGAAGAAGACTTTATGGAGGATAAGTTAGATATCAAGAATACTTGAGGCCTTATATGTATTGCGTTTTGTGTTCATAAATTAAACTGTTAAAGGGATAATGGTATAGGTGAATAGTGAATAGATATGATTATCCATTCAGACTATTAATGGACAAATTAGAAGTAAATATTGTTAGTTTCAGTTTTTTAAAGTTTCAAAATAGAGGGGGAGAAGGTAGCAATTTCTGGGACCGTTGGATGGCCACAGTGATATTCAGACTAACAGAAAAGGTATGATTATGACCATATTTCAGATGGTACATTTGACTACATTTTATAAAACTGAGACTATTTAGTGTTAGTAGGATGCGGAGTGACTAAAATTCTTATATTTTGATGTTGAGAATGTGAATAGGTATAATCACTTTTAAAAACTGTCAGATTCTTTTGAATAAATAAAAGTAAGTACCCATACTATATGATCCAGTAATTTACCACCTATATGTGTATGCAATAGAAATGGGTGCCAACGTACCCCAGAGGACATGCACAAAATGTTCACAGTAGCATTATTATGTATACTCTTATAATATGTTATTTTTGGTCAATGACAATTTAATGTCATGTTAGTCTAATGTCAATGTTAGTCTAATGCAGATCATCATGGTTACCCTTACATCATTCCTTCTCACTAATATGTCAAATTCTTTCTAAATATGTGTATCTACTATAATTTATATTAAGTATATATGTCGTATATGCTATTATGCATATGTGACAAATGCCATATTATATATTGTATATATTGCAAAATGCGTTGCACTATACTATATATATTTTTGTATAAATTATTTTGTATACTCTATAATTTGAATTTAGCAGAACCCTCATGAATGGGATCAGTGCCCTTATAAAAGAGGCCCCAGAAAAACTCCTTGCCCCTTATTCCATGTAAGGTTACAGTCAGAAAATGGCCATCAACAAGAATTTGGTCTCATCAGACATGCTCCATGATCTTGGACTTTCCAGACTCCCTATCTGTGAAAAATAAATATTTGTTGTTTATAAGCCATCAAGTTTAAGACATTTTTCTTATCTAGGCATGCCTGGGTGGCTCAATCAGTTAAGGCTCCAACTCTTGGCTTAGGTCATGATCTCACAACTTGTATGTTTGAGCCCTACAACAGGCTCTGTGCTGTTAGCTAACAGCACAGAGCCTGCTTGGGATTCTCTCTCTCCCTCTCTCTCTGCCCCTCCCCAGCTTTCTTTCCCTCTCTCTGTCTCTCTCAAAGTAAATACATAAACATTTAAAACAATTTTTTAAAAATGTATTTTTGTTACAGCACCCCAAACAGATTGACATTTCCTAAATGCTTTCCTTGCTTTCTTATGAATAAACTTATGTTCTTAAAAACCTGTTGACTATATTTTACTCATTTTCCTAGAGTTAATTTTTACCTTGAAGATATATTAGAATATCCACTATCAATTGAGAGTAGTGGAAGATATTCTTTGGTTTATGATGCACAGATATTCCTGAAAATTTGGTTGGTGACCTTATATCCTCATTCATTATAACTTCAGTTCTCAGGAACATTGCAGATTTAACTTCTCCCACCTTTATTTTGACTTAATTTTGTCTTCTATTTTGTCTCTGCAATTTCCCAGAGATTTCAGATTGACAAGGCATGTCTTAGGGTCTTCTGTTTCCTCCATGATGTGTACCTAGTATAATGTCTTGGCTAGAGTACATTAGAGTACATCTTCAAGACATATTAACTAATTGATTTGAAAATTTGCATCCAAGGATTCAGCTGAACCAAGACAACTTACATTATAAAAAGTCATTAGGTGAATTAGATTTGTTTTTTGTTTTTGTTTTTTAGAGAAAGATAGAGAGCATGAGAGAGGGAGAGGAGGAGAAAGAGAAAGAGAGAGAGCATGAGTGAGGGAGAGGGGGAGAGAGAGAGAGAAAGAGAGAGAGAGAATCTCAAGCAGGCTTCATGATCAGCATGGAGCCCAATGAAGGGCTTGATCCCACAACCCAGGGATCATGACCTAAGCCAAAACCAAGAGTTGGATGCTCAACTGACTGAGCTACCCAGGCACCCCTAGATAAGTTACTTTTTTTTTTAAGTTTTTTGTTTTGTTTTTAGAGAGAGAGAGAAAGAGAGAGAGACAGACAGACAGAGAGATCACAAGTTGGGGAGGGAAAGAGAGAGAGTGAAAGAAAGAATTCCAAGAAGGCTCCAGGCTATCAGCACAGAGCCTGACCCGGGGCCCAATCCCATAACCCTGGGATAATGATTTGAGCTGAAATCAAGAGTCGGACATTTAACTAACTGAGACACCCTGGCATCTAGGTATTTTTAATATAAGTAGCATGTGGACATTGACACTGTCAATAGCCTACACACTACATGTGACATGAAGACTGTTTTCTTTTTAAATTAATCCTCTTTTTTTGTTGTTGTTGTGTTTTGTTATATTGCTCTCCATATTCTGCACTTCTTTGCTTGTGAATTATAGGATTGTTTTAGTTTAATCAGTCTGCTTATAGAAAAAATTATCAAGACTGGTGTGTTATAAACAAAAGAAATTTATTTCTCATAGATCTGGAGACTACGAAGTCCAAGAACAAGGTACTGGCAGATTTGGTGTCTGGTGAAAGCCTGCTTCCTGGTTCCCATGCTACCATCTTCTTGCTGTGTTCTCACATGGCAAATAGGGGTAAGAGAGCTCTCTGGGGTCTGTTATATAAGGGCACTGATTCCCACCCCCCCCAAAAAAATAAGGGCACTAATCCCATTCATATGGCCTCCATTTTCATGACCAAATCACTCCTGAAAGTTTCCACCTACAAATACCATCACATTGGGGATTGATTAGGTTTTAGCTTATGAATTATTATGGAACAGAAACATTCAGCCTATAGCAAGGGCATTATCACTAGCTCTCTCTTAATTTAAGTATTAGTAATGTTGCTATGTGATTGGAAAGTACTACATGGTGTTAAAGAATTTTTTTTTTTTTAATGTGGGCTCTGGGTAGAGGGGGTTGCATTTTGAGTTAAATGCAGAAACATTGAAAATACCAAACAAATAACTACTGTTATTTTTCACAAATGTGCTAGGCTGACAGGTTGTTTAATATAAACAGAATAATGTGTGTCCTGACATTTTCAAATTGTCTAGGAACTTTTAGAACTGAATACTTCATCATGCCTTTAGTTCTTCAGTGTTCTTTTCAGAAAATTCTTTCTGCCTGAAATAAAGTGTATGGCATTAAATCTTCTCCTAAGAAGACCACAAACAAGCCTACCTTTTAAACAAGCATTTCCAAGGTTCAAATCAGATAGAAATTTCAGGCAGACCTGCAAATATACATTTATACCTTACCAATTTAACTTTTATATGTATCAGATAATTGCTTTGATAAGGTGGGAAAGGAGGTTAACTAAATTTTAGAGGGGATAGAAAAAGTTTTATTTCCAACAACCATCTTGCTCTTTTATAATGCTTGGTTTCAGAGCAGCGTATGCATCAAATTTACAGAAAAGCCTTACCTTAGGAAACCAAATGAATGAGCTTCCAAGAAAGAAAGAAAGAAAGGAAAAGAAAGAAAGAGAGAAAGAGTAAGAAAAGTTTTAAAAAGAATGAATAGTGTCTGATTTATTGTTTTATGAAAGGATTGAACACAAGCAATATTATCATTGTATATAGGTGTTAAAATTGAATTAAGTACACACACACACACATACATACACAAAGGCATTTTTAAATAATCCCTTGTTTAATTCTATCTGTAGTCTCTCGTGTCTTCATTCATTGCATCTGAAACAATCTGGAGTTTAATTTCTCAGCAATTCAGTTATATTATATTAGCTGGACTACTGTTTAAGGATGGTGAAAATATAAAAATATTCACGGCATCATCAAAGCAGTGGTTTCTATGTTTGATTTTTTATGATATGCATAATTACTAGGTACTTGCTGGAAATATATTTGGGACATTTAAATTTTTAGTCATCCTGGGCCATTGGTGCTAAAGGAAATATTAAAGTTGAACTAGGCAAAATCACAAAATTGAGTTTTCATTGCCCCAATTCTGTTTCTAAAAATGTGTTCAGTCTTCATGGATTTTGAAAAGGTTCTAGCATGACCTTGAGGTTAAACATCACACAGTGGTCTACTTTTAAAATGTACACAACTCAACTGAACAAGTTTTCCATACCTTTCTTCTCTGCAGAAATGACTTAGTATTTCACTCTACTGGTTTGGTTGTTAGCAAATGTTACATCTGCAAAAGTTTGCTCCCACATTATCCTATGAATTCACTGTGGCAGCCTTTTCTTTGTGATCTCCACAGTACATAAAATATTTAATATATTGTTTTTAGTAAATATTTGTTGATTGACTTTGTGTTTCTGTACAGTAGAGAAATATCTTTAAAAATTTCTTTAATGTTTATTTATTTTTGAGAGAGACAGAGACAGAATGCAAGTGGGTTAGGGGCAGAGAGAGAGGGAGACACAGAATCCGAAGCAGGCTCCAGGCTCTGAGCTGTCAGCACAGAGCCCAACGTGGGGCTAGAACTCATGAGTTGTGAGATCATGACCTGAGCCGAAGTTGGATGCTTAACCGACTGAGCCACCCAGGTGCCCCTTTTAAAAAATTTTTTTTAAGTTTATTTATTTTTGAGAGAGACAGAGACAGAATGTGAGTGGGTTAGGGGCAGGAGAAATATCTTGTATAGTGGAATGTCTAGGACATGTAGGAATAAATATCTTTGGAATAAAAACTAGTTTAAACAATTTTCATCCACAGTGTAATAGTCATTCTGAGAAATAAACACAAGAAGATTCTATGAACACATTAGCCCCAAAAAGATAATGGCAAAGGGGAGGATTGAGCTGTACACAAGGAATTCTAAAACCTTAAGATCAATATTAATTGCAGTTATTTTGTGCTTATTTCCCTCTTGAGTTGGCTCTGCTGAAGAAATAATGAAAGTTAGTGTGACTGATACCAAAAGTCTTCCTAAAAGAGAATGATTTCATTTTTGAGTTGATAACAGTGCCATAACTATTCATGGGAGTTGACATTATAAAATTTTTAAACAATAACAACAACAAAACCCAACAACAGCAACAAAAGTTTGTTGATGGATTATATAAATGAAAATAAAATAATGTAGTTAACAAATTCATATTTGCTTACCTTATTTCAGGGAACTGTGAAGATATTGGTATTACCTCAGATATTGTTCTCGATGAGCAAGGATTGGCAAAAGTTTTCTGTAAAGTACCAGATAGTGAATGTTTTAAGTTTTCTAGCCATGTGTGGTTACTGTCATATATTCTTCTTTGTCTTTTTTTTTACCCTTTTACAATGTTTTTTTTTTTTAATCTTAACTTGAAGGCCATAAAAATACAAGACTTCAGGTGGATTTAATCCCCAGGATGTGGTTTGCTACCCACTGCTTATTGATATAGTAAACTAAAGGGCATAACTATTAAAGATTTTACGCATTTTATTCTTTATGTATGATAGCCTCTAAGATGATCCCAATGATCTCTACCTTTTAAGTGTTTATGCCTGTATGTAGTCCCTTCCCTCTAAGTATGGACTGGGTTTGGTGACTCACTTCTAAAGAATAAATAAAGCAACAACAATTGTACGTGACAAGGATATTAGGCAATATAAAGCAGTATGGCTTTGTTTTCTGTCTCTTAGACTACATGCACTGGGAGAGGCCAGCTGCCAAGCCTTGAGCAATCATATGAAGAGGGCCCAGCCATAGCCAATTGAGTAAACTTAAAATCAGAACCTCCAAGCCAGTCAATCCTCAAATGATTGCAGCCTTGACTATCATCCTGGCTGCAGTTTTATGAGAGACTCTGAACCAGAAACCAGCCAGGTAAGCCGCTTTCAGAGTCTTAATTCACAGAAACCACGGGACATTAAATGTTTATGGCTATGTTTTGACATAAGTGGCTATGCAACAATAGAGAACTAGAAAGTTGTAATTATAATATGTTATTTTGTAAGAATTTAACCTGGTTATCATAAAACTACAGATAACTTTAGTCTTAGCTAGTATGTTAGTCAAGGTTATACAGAGCAACAGAACCAGAAGGGAATATATATATGAAGAGACTTATTTTAAGGAATTGGCTCACACAATTATGGAGACTTGGTGAGTCCAAAATCTAATTAAGGAGGTCAGCAGGTTAAAGACTCGGGAAGGAGTTGCAGTTTGAATCCAAAGGCAGTCTGTAGGCAGAATTTCTCTCAGCCGGAGGAGAGGGGTGGTCAGCCTTTTTTTCTATTCAAGGCTTCAACTGATTGGATTTCTTTAAATACAAGCTCATCCACATTTTATGGTGGGCAATCTGCTTTATTCAAATTCTACACATTTAAATGTACATTTCATCCAAAAACATCCTACAGAAACATGTAGAATAATGTTAGACCAAATATCTGGGCACTGTGACCCAACCAATTTGACACATAAAATTAACCATCACAGTTAGGGCTAACTAAAATGATTATTTTAAATTTGAATTCATCCAGTATCAATGAAATACGTGCTGAGTGTAATTCAGTTTCCTTGGATTCACACTCAGCTACCTAAAAAAGGAATCTAGGTATATAAGCAGATAAATGGTACAATCACACAACAAAGCAATGATTATGAAGATTAAAGAATAAGGTTGGAAACATGTTTTTCTTAACATTTCAGGTCACAAAGCTATACACTCCATGGAAATAAATATGTATAAATATAAAAGCATCAACCAACTTGTTATAAAAAAAAATTTAATTTAATCCATCCAAATTTTTCAAAATAATTTCAGATTATGTAATATTTAAGAAAAATACTTAGATGACTGGACTTTTCATCTGCATGCTGTGTAATATATAATAGGTTATCAATTTACAAGTGAGTGAATCACCCTAATGTAAAGACAGATTGTGACAAGCAGAATAATAGTTTGTCAAAGATGTCTATATCATTATCTAGAACCTGCAAATGTGCCACCTTACATGGCAAAAGACAGTTTCCAGTTGTGACTAAATTAAGGCTTTTGAGATCAGGAGACTAGTCTGAATTGTCCAGGTGGGACCAATGTAATCATTAAGGTACTTATAAGAGGAGGCAGGTGGGTCAAATTCAGAACAAATTTGTGACAATAGAAGCTGAGGTGAAAGAGAGAAAGAGACAGAGAGAAAGAAATTTGAAAATGCTATAGTGCTTCTGACTTTGAAAATGGAGGAGGGAGGTCACAAACCAAAGAAAAAGGAGTGTATCCTGCCTCTAGAAACTGAAAAAGGCAAGAAAACAGATTCTTCCCTTGAGTGTGCTAAATGGACACAGCATGTTGACACCTTGACTTTAGGACTTCTGACCTCGAGAACTGTAAGATAAATGTGTATTGTTTTATGCTGCTAAATTTGTGCAATTTATTAGAGCAGCAATAGACAACTTATAAAGAAATAAATTCCTGCTCATTTAGGGGATTGAGACTATAGTCATATTTAGAGAAATGACATTCTATGAACTTCGAAGTGCATTTAGTAAGCATGGTAGACTGAATACAAGTTTCAGGAGGAAGGCCAGATGCTACATATTTTGTTTACCACTGTATCCCCTGGGCATAGTACATAAATAACACATACCAGGTTTCAAAGAGATAGTTTTGTGAAAGATGTTCTAATAATAGATCTTCATGATATTCAGTTCATACACCAAATTTCTATTAGTGACTCCTAAATTTATAAAGATTTATTCCCTCAGGCCAATAATATTATTTTCTCAGTCATCTTAACACCAGTTTTTTTTTTTTACTGAATACTTGAAATGAATTAGTATAACATTCATGTTTGACTTATTGTTTCTCAAATAGGACACTGATATCATATTTATAGTATCATTAAATGATATTAATTTACTATATCTTGGCTGATCCTATTCTTCATGGTGCTATTTAACAGAATGATGTGAAAGTTGTAAGTCAATTTTAAGCAACCAAATGAAAGAAGACCCACAAATTTTCCCCTCAAGTGTAGTGAATCAGCACACATCTGTATGTATTAGAAATAGAATAGAAGTCCTAACCGTAAAATAACTTTCCAAAACACCTTGAGGAATCAAAGGACACGGGCTAAATGAAGTCACCAAATTATTGCTAAATAAACACTTATATATCAGCCATTTTTTATTAATTCTATTTTGAATTTAAATATATAACTCAGCCTCCAATGAGGAAAAATAGCACATGTATAGAAATCTTCCATCTACCTAATTAAAGTAGCAAATGTTTATCTTGTATTAACTTATGACGGTGCCACAGTTTAACAGATTAAGATTTATAGAGTGTCACTGCTAATGGCACACAATGGTTGCAGCTGCACTATTTTGGTGGTCCAGGAAGTGTGCTTGGCTAGGCAAGCACTGCATCTGCATGCTTGATGTTAACACTCGGGCCTTTTATAACTCTAATAAAGTTGACAATTTATGCATAGACATGCCAGAATCTAGAGCCAAGCAAGGCAGAATCACTGAGGTTGAGGGCATAAATTCAAGCTGCCTGCCAGAAACATGTGCAGCTGTATTAGAAACAGGAAGTAGATTCCATTGACACATCTGCTACAGATGCCTGGTTTGCAAACATCTCTACCTCTTTCCTCCTGTCGACACATGCAGCACTTGGTACACCATTGCTTACCCAGAACAAAGTGTGAGATTTGGGGTCACAATTGTGTCATTCTCTCAATTTACTCAATTTTTACTCAATTTTAAAGATATGGGACAAGATAATTTAATGTCAAGGAGAGAAGTGACCCCCTTTAAATTAAATTATCTTGTCCCTCATCTTTAAAACACAGAACAGGGGTGCCTAGATGGATCATTGGGTTAAGCTTGTGACTTCAGCTCAGGTCATGACCATATGGTTCCTGAGTTTGAGCCCTGCATGGGGGTACTCTGCTATCCATGCAGAACCCACTTTGGATACTCTCTCTGTGCCCCCCTCCCTCTCTCAGGCATGCTCTCTCTCAAAAATAAATGAATATATTTTTTAAAAAAAACACAGGAAAACATAAATGTGTAGTATGTAATCTTTATTTTCTTCAGAAAGCTGAACTTTACCTCCGGGTAGTTCATCCAAGCCTGGATTAATAGCCACTCCTACCTTTAAGTGTCTAGATAAGTATTGCTACTTGTGAAACTTGTGTCGTGTGTAGCCTTGTGAGAAGTGAGTCTGCACTACTGCACTGTTATGTAGTCTAAGAGAAGGCCCCAGTGTTTCAGCATGAGAAATGCTGCAGTCCTTAATTGAAACTATCACACTAAATCCAAGTAAGTCAGTCCAATCTCAGTGGTTACAAAATGTGCTGGCGAGAGTGGAAATTTCCTCACCAGAAAAATGGCCTCTACTTGTGACTTTATCTTTCAATTAGTCTAGAATTAGGAAGGAGTAAAGACTGATATCAGTTAGCTTTCTCAAACTGTAACAGTTGTTGAGAGCTTAGAGCAAGAATAGGCATATATTAGAAAGAGATGGAATTCTGTTCAAAATAAAATTTGAGCGTTATAGATTTGATCACATTTAATTTCCAATCACAAGCTCTGATATGAGGTAACTAGGCCAAGAAGCAATATAGGGAGTAAAGCAGGAAAAAAATTCATATACAGTTAAGATCAGAATGGATCGTTTCTTTTTTTTTATTATTTTTAAATTTGAATTTATTTTTGAGAGAGAGAGAGAGCAAGAGAAGGGGAGGAGCAGAGAGAGAGGGAGACGCAGTTTCTGAAGCAGGCTCCAGGTTCTGGGCTGTCAGCACAGAGCCCAACGCGGGGCTCGAACTCATACACCATGAGTTCATGACTTGAGCCGAAGTCAGACACTTAACTGACCAAGCCACCCAGGCACCCCACAGAGTGGATCATTTCTAAAGGCATGTATATTCAGACCTTTGCAAGGAAACCAGTCTATTTTTTTTTTTTTTTTTTTTTTAATGACCTAGGAGCTCAGGGCTTGAGGGCAGGAAGCAAGCACAACTCAGGTTTCTTCTGGGTCATGCTATATGATTTGTGCCAAGGGCAGCATGGCACAGAATCAGTAAATGGGGTACATGCAGCTCTCATTAGGTCTAACATGGCAGAAGGTGCTTCAAAATAAGCAACTTTATATAGAAAAATAAGTATGACAAATCTGAGGTATCCTGAGATCTCTGTTTCTTAGGATTTCAGATATAGCTAGATGCAATGACTCCTATTGTTGAAGCTACTATATCCATTCATATTCATTTATAATAAAATTATCCTTATTCTTGAAATGTTTTTTCTCTATACATGATGAAATAGACTCCTTTAGAACATTGTATTCTTCTTCTATAACCAATCACAAATTATGTTAATTAATGAAATTAACATCACCATGACTTCTGAAAATTTGACAGGCATTGAATCACATACACTACCCTAAATAGCCCAATATTTTATAAAATATTCAATGGAACATATGTCATCCAATGAACTAGCTGTTGCATTCTACTGAAGGACTGCCAGTCTAGCTAGAATGCAATGTAGATAAGGTCCCTATGTTGGTATTATTAATGAATTCATGATCTTTGTTTCTAGTCACTTCTATTCTTGTTGCTTTCTTTTCTAACTTGAATAGACTTAGCTATTTATCCAAAGAATATGGGTACCTGGGTGGCTCAGTCAGTTAAGCATCTGACTCTGGCTCAGGTCATGCTCTCTCAGGTCAGCTGTGCTGACAGCTCAGAGCCTGGAGCCTGCTTCAGATTCTGTGTCTCACTCTCTCTCTGCCCCTGCCTCACTCACGTTCTATCTCTCTCTCTCTCTCAAAAATAAAGAAAACATTTAAAAAAAATGTTTTTAATAAAAATTTAAAAAAAACAAAGAATAAAATACAACATTTTGGATAATTCAAAGGTTTATATTAAAGATGAAAAATGTTGCTAAAGGATGATAAATATTAAAACTAACTCATAATGGCTTACTCATACCACACTGGATAGCTTCAGCATCCTAGTAATAATTTGCAGGTTCCCATTATAGAGTAAAATGTATATTCTAGGTTTATCCCTCTGAATGTGCATTGCATATTTATAACTTTTTTTCTGTTCCAAAGAAAACAATCAAGCTGGGAAAATATTATTTTGAATTGCTTAGACTTTCACAAAAATTTTAAAACATAATTTTTATGTAACTTATTAGAACGTTAATTTTATGTGTTTGTAATACAGATCCAATAATTAGGTAGGTATAAAAATCACATAACACTTTTATTGAAACATTTTTTTTTTTTATCAACAAGTGTTAACCAAAACTGTCTTTCAAGTTTAAGGCAATCAAGAAAACTTCCACTTCTGTCTATTTTAATTTATAACAGGCACTGTGTGTTAACACAGTTGCTTTTATTCCATATTGCCCCATACGCTCATCTTTTATTAAAACAATTAGAAATTATTTATTATAAAGCCAAACATAGATATATAAGAATAAAGAAAGGAGATATAAAAAAGAAATTAATATATACAAAATGTTTTATTAAATTCTAAGTGCAGTAAATGTTAAAAAATTTTAAAAGACTACTCAAATTTACATTATTAGTTCACTAAGAAAAATATACTTTAAGATATATGTAAATTAGAACATTTATCATCATTTAAAATATCTTTTAACTTAAAACTCACTAAATAATAATGGAAAAACCTATAAAATTTCTAAAAGAAAACATAAGAGAATAACAAGGTGACCACAGTTTGGGCAATGAGGGTTTTTTCCCTTTATTTTATTTAAGGCAAAATTCAAATGGCATAAGATTAATCATTTTACAATGTACATTTCAACAGTGCTTAGTATATTCACAATGTTGTGCAACCTTCATCTATAACTAGTTCCCAAATATTTTCATCACCCCAAAGGAAACCCTGTACACATTAAGCTGTCCCTCTCCATTCACCTGTAACCACTAATTTGCTTTCTGTTTCTACTGATTTACGTATCGGGATATTTTATATAAATGGAATTATACAATATATGACCTTCTGTGTTTTGCTTTTATGCTCAGCATGTTTTCTAGAATTATCCATGTTGTAGCATGTATTAATACTTCTTTTTTTTAGGACTGAATAATCTTCCATTATATATATATATAATATATATATATTTATATATATTTTTATATATATGTATATTTAATTATATGTATATGTATGTGTATATATATATATATATATATATATATACACACACACACAACATTTTACTTATCCATTCATCTCTTAATAGGTATTATAAATAGTGCTATCATGAACTTGTACGTACAAGTATTTGTTTGAATACCTATTTTCAATTATTTTGAGTTTATACTTAGAAGTGAAATTGGTAGGTCATATGAAATTCTAACTTTTTGAGAAATGGACAAACTGTTTCCACAGTGGCTGCACCATTTACACCTGCCATTTTCCATTTTTTTTCCTAATATTGTTATAGCCACCTAGCGCATGTAAAATGTCATCTCATTGTGAGGCAGTAAGCTTCTTAATAAAAGACAAAAAGCATGATCCATGAAGGGAAAAATTGTTAAGCTGAGTTTCACTAATACAATAACTGCTTCTCTGAAAAAAGGCAGTTAAAAAAATGGCAATATAAGTCATAGACTGGGAAAAAGATATTTGCCAAACACCTATCAGATATAGGACTAGTATCCAACACATACAAAGAACTGTTAAAACTAAACAATAAGAATATAGACAATTTAATTAAAAAATTGGGCAAAATCTAAACAGAAACGTCACCAAAGAAGATAGACAGATGGCCAATAATCATATGACAAATGAAGCTCCACATCATTCATAATCAGGGAACTTCAAATTAAACACCAATAGGATACCACCACAGACCTATTGGAATGGTTAAAATCTTAAAAAATAAATAAAATAAATAAAAATAAGAAACTGGCAATATCTGATACTGATGAGGATGTGGAACAAGAGAAACTAATTCATTGCTGTTGGAATACAAAATGTATGGCCACTTTGGAATAGAATTTGATAGTCTCTTGGAAGCTAAGCAAATCATTTTGTATGATCCAGCAATCACACTTCTAGATATTTGAACTGACTAAAATGTCCACTCAAAACCCTGCAACTTACATTTATAGCTTCTTTATTTATGAGAGTCAAAAACTGGGAGGAACCAAGCTATCCTTCAACAGGATGGATAAACAAACTGTAGTATAGCCATACAATGTATAATTTTTCAGCAGCAAGGAGAAATCAGCATTCAAGGCACAAAGTGGCATGGATGAACCTAAAACACATATTTCTAAGTAGAAGAAGTCGATATGAAGAAGGATACATACTGTATATTTCCGAATATCAGAAGGAAAAAGCAAAGCTGTAGAGTAAGAAAGATCTGTGGTGCTGAGAGATCAAAGGAACGGCATGAGAGTTGACTATGTCAAGCACAATGGATTTCTTAGTGTGATGAAGCTATTCTGTATGATACAGTCATGGTGGATACAAGAAATTATCCATTTATCAAAATTCCCAGAAGTTACAGTACAAAGTAAACTGTAACAAATGCAATTAAAAACATATTTAGGAAGTTGGATAATTCCCAGGAGAAATTCAGAATGTGGCATAACAATGTAACTGTTACAAATACAGGAAACAATTCCACTGAAGGGAGCAGGGAGAGAGGAAATGGGTGGGGTCTGTAAGGCTAGAGGTATAAGAAATTGCACACAAGCCCTGGTCTATAATTGTTTCAGCATGGGGGTATAGGTTAACAATTCTATGTTATTTATATGTATACTGGAATTAAACAATCAGATAAATGAATGTCATGTAAGTGGGAGGCAGGTTACTCATTGTAGGAATGAGAATTTACAAATAAAAGAGGGGAGGAGGCAAGAATATGCATATGGTAATGGATTAGAGTTGGAGATACCAGTATGAACTCATAATTAGCTGAATCTAGATACAGATGGTTACATATAAAAGTATTTATGGGTATGTATATATGCATGAACCATACACTTGTCTGCTTTTTCAGTAGAGATGGACTAAAAGCAGTGAAACCCGGTAGCAACAAGCACACTTAGCTTCCACAGTTTGATTTTTAATACCGTTATGTAATTAAAGAAGAACTTCTCAGACAAACGACTGATTTTAAGATTGGGATACAAATATATAAGATAAATATGGAAGATACTGTAGTGTTAGGAAGTAAGGAAGTATTAAAATTAATAATATATATTATTATATATTATTATAATATCAAAATACATTGATGGGTTAAAGTCAAATGAGTACGGAAACTATCTGAAAGTGCTCTGAATGGGCAAAACTGGAAAAAAATGAAACAACATAATAAATAAAGTAATATTGGGTTAGCTGGCATAAATCAAATACTCTTAAGTCTATATAGATGTAAATGAACAATTGAGTAAATAAATGTCTGAGAAGAGACAAATATCCCATGCAGAAGAATTACGAATAGTTTTTATCGATGCTCTACCCTAAAGGAAGGAGAAAATGAATTTCCACTTCTTAAATTTGGGCTGTGCATAGCAAATTCCTTCTAAAGAGAACAGTATAGAAAGGGGGATAAAAAAGAGTAACTTTACAACGGAGACAACATTACTGGCAAACATTACTTCAGCACGGTGGTCAAGGTCAATATTAACGATGAAAATCATGTGTGAGAATGTGTACACTTGGTATACTGTGATGAAAATGGCACTCTTTGTGGCCTTCCTCTCAAAAATCAATAGCTTTTGTCTAACCATAGGAAAAACATCAGACGACTTCCAAGAGAGGGGCATTCTACAAATTATCTAACCAATATTCTTGAAAACAGTCAAGGTCATCAAAAAGAAGAAAAGTCTGAGAAATTGTCACAGCCAAGAGGAGTCTAAAAAGGCATGACAGCTAAATGTAATATGTCCTGAATGAGATTCTGAACAGAAAAAATAAAACAAAAATAAAAACAAAGAAAACCTGAATAACGTGCGGACCTACTTATAATAATGTATCAATATTCCTTTATTAACTATAAAAATGTATCATTTTTATATAAATGATCAGAATTCTATACTGGTTTATAAAACGGAATATATCAATACTTCTCTCTGAGATAATATCAGGTTTGGTTTTAATTCATATAGATAAATTTTTTATAAAGGATTGAAGAAACTATTTTTAGATTCTCACTATTCCATTTTTTCCCAAGGCAAAAGTACACAAAAAGAAAAGTGACCATAAAAATATCTACTGTAAATCGACCCTGTTTTTTATTTGGGGAAAATGCATTTTAATGATTTCAATTTTCGGAGTGAAAAAAAAATTAAACTCTTCTGCCCATAGCATGTAAATCTGAATCTGTGTGAAATAGTTTAAATTGAATTTACTTCAATATCTGAAATAGAAATAACTGGCATTTTGAAGGTATAGTGTTGTTTGTGCTCTGTTTATTCCCTTATATAAATTCTGGTTTTATAAAGCTTATTCACATAGAAATTGAATAAATAAAAGCATATTTTTCAAAATAAATAATGTTCATTTCAAGAAATAACTGATGATTTCCCTTTACAATTGGTCCTTCTCTATTCTTCCCATCTGTCTTCATATTTTCAAAGTTTGTTTTTTATTAATGTGTCCTGTACCAACACATCAATAAATTAGGAGGAGAATCATTCTTTTGTATATAATTATTTAGTGGCACGAAAAGGTTGCAACAAACAAGATGATATTATAAAATAATGTGGCTACAACTTGTGCTCAACACAGAATTTAATAAATTAAATTGCAAGTACACGAAAATGAAGATAATTAACCTCTTATCCAGGAAACAAATACAGAAAAATCAATTTTCGTTAGAGAGACTAGCTATAGAATGATATTTTTTTCTTTTCAATTCCAGTCTATCTAAACTATGTACTATGTAACACCACACACACACACACACACACACACACACACACACACACACACACACACTTTTAGTCATAAATAATGTCAAGCTGGAAAAGGGGTTATTATTCTACCAAGAAATTGAAGTTAGTTAAATTTATTTGTCTATCTCCTCTAAGACATACAAGTAAAAGACTTATTCAAATATCATTGATTTCTTCTGCTCTCTTTCTCTTTCATTGTACCTTCTACAAGGTAGAAAAATTTTACCTTCACTGCATAGCTTTGATATCCTCCTAGAGAGATGGAATTATAAGAAAGAAGTTCTCAGAGAAAACAAAATATATCAAATATCTACTTGTTTTTATTTTAGCCTACTGATCATTTGCACAACTAGTATATACTGGCATGACATCGAAATTTCAGACACTGTAGACCTTTTTTTCTAAGGACCTTAATGATATTAGCAGTTAATTCCTGCCATGCAAAAGGTACAGCTAAGAATGTTCTTCCTTGAGCTTTGGCAAAGTTTTTTTTTTTTTTTTATGCTAAAGCCATTATTATATTTTCATATAGAAATTATCAAATATCACAAGCAAAATAACAATAGTCACTGGAGAAAAGCTGTTAATGACGGAAGGCAGCATTTATGAAAACCCCCACTTTAAAAAAGAAAATAAATTAAATTTAATAACATATATTTAAATGGTCTGGTTCTTTTCAAATTTGACCAATGTTTTGCAAAGTGAAAACACCACCAAAAACATGCATGTATTCCTAAATTTGTTGACACATACCACATAAGTGATAATCCATACCTTTGAGTGAAGAGGTAAGGGGGAAAAATGAGTTTTCCCTCTATTTTCCATTCCAAAAGTTTTCTTTGATGTGAAAGACTTCACTTTACATTATTGATACCCTGAAGATGTCATGCCATTACTCATGTAATGTGTGATCACATTAATGGATCATTTATTTGTTTTATGCTGAGATCCAGGCAGCAGCATTGATCAAAGACAATTCACATACAGAAAGTAGAGCAAGAAGGGAAAACCTGAACTTTAAAGGAGACTTTTATGGGACACTGAAGTCATTTGTATGTATGTGGTACATAGCATGAGGATACAGGCTGCCTGGAGGTTACAGAAGCAAGCATGTCAAAAAGTGGAAGAGCTGAAAGAGGTAGGGTAAACCCCAAAAACTCAATTTGTTACTTTTGCAAGTACAATTGAATCAGAGCCATCTTCAGGTTTATCATGTATCCACATCAATAAAAAACAAAAATATAATAAAAATCAAGCCAATACACTATATTTATGTACATACTTTATAAATGCCTGAATAATAATTTACTAATATGTCAGGTGTGCTCTAAAACATTTGCAAAAATTAAACTTTAAAAAGATGAATAAATTTAAAAGTGGGTATCCTAATGTATCTTATCCACTCCCTAATGTATCTTTTCGCTCATGCCCTGGTGAATAATTTGGAAGTCACTGGATTAGAAGATGGCTAAGGAGCCAGACAGTCAAGAGTTTAAAATCCTATCTTTGACTATTTCTAGTAATCTGTTATTGCACAATATCATATAATGTCTTTAAATTTCACTTTAGAAATTACTTTATAAAGTAGGGAAAATAATCATACCTATGTTATTGAGTAACTGAAGGATTGACAGGTCCCACACAAACCGCTCAGCACATGCTTTGCTTAGGGTAATACTCAGTGAAGCCTACCTATTATTGCTGTAGGTCAGCAAGAGTCCTGTATGCCTCTGCAATGACTCTGGGACACTGTTAACAGCTGTGAATGTGAATAAAAGTATATAGTTACAGAAACAGAATTGACCTTCTCCATTTCCACCACCACCACCATACAGCTACTGAGATTTTAGCAGAAGAAAGCAAAAAAGCAAGCGCTGTCAGATTTCCTGTTCTATTTTTCTAACTCACAATTACTAGAGAAAAGTCCCGTGTAATTTATTTGCCTTGTTTTACTGCTTGACATTATGTTAAGTTCATTTATTGTTGCTACTGATCCCTTTGCGACCCTTAGGGTATACTCCAAAATGAAATATTTTTTCATTCCTATTAAAGTATTTTAATGAATTCAAATCCTAAAAGTGCTTGATGATGACCAGCAGCACTATCCTACACAACGAAAAAGAGAAGTTCTTAGAGGACATTAGTCTGGGACAAAGAACCAGCAGAAATGATACCCTACCTCACATATTTAAAAGGAGGTGATTGTAACATGGGGGAAAATGCCAAATCCTAAATTAATGCTCATTACACAGAAAATTATTTTATCTCCTGCTTTTATATATGAACTCAAATAAACCTATCTTTTAAAAGTAAATGTTCTCTTATTTTGTCTTAAGGGAAGATGCTGCACTTTTAGCATCTCTCTCCAGAGTCTGTTTTTAATTAACACCAAATATTATGTTTGCTAAATTCATATTATGAACACAAACTTGTATTCCGTTTACTCTTATGTAAAGCTCCTCAAAAAGTAACCTCAAAAAGGTTTTACGGAGGGTTTATATTAGTCTCTTAGTGCTACCCAAAATCAAATACAGATCTTAATAACTATCAGGACTTTGTCCAAATGTGGAAGACTTAGAGGTCACCACTCATAGTGGAAAATGCAAACAGTCAGGGGAGAGCCACTTCTAGTTTCCCCAGAGAGAGACTTTTTCCCTTTGAAGACACTTTTAATTTGTCAGCATTCATTTATTGTCTTCGTCAGTTGGCACATTTGGGGAGAAACCAGGGCATCCTGAACTCGGCTCCACGCTGTTCTCCTTTTCAATCTAATTTCCTGCAGCAGTCATTCCCATCTGGTCTTGCCTAATTCTGAGGTTCCTGTTAGGTGGTTTATTGATCTCTTAACCTAAACCCATACTCACTAATAGCGCCAATATGAAAGATGGGATTCTGATGTCTCCCTTGTTTTGTAAATGTTTGAGAAATTAAGGAAGTGTGATCTATTAGCAGGTTCACTGGAGACCATAAAATCTGGCCAGGTATAGTGACAATGATAATACATTGGAGGGAAGATGTTGCAACAGAGGGAATCGCAGAACACCAGGTTGCAGACTCCAGCCAGTAGAGGTCCACATGATCACCTGCATCAGGTTGGTCAAATTAGACATGAGGAATCCAATCACATCACATACCGTGGAGCTCTTGCACAGATTTTTTTGTGCCTTGAAGAACTGATTAGTTAAGCTTAAGATTGAGCACAAGAGAGGAGACCAAGGAACAAAACAAAAGCAAGATACAGAAAAATAATGGACAGCGGTAACTTGGTGACAAGAAACTTACAGCACTTATTACTGGCATAAAGGAATTTGTGTATTATGTTGGAGTGGATCAGCAGAAAGGTTGACAGCACCATTAGCACAGTGAGCCATTTCAATGATGAGCATCAGTACACCCACCAACACTAGTATTTACTGAATAGTTGGTATATGTTAAGCTGTAGGTTAAGAACTTTAAACCATTAAGACATTTGATTTCCATGACCACCCCAAGTTATAGATACCTAATTCTTAGCCATTACTTATCAAAGGTTTCTTAAATTACCTTCAAGTCAGAGCAGAGCTAATTGAGAATCCAGAATGGTGTTCAATCCTGAAAGGTAAGTGGCCACAATTTTAGAGGTTAAAGAGTTACAGTGGCAACTCGTTATAGTTAGAGGCCTTTGTGCACTATGTAGAGGCCTTTGCAAATCATAGAACTATACATCCTAAAGTAAGGAGAGACCAATGTAATCTTCTGACTTACTCTCTGATCTCTAGACATTATCTCCATTTTGCAGAGGAAGAATCTGAGGCACAGAGAGATTAAGTGACTCACTAAAGACCATATGGTCACAGTGATAGAAAACTGTAAAATCACTTTTTTTATTAAGTCTTGGAAACCTATTGATAATCTTTTGAATAACAACGTTTGAAGAGCCAAATTAATCTTTCCTAGAATGCCCACTATCCAGGGGCTCTCCATTTCCCCCATCAGAGTTCAGACACTTGGAGCTTGCTGCTTAAAATAACTACCTCCTACCTTCTAATCTACACCCACCCTCTTCAGCATGGTGATTTCTGGGTTCCATTTGCAGTCTGGGCTACCCTGTGAGTGCTAACTCCTGCAGCTTTCCTCTGGAAGCCTCTCTGCAAGCTGATATCTCCATGCAAGCAATTTTACTGCTCATAAAGACAAGCAGCAAGGAGAGCACAAAAGAAACCAATTTATCCATTTTTCTGTATCTGGAATACATGTGGAGTCAAAATTGGTGGTTTGCCTCAGCTCTCCCTGCTAGGATAATTTGGGGTGATATTGCAACTAAACGTTTTATTTAAACCATGCCCGTCACACTGTGCATTTTAAAGACCACATTACAGAGTGCATTACCTTTCTAACATATTTGAGCATATGAGTAAATTTCAAAGCAGAATAGCTCCCATGAATAGGAAATTATCTCACCCTTAATTTCATATTGCTATTCAAAGACAGAGAGAGCCTTGTTTGTCTTACCTTATTTCTACTTTAATATAATTTTCACTATGGTGAAGTTGTTCAAATGCTTTGATTTGTTTAAAAAATTGTTTGTTTTGTCTTATCTGTCTTGTACTTATGTATAAACATACTAATACACTTCTCTCAATCCCTAAAATATATAACCATAGACTTTCTAATTCTTTTTCTTTTAAAATTAAATGTGTTATCAGTTCTGGGAGTCTCCCTCTTTAGAAAGGTCTAGATTTTCTCCTGCGTGTGAGTATGTGTGTATGTTTTCCATTTCCTCAGCAAAATTACAAGCCTAATTCTAAATCTTACTCCTTACTTGGATTATTATAACTAATTTATTAGCTTTTTGTACTATATAACTCTGCCTTCTCCTGTTCCAATTACCCAAAGCAAAAATGCCAGATTTATCAAGCACTGAATACATATATATATAGTAGTGGTTGATATTTTTATGCTTGGAATTCACTATTTTTAAGAGTCTATTTTCTGTAATTCGTTGTATCAAATCCAAATCCATTAACCCCATAATTAATAATGGAGGTTTCTTAAAGTATCATAGTCCATGTGGTGTTGATTGGCTAAATGCCCAGAGGTTGTTTTTTTTTTTTTTTTATGGGGGTGTCTGGATGTATTTTCAAGTTTTTTCATTCCTTCTTTCCTTCCTTCCTCCCTCCTTCCTTCCCTTTCTTTCTCTTTCTTCCTTTCCCTTCCTTTCCTTTCTTTCTTCCCTTCCTTCCTTCCTTCCTTCCTTCCTTCCTTACTTCCTTCCTTCGTTCCTAGTCCCAATTAATTCTAGCCCTTAGGCTTTGGTTGTGCCATTTCCCTCCTGATTTAGAAAATTTCACCACCATGGCAGACATTACCACTCTCTAATATCCAGTTCCTCTCTTTTCCTGACACACATATAATTGTACTTTCCTGCATCTTAAATGAGACCATGTGACCAGTCCTGGACATAGATGTGGACCAAATTTTGGATAGAAGCATTTAGCAGCAAGTGCTACATTCTACAGCTTTATTGTTCCCATTCCACAATGATCATGGGAACATGTAAGATGAACCTTTCATCAATCTGAAACAGTGAGTTTGTGGCAAGTACATATTAGGCAGATAGCATAAGTTAGGAATAAAGCTTTGTTGTTTTAAGCAACTGAAATATGATCATTATTCTTAATTGCAGCATATCTACCTTCTTCTGAATTATGTAGGTATTAGTCATTTAAAATGTGTCACAAAACTCAAAACTAGGAAGTGGGTTTTTTTTGTTACTTATTAATCCCTTCTGTTTTCTTTATGTTTATCTTGTTCTTCATAATTTTGCATCCATTCATTTTGTTAATCCTTCAATAAATGTTTATTGTGAGCCTATTCTGCCTGCTATTATCCTTTCACAAAAGGTGTATTAGCAGAAAATTGTTTGATCAATATTTAAAACATGCTCTTTGCTGTGGAAAATAACTAAATTTTGAATAAATTTAAGAATTTATATATGTTTTTTCCACATTTATATCTATCGTATGTGCATATTTTATATGGAATCACATGTGTACCCTGCTTCATTTCTCCTGTCTTTTCCAGTTCCAGGAAGATCAATAATAAAAAAGGAATTTTGATATCTTTCCTTACAAATACTGGAGACATAGAGATTTCACAAACTTTTCCCGGAATTGAAGAAACAATTCATTGTAATCTATTCAAAATTTTTTGTTATACAGATTTTTAAAAAATACAAATATCAATGAGATGTTGTTTTAATAATAAAGTAAATAACAAGTCAATATAATGGAAGTGGCAAATAATGGAGACTCATCAGTTGTTTCCCAACTAAGCTTAACCATGCTAATATTATGCTACCTTTAGAGCAAATTAACATTAGCGTGAAAAACAAGAAATATTTGGCTAAGCCTGAAAACCCATATTTAAATAATACATACTTGTTTGAGATCACTAAGGTCAATAGGAAGGAGAACACCAGCATAATAAATATTTTCTAATTATACCCAGTCCCTAGTTGTACCCTATTATAATCAGATATAATAATATGAAACAGAATTAAGATATTTCATTACAAAAGATTTCATGAAAACCTTGACATTTGAATGGATTTTTAAGTATAGATATATTCCTAAATATGTTATCAATGATAGATTGATACGTCTGTCCTGGATGCTAAAATATATTCAACTTAATAACATTGGTTAAAACTATTTAATGCCAATGAGAAGGTTATAATACACACTTGATGTGCTTTGGTCTTGGTCTAATTTTTCGGTCGTTTTCTACAATACTAAATGTATTTATTTTAGGGCTTCCACTGTTTTCTATAAAGGATATACCAATCTACCTAGATATGATGATATACAGAAACAAACGTAAGCATACATGATCTGGCGTTAGAGGATAAGTTCTGCTTAAAATTATAAAAGCTGAATAAAATGTTTTAAAAGATTTCTTTTTGGCAAGTTACGTGTAAATTTGTACTTAATTGGTGCTTTGAATAAAAAACTAGTATGCAGTGACACTAGTACTATGAATGTCAGCATTTTTCTCATTAACCCTATTTTTTTTAATGACACGTTATACTTTTACTTTAAAAATAATATTTAAATCACTTTGGATAAATTTAAACTGACCTGAAAACATCCTTGGTGATTTCATTGTACTAAACAAGGCAGGAAGATAATATTCTCTCTTGGGAAGAACATAGGCCAAAGAGTTTAAAGATAACTTTCAATAACTTCAAGTATCAGAGCATCATCCAATTATGTCAGTAACACATATACACATAGGTCTTGGAAGGTTCACACACAAACACACATGGCCTATCACTCCAACTAAACTTATACACACATATGAGCACGTACAACGAAGATCACACAAAGGACAGACGGCCACAGAGAAATCCCCTAGATATGAGTTTTAGGACTCAAGTCCTGACTACCAAAATCCAGATATAGATATTGACAAATTGCTCACACTTCTTTCTAAAGATTATTTTTAAGGAATCTCTACACCCAACATGCGATTCAAACTTGGGGTTCAAACCTCAAGATCAAGAGTCATATGCTCCACCAACTGAGCCAGCCAGGCGCTCTGCTCACACTTCCTTCTAAACTACAATTTATTGATCTACGAAATAAAGGATTGAACTAGATTTTGTTGGTTCCTTTCAAACCAGATACTTTCTGATGAGCCAGATATTTTCAACTTTTACTTTTTTAAATTTCTGGACACTACTAGGAATGAGCAAAAAGAAAAATGTCAATTCTTAAAATTAATGGTTGTCTTCCAATTGCAAATAGAATGGAGTAGTTTGTTGTATATGATTGCTCCTGTCAAGAAAAACTAGATAAAATAGCAAAACATACATAAAATAGAAAAAATATATATGTTTAAATAAATCAGAGCAGTTTTAAACAAAAAGCATTTGAGGGTTAAAATTTTGGAGAGAGAGAACTGTAGGTGATAAATTTACAATCTGAAACTATATATTTTTTTGTATAGGCTTTCAATGAGAATCTTGACTTTTGGCAGAGGACCACTACTAGGGGACACAGAAACTGCCAGAACTTTTATTGGTCTTATAGACTAGAGCAGGGAATGGATTTTTTTTTTCCAGCCAAGAACCATAGAGTAAATATTTTCAACTGTGGTATTTTGCAGTCTCTGTGGTAAATGCTCAGTTCATCCCTTGCAGCAAATATAGCCTTAGATAGTAAACAAATGAATGGGTGTGTCTGTGTTCCAATAAAACTTTTTGGACATTGACATTTTAATTTTATATAATTTTACATTTCATAAGATGTTCTTTTGATAGCCCCTAGGCTATAGAAAAAGTCAGGATAGATTAGGACCATAGGCTTGTTTGCTGACTCCTGGGCTATAGAGACAACTTTGGACACTTGAATGGCTTCATTCTTCAAAATGGTTTCAAATACTGTCAATTTGTCCTTCATGACACTAGCCAAATCTTGGTGGTGTGGGAGACACAGTTTTAGCTGTAACAGTCTGAAAAGCAGAGAAGAGTTTTCCAAAGTATCCTGGTGGTGATGGGATAGAGTCTTGGTGTCTCAGAGAAGTACTCCTGGTGAATGCACTAAATTCTAAATTAAAAACTTTGGAAACCATGTCCTAAGGACTGGAATGCGAGTCTTCCAACGACTGAACCCCTGTCTCCACTAGACTCCAAGATAGGTTTAAATTGATTTGCTTAATATTCTGTCTACCTTGAAAAGGAAAGAGTGGGCCTCCTCTGGTGGAAGACTGCATAATACAGAGCCTCTATGTTATTACACAGCATAGCTAGAAAATAAATGGAAAAAAAAAACACTAGAAATACCAACTGATGAAATCCAGAAAATTCTGAGAATTATCACATGATACCTACAGATCGACTCACAGATGGCTTGTTAATGGACTTGACTGATAAGAACTTTGAAATAATTTTCATTAAAATATTCAAGTAAAGAGATGGAAGAATTGCATGAGGAAAAAATTAAATGAATCTTCTTGGCTAGATTTTGGTATCAAGGTTATGTAAATCTCATAAAATACCATACACATACACACCCACAATCTGGACTATGATTATAAGTTTGGCTTGATTTCTTTCTTCAGTATTTGAAATAATTTTGCGGTCAAGCAATCTTCTTTCTGAAGAGTAGTTTAATAATAGAATGTGTGTTAGGTGCCTGGGTGACTCAGTCGGTTAAGTGTCCAACTTTGGCTCAGGGCATGATCTCATGTTTTGTGAGTTCAAGTCCCACATGGGGCTCTGCACTGACAGTGGGGAGACTCTTTGGGAGTCTCTCTATTCCTCTATCTCTCTGCCCCTCCCCTACTCTCTCTCTCTCTCTCAAAATAAATAGATAAACTTTAAAAAAATAGAGTGTGTATGTGGTTCTTTTAAATAGATGCAGGGCTATTAATATTTATTTTTCTAATTGTGCCAATCTCAATTCACTTTAAAGGACTTTTTTCTTCTCAAAACTTGTCAAATGTATTGATGTAAAGTATTAAAATATATCTTTATTTCTATTTTCATGTGTATAGACTCTGAGGTAATATTACTTTATGTCTAATGTTAGTTACTTGCAAATTTTTATTTTTTCCTTGATTAGTCTTGCTAGCATTTTATTAAGATCATTCATATTGTTGAAGAACCACCTCTTGTGCTAATATACTCCTCCACGCATTTTTTCTCTTTAAGTTCTCTTATCTTTGTTATTTTTTTTGTATTTACTTTCCTTGGTTTACTATATATTTCTGAGCATCTTGATAGAAGTTTAGATCATTGATTTTCAGTCTTTGTTCTTTTCTAATATATGTATTTAAGTCTATAAATTCTCCACTAGGCATTGTTTTTGTTATTTCCCATAAATGTTTATAAGCTATGTCGTCATTATCTGTTTAAAATATTTTCTAATTTCTGTTGTGATTTTTCCTTTTACCCACGGGTTGTTTGAGGGTATGTTGCTTAATTTTTAACAGTTGGAGACCTTCTAATTATCTTTTTGTTATGTATGTTTCTTTTGTCAGAAAACATACTAACTATGACTTCATCTATTGAGTTTTGTTTAGATGTGCTTAATGATCCAAGACATATGGAAAATATATGTCTAATGTCCTTATGAAAAAAAATGTTTTTGTCTTTTCTGGATAGGTGTTTCACATAACTTTATACACATTTTTATTTGTGCTTTTCATATTTTCTATATCCTTACTGCATTTTTTTTTTGCTTATACAAGGTTTAAAAGATATGGAGTTTAATATCTCCCACATTGACTATAGGTATGACTATTATTTTCATTTCACTTATTTATTTCACATATTATTTATCTATATTAAACTACCAGAGGTTGGGGTGCCTGGGTGACTCAGTTGGTTAAGTGTCTGACTCTTGATCTTGGCTCAGGTCTTGATCTCATGGTTGTGAGTTAGAGCCCCACATTGAGCTCCATTCTGTGCATGGAGCCTACTCAAAAAAATAAATAAATAAAAATAAATAAGCCACCAGAGTCATACATGTTTATAATCATTATATGTACCTAGTGGATTGACCCTTTTATAATTATGAAATGTCCATCTTTATCTCTTGTGATTCTGACATAAATAGCTACCTTGTTTGATATTAGTATGGCTAACCAATTTTCTTTTGATTATTGTTTTCATTTACTTTAAAAATTCTTTCATTTTCAAACAGGTAACATACTCACATGAAAGATGTGTCTGAGTAGCAGCACATATTTTTTACCCAGTTCATAATCATAATTTTAATGAATATTTAGTATTTTTAGAGTATATGTAATAACATATATATTTGAATTTATATCTACTTTTTTCTGTTTTACAGTTGTTCTCTTCCAATCTTTCTGTCTTTCAGAGTAATTAAATGTTATTCCTTTTTTCCTTTTTCCTTACTAGTTTTACATGAATCAATATTCATTGAGTAGTTAAATCCTTTAATATTTCAGAGATTAAAAATATATCTTGACTTCTCATAACCATACATGATTTATTAATTTAAAATGTCTCTGAAAATGGTAAAACTTAGAACATTATACTCCAGTTACTTCTTACCACAACTCGCATTGTTAACATTTTTATTTTACACATTTTTATGCATACACATTTTAATTATTGTGTTTCTACTATCTTTATTTACATTTACTCATTTTCATTCTCTTTGGTTTTCATCCTTTCCTAAATTTCTGCAATCATTTTCCTTTTGTTTGAAGAAATTTCTACTGTATATCTACCAGTGAAGGTCTGACACTGATGTATTCTCAGAATTTGTTTCTTTGTTTTTGGTCTGAATAAGTTTTCATTTCACCTTATTTCGAAAGGATATTTTTTCTTAGCATAAACTTCTAAGTTGGCTCAGTTATGTTATTTTTACAGTGTTCTTATTCCATTGTTTTCTGACCTTTATAATTTTTGCTTATCAATCTTTTGATTATCTTTGGAGAGCAATGTGTCTGTGTCTTTTTCTCAGGAAGATATTGAGTATGGCTTTGATTTTTGTTTTGTTTTGCTTTCAGTAGTTTTGCTATCTTATGCTTATCTGCGGTGTTTTTTATTTGCTTCCGGTTGAGGTTCTTTTTGAATCTATGAGCTGATATTTTTATTTAGTCTATATTATTTCCTCAAATATAGTCAATGCAACACATATTTTTTTCTTTCTCAAGCTACAGTTATATCTGCATTAGGCTGTTTTACTCTGATCCACATATTCCTAGTAGACTTTTGTATATGGCCCATTTATTTTTTTCTTATTTTGCTTCAGTCTATTCAATTGATATGATATCTGTCAATTCAGTCATTGATATGTCTGTTTACTCATCCTGTCTTTTGCTGTGTATCAGCTACTGTTAAACCCTTCTAACAGATTTCCGTAATTTCATAAATTATATTTTTCTGTTCTATAGTCCTTGTTGGACTATTTTATATAGATTCAAGTTCTCTGGTAGAAATGTCTACCTTTTAATCTATTTTCTACACCTTCCCATTCTATATTTGTGACATATTAATTCTTAGTCAGCTAACTCCACTATCTGTATAAGTATGTTTTCATAGATTTATCTTGGTTTTTGGTCATGTGGTATTATCTTATACGGCATAATAGATATTGCATATAAACACTGCAAAGCTTTAGATGATGGTGTTTGTTAAATTCAAGCTATTTAGAAAATATTTTATTTCTTTAAAAATGTAACTTTTTAAAAAATAACCACCTATGAGAAATGGGGACATTATTGTAAATTTTAAAATCTGTATTATATCACCATGAATAAATAAATTAAAAATCTCAGTTGTTGATAACCACCAAGGCTTTTCCAGGACTTTTACAAGTATTTGTATTGGAAACCTGTAGGAAAAGGAAAGAATTAGTGACCAGAATCTGGAAATTAATCCTATTATTGGCCAGTGGTTTACAATGCATTCTTATATGGTTTGATCTGGGCTAGAATATATAAAGGTGGATGTGGTAACTAGTTTATTTGATAGATTATTTCATTTGTCTTTTAATATATCTTAGTATGATATGAGGATCTGTGTTTTAGTACTGAATATTCATTTTATTTGAAGCAGTAATCAAAATTGAAATTTTGATTTATAAGACACAGAGTCTAAACATCACATAAATAGAATTACATGCATTAATGCAATCTGATGATTTAGAAATTCCCAATTACGAGGGGGAAAAAAATCACTCAGAACTGAATGACAAACCTGGAAATAAACAACCAAACTGTTTGGGGAAGAAATTTTAGTAACCTACAGTATCTTGTAGCCTTGTGTCCAGTACTAGACAATGGGCAGTGAAAAGAATCAATATGTTCTACCTCTGGGCTGAGGGAATGGAAACTCCATGCACAATTTTCTACCATATAAAATACATAGGCCATGCATGTGTAATTGTTCAGCAGTAGGGTAATGGCACCCCAGAAGTTTGGATATTTGACTGTGTAAGTATGGAGAACATTTATCCTAGAAAATCATTTAGATGTGCAGCAGGGTTGGTGAGAATGAAAAAGTTTTACTGGCACTAGTTCACTGAAATTGCAGATTGGTTTGTTACCACTGGATAAATTAACCTATCCTACATAACTTAGAAACTTAAAACAATGCTATTGGGACTAAAGAACCTATGTGATGGTGGGGGGTAATAGTATGTAGGCCCTCTCTGGGGAATCAGATACCAGAATGACATTACAAAGCTAATTTCACATTTCACCTACCCTTGCTGACTGTTCCTTCTCTCCTTCATTTTAAATAAATATGGATATAGCCAGAAGTCTTGCAACTATTTAGTTTTCTTTTTTTCTTTTTCTTGTTCTTTTCTTTTTCTTTCTTTTTTTTTTTTTTTTTTTTTTTTTGAGATAGGTTAACCTAATATTATCATTTTTTGAAGACAGCTTATAGAAGATTCTCTGGTAAATACCTTACCAGTTACTGAAATATCACTGAAGGGATAATTTTTGAATCTAGGTAAAAGTTTTAGTAATCTGTCTTTCAGTAGAACTGCACTTTTGATACTTAAGGATATATATAATATTAATTTCTACTACATAAATTAGTACAATAGTTATCCTTCCTAACTACAGGTTAGAATCACATGAGGAGTTTCAAGAATACTATTGTCCAATCTCTAAGTTTCTAATATAATTTTTTTCTGAGTTAGAGTTAAGCCACAGTTAATAGTTCTCTAGGTGATCCTAATATTGGTCAAAACAGCTACCATTGATAATAAAAGCAGAACACAACGTGACTACATGAACTCATCTTACCAGAACCTTTCACTATCCTTGGCTTTTTCCAGAAGACTTTCTATAATATGCAGGGTTCATCAAAACATTAAATTACCATTCTGTATGTAAATCTGATTAGAAAATATGTAGAATAGGGGCGCCTGGGTGGTTCAGTCAGTTAAGCATCCAACCCTTGGTTTCCACTCAGATTATGATCTCAGGGTTCATGAGTTCAAGCCCCGCCATCAGTCTCCATGTTGATAGTGCAGAGCCTGCTTAGGATTCTCTTTTCCCCTCTCTCTCTGCCCCTCCCCTGCTTGCTCTCTCAGTCTCTCTCTCAAAAATAAATAAATAAACAAAAAATTTTAAATAAGAAAAAAGAAAATATATAAACTATTCTAAAACATGATAATGAAGTCCAATACTGTCGAAGAATCAAAGGACATTGAGACTAATGCTAAAAGCCGTTTAAGACACTGTCCTGAAATAAGCAGCTATATTCCTTTATTATTTTAACCTCAGTTTGATGAAACAAATATTTATTGAGGGCCGCATACAACCCATCCTATGCTCAGTGTTGAAACTGTAAAAATAAGATTTAAGATTAAGTTTTAACTCTCAAGGTAAGCAGAGCCTGTTGCAAAAACAAAGGAAAACTAAATATATCAATATAATGTACTTTGGACTTCTGCTTAGAGATACAGAGGTGATAAATGAATTCAGCAAGGTCACAAGATACAAAATCAATATACAGATATTTGTTGCATTTCTATACACTAATAATGAAGTTGTAGAAAGAGAAATTACAAGAACAATACCATTCACAATTGCACCAAAAAGAATAAATTCCTAGGAATCAACTTAACCAAGGAGGTGAAATATCCATACTTTTAGAACTACAGGACATGGATTAAAGAAATTGAAGAGGACACAAACAAATAGATATTCCATGCTTATGCATTGGAAAAACAAATATTGTCAAAATGTCCATACTACCCAAAGCCATCTACAGGTTCAGTGCAATCCCTATGAAAATACCAACAGCATTTCTTGCAGTACTAGAACAAATAATCCTAAAATATGCTACCACAAAAGACCCCAAGTAGCCAAAGCAGTCTTGAAAAAGAAGAATAAAATTGGAGATATCACATCTCAGATTTCAAGATAAACTACAAATCTGCAGTAATCAAAACAATATGGTTGTGGTGCAAAAATAGACACAGAGATCAATGGAACAGAATAGAGACCCCAGAAATAAACCCACAATATATGGTTAATTAATCTTTCACAAAGGAGAAAGAATATGTAATAGGAAAATGTCAGTCTCTTCAACAAATAGTGTTGGGAAAACTAGACAGCTACGTGCACAAGGATGAAATTGCATCATTTTGTTACATTATATGTAAATTGAACTGGATATGGATTAAAGACCTAAATGTAACACCTAAAAACCATAAAAATCCCAGAAGAGTCCACAAGCAGTAATGTCTTTAACATCAACTTTAGCAACATTTTCCTAGATATGTCTCCTGAGATAAGGCAAACAAAAGCAAAAATAAACTATTGGGACTACATCAAAATAAAAAGCTTCTGCAAAGCAAAGGAAATAGTCAACAAGACTAAAAGACAGCCTACTAAATAGGAGAATATATTTGCAAATGACATATCCCATAAAAGGCTGGTATCCAAAATATATAAGGTATGTTTCGGTCTTTGATCTATTTTGAGTTAATTTTTGCAAATGGTGTAAAATAGAGGTCCAGTTTCAGTGTTTCCCATGCATTTTTCCAGTTTTCTCATCATTTATTGAGGACACTATCCTTTACCCCATGGGTATTCTTGACTGCCTTGTCAAATACTAGTTGACCATACATGCTGGGCTCTCTATTCTGTCCATTAGTTGATGTGTCTATTTTCAACAGTAACACACTGTTTCAGTTACTAAGATTTCATAATATAATTTGAAATCCAGAAGTGTGATATGCTCTGGCTTTGTTCTTTTCCTCAGTGTTGCTTTGGTTATCTGGGTCTTATTTGGTTACACAGAAACTTTACAATTGTTTCTTCTATTTCTGCTAAGAATGCCTTTGGTATTTTGATGGGGATTGCATTTAATTGGTAGGTGACTTTGGGTAGTGTGGGCATTTTAACTTTCAAGATTTGTCTATATTTACTTTCCCTCTTAGCATTCTACTTTTCATCGCTTGCAGCACCTATCAGTATATTATCAATTTTATTTTTTGTAGATATTGCAGAAGTACAGAAAAAAATGAAAAAATATAATTGTTAATGTAAAACATGTTTATGAAATGTTAATATAAAACGAGGATAATAACCTATTAGGAATAAGAAGAAACATTCCATTTTTGAAAAAAAAACCTATAGGCAAGCAAGAAAAACATGTTCATTAAAATATAGGCTTTATTCAAAGAGGGTTCCCCTAGTAATATTCACCACTTACCTATTTTAGATATTTTTTTTAAAGTCAAGATTTTCAAAATGGTGCTGGTCTCATTTTTAATATGAACAGAGCACTTGGAATGCAAACCCGAATGTTCAGCTTGTCTTCCTTTCCTATTCCAATGCTTCCTTTTTTATGACACTCAAATTAATGAACAATAGAGTAGACCAAACTGAGAAGCTCTAAAGATTTGAAATTTATGAGTTTGCATAATGACTATAATTCCTGGATGAATATATTCACTTCTTTGTTCATTTTTTTTCCCTAAATGAAAGTGAAAAATTAGCAGGTAAAGAATCTTTCTGAGAAGTAGCCAGAAAAAGGATTTCTTTTTTCTCTTTTAGACCTGCCTGTCAGGTGACTTCCTTCATACAGTCTCCAGCTGAACTGCCTGTTTTCCAGTAGGTCAAAATTCTCTCTAAAGGCCACATTTGACAGTGTGACTGCTAATGCCAAGCCAAGACATAAAAATTGGCAGCACTTTCTCAACTTCTTGTAGACTGATGACCTTTTTGAAACCTAATACAAAATAGGATGTATTGATAAAAGCATTTGGAGATTGCTCAGTATAACATATGTTTTGAGGCATTAACTTGCTTTATACAATAAGCAAAGAAACATTTTATAGATTTTGCATATATGCTGTGTTTGATGTGAAGGGGAAGTTTATAATAAAATCTGAAAAACTAAAGTAATAACAGTATGGCATTATTATTCATTTACTTTTTAAATGACAGGTTAAAATCATTTTAATTTGACTTTAGCTTACCTAAAAAGTTTCCATTAGGAGAATTAGAATAGAGGGTGATTTGGGGAACTCCTGGGTAGCTCAGTTGGTTAAGCACCTGACTTTGGTTTCAGGTCATGATCTCACAGGTCGTGAGTGCAAACCCCATGTTGGGCTCTGTGCTGACAGCGTGGAGCCTACTTGAGAGTCTCTGTTTCCCTCTCTCTCTGCCCCTCCCTGGCTCCTTAAAAAAATAAACAAACAAACAAACTTAAAAAAAAAGAACAGAGAATGATTTTTTTTGTCTGTAGATATATGAAGTTGACAAAGGACTTTTTAAAAAAACTAAATGCCATTTTGTTTATAAAATTTTATTTCCCTTTAGTAAGGTCAGCAAGAACATGGACACACCTTAGAATCAGTGAAGTATGCTAAGGCAGACTTTAGGAAATATTTCATTCAAATTTTGTCTAAAGCAAATCCAACATTTTGGATAAATTCAACAAAACATAAAGGAGTGAAACACTTCTCCAGCATCAATCACATTGCTACATGTGTTGTATGTGTGGGTGTACATGTGTGCACACATAATTTATCCTTTTTATTGTTTCATGTGCCTAGATGGACAGAAGCATTATAAACTGGTATATGAATCACGGTGACTGAATAAAAGCTGTATAAACCTTTTTTGAGGAAATGCTCTTAGTTTGCCTCTTTACAACGTGTCCTTCTCTGGCTAACTTCAAAGTGTTTCTCTTCATCTTTGCTTTTCAGTAACTAAACTATGATTTTCCCAGGCATGCTCTCTTTGTATGCATCCTACTTGAGGTTCACTAAAGTTTGTGCATTTCTAAGTTGCAAATATTTTTCATCAATTTTGAGAATATTTTTATCCGTCAGTTCCTCAGATATTTTTTCTGCCCAACTGTATATTCCTCTTCTTCTGAGATGCCAGTAACATGTAATTTGGCTTCCTGGTAATGTCCTACTTGTCACTGTGGCTCTGTTCATTTATTTTTTGTTCTATTTCTCTGTTATTCATATATTTTTTATTGATCTGTTTTCTAGGCCACTGACACTTTACTCTGATGTCTCCAATCTGATTTAAGCTCATCAAGTAAATTTTTCATTTCCTGTATTTTATAATTTAGTTTTTAAATTTCAATTTGGTTCTTTCAAAAATAGTTTTCATTTCTCTGCTGAGATTCCCCATATGTTCACTCAATATGACTATCTTTTTTCTTAAGTCCATGAACATATTTATAACACATGTTTTACATTCCTGTCTGTTGATTCCAACATCTGGGTAATTTTGGCATCTGTTTCTATTGGCTCCTTCATTTTTCTTTTATTATAGATTGCATTCTCTTGCTTTTATAAGTATTTTAGAGTTTATGCTCCACCCTGTTGATGATACATTATAGTCAGTTATAAACCATAAGTTAATGTTAATATATGTTGATTTTTCTGATAAGCAGTTTTTAACTTTGAGGGAATCATTTTGATCATGCAGACTTGATTTTATTCTTTATTGTGATAGGCCTATTTTAGTGTTGATTTTAGCCTTAGAATGTAGATTTATATTATACTAAAGGTTGGCAAACTAAAGCCAGGTGACAAAATCCAGTGGCTTGTTTTTGTCCACAGCTAAGGAATTCTTATACTGATAAATATTTATTAAAAAACAAGATGAAATATGTAATGAAAATATCTACTATCTGTCCCTTTCCAGTCACTGTTTGCCAAACCTTGTTCTAGGGAATAGTCCCTATTGTTCTTTCTACAACATCCTGGTCTTCTGTTCCTTGTCTTATCTGAATGCCTATAAGCACAGGAATATCCCTCTAGGCACTAAGCTGGAACCCCAAAGTTTCACAAAATGTATGACCTCTGGTATCTCTGTTCTGCTCTCAGCTCCATAGTGACTACTCTTCTGGGCCTTATGGAGTCTTATCCAGTATATCTGAAGACAAGGTCTCTGCCAAAAATTTGTTGTTGAATCCCATGTACAGATTCCGAGTTCATTCCTCCACCTCTCACCCTCCTATATAGATTTCTCTTGACCTTTGCACTTTGGAGCCACTTCAGCTATGACGTCTGTCTTCTCAGCTTATCAACAGAGCCCCTCTCTGGGCTCCACTACCTTGCACTGAGGAAGGTGCCCCTCATCAGATATTCTAGTTAAACACAAGACACAATTTGACATTACCTATTTTCCAACAACTGGAAGCACTTTATAGAGCTTGTCCAACTTATAGTTGTATATAGTAGGAAGGCAATTCTGGTACTGGTTGCTGTATTACTATGGCCAATAAAAGACCTTCTCCCCAGGTTTTATGTAACCTCTCTCTTAACCCACTGTCCCCGGCTCACTGCTTTTCAGAAAGCTACACTTTTCCTTTTTTTTTTTTTTTTTTTAACATGAAACATCAAACTCATTTTCACGTAAACCAGAGATTTTTTTTTTTTTTACTTTCTCTTTTCTCTACCTGAAATACATCTCCTTTCATCCTCCTGGTACTAGCATTTCTTACATCCAAACTCAAATATCAGTATGTCAGAGACCTTCCCCAACCACTGTGCCAGAATTTCTTGATTACCTTCCCCATCTCTACCTGGTCCTGGTCTGTTGTATCAACTTTGTATTATCTTCATGGTACATGTCAGTAGCTTATATTATTGTTCTACTTATTAGTCTACTTGTTTGTCATCTGCTCCTCCCACCATGGGAATGTAGGCTTTTTAAATCAAAATCTTTGTCAACTTTGTTACTAATAAGTTCTTGGTGTCTAAAATGGTACCTGAAATATAATAATAGAAAGAAGATCAATAATAGGAGCCAACATTTATATGATGCTTTTTATCTACGAAGCAATACACTACTAGCTCTTTGACCTGTAGCAACTTACTCAGTTGTCACAAAGAATATGAGTAAGGACAACTATTTCCTCTATTATAAATACAAAGAAATTGAGACAGAAAGACTAGGAAAATTGATCAGAGTCTTAAGCTGGAAATGACAAAGTTAAAATTCAATTCCAGAAACATGATAGACACTCAGAAAACATTTGCTTAATAAATGAATCTCCAAATGATTTTGTTAAGTAATTTTATGTACGTAATTATCTCTTTTGCATAAAATTAAATATAGACATGTATATTTTCTTTCTCTTTTTAAATTATTTTGCAAGGAATTACAAAAAATGGTAACACTGGTAAACTTTGGGAAGAAGAGTGGGGACAGGGGAAGATAAGAGGTGATGAGGGGAATAAACTTCTATATTATGTACTGTACATATTTTCTGACTTTGTACAAGTACTTTGCATACAAAGATTATGGATTATTTTTCACACCTTAATTTCTCTGTATTAATAAGAACTTCATGAGCTAATGTCTTATATTTCTGTTGCCTCCAACCAAAAGATGTACTAATTTCCCATCTAACTAAAACGGAATATAATAGGCAATTAAAACGGCCAGTGACTAGAAGTGCCAAGACAGAAGAATAAAACAATAAGTAATTGGGGAAAATAGTGGCTGCTTAAAAAACAGACCTTTTTTTATCTCATTATATTTAGTCTGTCTGTATATAACATTTTGAAAATAGCACGTGGCGTATACATGATACTGGTTTCTAAATAAGCTCTATTGCCAAAGTATCATAGAAGTACTCATTAGAGAACAGCACAGGAAATTTTTTCTTCATATAATTAATTTTTTTTTAATCAGAGGAGTTTTTCTTCTGGATTGGGTCAAGTGACTACATGCCCCCACCCAATCAACAAGAGAAGCCAAAACAAAACAAAATAAAATAAAAACCCAAAAATGATTTCTTTGAAGCTTTAAAGAGATCCTGAAGAACTGGAGTGTTAAGACTTCAGAGAAATGATACAACAGGAGAAATAAAATGACTTCTGAAGCCATGGTTTCTCCAGGGTATTTAAAGGAAGAAGAATACACCTGCTGAGGTGTATAGCCACACCATACTGAAGGCTCAGAGAAACATGACTTAGGACAGGAAGTTGGGGGGGCCTTCCTTAAATGCATACTGTTCCCATCAGGATATTTGCTAAAATCTGAAGCAGGATAAAAAGGGGGGAAAAGACAGACAGAGAAAAATATCTAAATTAAACCATTTTGGAAAATAAACTCCACCCTTCTAGAGAATTTTAAATGATAATTCTTGCACAAACTCTATATGCTCTAATTTCATTTTATGAATTCAAAGTTTAGTAAGAGTTAAAACTTAATTAGTAGGCAACTAGAGATAGGATATTAGTCAAATAAATAGGGAGCATGATATCATTTTGCCTCATCTGCTCATAAGCACAAAAGAAAAAATCTGTATTGTCGTGTCAATATAGGACTAGTCAGGAATATTCTGATAGTATACTAGTAAGCCCATCCAGTGTTTTGATACTATTGCCTTAATATAAAGTTATTGGTAAATTCTCATAAAATTATTTCTTATAATTACCACTTTCCAAGTGGCAAATTCATGCGTTTCAACTAATAAATCAATTTTTCAAAAATTGTGTTTTTAACAGTTCATAGATTTTAGATAATAATGTATGAGATGAAATAGCTTTAAATGTTAGAAGATTTGGGAAGATTTGTCTGAAGTTTTAGTAACTGGTTTCATTTTGCCTTTATAGTTGCATTATAAATACTTTAATTTTATTAAAAACTAAGGCTGTGATTATTTTTGGTTACTTTGGGTTATTATTTGCTACTTTTTTTTTTTTTTTTATAATATATGAAATTTATTGTCCAAATTGGTTTCCATAAAACACCCAGTGCTCATCCCAAAAGGTGCCCTCCTCAATACCCATCACCCACCCTCTCCTCCCTCCCACCCCCCATCAACCCTCAGTTTGTTCTCAGTTTTTAACAGTCTCTTATGCTTTGGCTCTCTCCCACTCTAACCTCTTTTTTTTTTTTTTTTCCTTTTTTCCTCCCCCTCCCCCACGGGTTCCTGTTACGTTTCTCAGGGTCCACATAAGAGTGAAACCATATGGTATCTGTCGTTCTCTGTATGGCTTATTTCACTTAGCATCACACTCTCCAGTTCCATCCACGTTGCTACAAAAGGCCATATTTCATTTTTTCTCATTGCCACGTAGTATTCCATTGTGTATATAAACCACAATTTCTTTATCCATTCATCAGTTGATGGACATTTAGGCTCTTTCCATAATTTGGCTATTGTTGAGAGTGCTGCTATGAACATTGGGGTACAAGTGGCCCTATGCATCAGTACTCCTGTATCCCTTGGATAAATTCCCAGCAGTGCTATTGCTGGGTCATAGGGTAGGTCTATTTTTAATTTTCTGAGGAACCTCCACACTGTTTTCCAGAGCGGCTGCACCAATTTGCATTCCCACCAACAGTGCAAGAGGGTTCCCGTTTCTCCACATCCTCTCCAGCATCTATAGTCTCCTGATTTGTTCATTTTGGCCACTCTGACTGGCGTGAGGTGATACCTGAGTGTGGTTTTGATTTGTATTTCCCTGATAAGGAGCGACGCTGAACATCTTTTCATGTGCCTGTTGGCCATCCGGATGTCTTCTTTAGAGAAGTGTCTATTCATGTTTTCTGCCCATTTCTTCACTGGGTTATTTGTTTTTCGGGTGTGGAGTTTGGTGAGCTCTTTATAGATTCTGGATACTAGCCCTTTGTCCGATATGTCATTTGCAAATATCTTTTCCCATTCCGTTGGTTGCCTTTTAGTTTTGTTGGTTGTTTCCTTTGCTGTGCAGAAGCTTTTTATCTTCATAAGGTCCCAGTAATTCACTTTTGCTTTTAATTCCCTTGCCTTTGGGTATGTGTCGATTAAGAGATTGCTACGGCTGAGGTCAGAGTGGTCTTTTCCTGCTTTCTCCTCTAAGGTTTTGATGGTTTCCTGTCTCACATTCAGGTCCTTTATCCATTTTGAGTTTATTTTTGTGAATGGTGTGAGAAAGTGGTCTAGTTTCAACCTTCTGCATGTTGCTGTCCAGTTCTCCCAGCACCATTTGTTAAAGAGGCTGTCTTTTTTCCATTGGATGTTCTTTCCTGCTTTGTCAAAGATGAGTTGGCCATACGTTTGTGGGTCTAGTTCTGGGGTTTCTATTCTATTCCATTGGTCTATGTGTCTGTTTTTGTGCCAACACCATGCTGTCTTGATGATGACAGCTTTGTAGTAGAGGCTAAAGTCTGGGATTGTGATGCCTCCTGCTTTGGTCTTCTTCTTCAAAATTCCTTTGGCTATTCGGGGCCTTTTGTGGTTCCATATGAATTTTAGGATTGCTTGTTCTAGTTTCGAGAAGAATGCTGGTGCAATTTTGATTGGGATTGCATTGAATGTGTAGATAGCTTTGGGTAGTATTGACATTTTGACAATATTTATTCTTCCAATCCATGAGCAGGGAATGTCTTTCCATTTCTTTAAATCTTCTTCAATTTCCTTCGTAAGCTTTCTATAGTTTTCAGCATACAGATCCTTTACATCTTTGGTTAGATTTATTCCTAGGTATTTTATGCTTCTTGGTGCAATTGTGAATGGGATCAATTTCTTTCTTTGTCTTTCTGTTGCTTCATTGTTAGTGTATAAGAATGCAACTGATTTCTGTACATTGATTTTGTATCCTGCAACTTTGCTGAATTCATGTATCAATTCTAGCAGACTTTTGGTGGAGTCTATCGGATTTTCCATGTATAATATCATGTCATCTGCAAAGAGCGAAAGCTTGACTTCATCTTTGCCAATTTTGATGCCTTTGATTTCCTTTTGTTGTCTGATTGCTGATGCTAGAACTTCCAGCACTATGTTAAACAACAGCGGTGAGAGTGGGCATCCCTGTCGTGTTCCTGATCTCAGGGAAAAAGCTCTCAGTTTTTCCCCGTTGAGGATGATGTTAGCTGTGGGCTTTTCATAAATGGCTTTTATGATGTTTAAGTATGTTCCTTCTATCCCCACTTTCTCAAGGGTTTTTATTAAGAAAGGGTGCTGGATTTTGTCAAAGGCCTTTTCTGCATCGATTGACAGGATCATATGGTTCTTCTCTTTTTTTTTGTTAATGTGATGTATCACGTTGATTGATTTGCGAATGTTGAACCAGCCCTGCATCCCAGGAATGAATCCCACTTGATCATGGTGAATAATTCTTTTTATATGCCGTTGAATTCGATTTGCTAGTATCTTATTGAGAATTTTTGCATCCGTATTCATCAGGGATATTGGCCGGTAGTTCTCTTTTTTTACTGGGTCTCTATCTGGTTTAGGAATCAAAGTAATACTGGCTTCATAGAATGAGTCTGGAAGTTTTCCTTCCCTTTCTATTTCTTGGAATAGCTTGAGAAGGATAGGTATTATCTCTGCTTTAAACGTCTGGTAGAACTCCCCTGGGAAGCCATCTGGTCCTGGACTCTTATTTGTTGGGAGATTTTTAATAACCGATTCAATTTCTTCGCTGGTTATGGGTCTGTTCAAGCTTTCTATTTCCTCCTGGTTGAGTTTTGGAAGAGTGTGGGTGTTCAGGAATTTGTCCATTTCTTCCAGGTTGTCCAATTTGTTGGCATATAATTTTTCATAGTATTCCCTGATAATTGTTTGTATCTCTGAGGGATTGGTTGTAATAATTCCATTTTCATTCATGATTTTATCTATTTGGGTCATCTCCCTTTTCTTTTTGAGAAGCCTGGCTAGAGGTTTGTCAATTTTGTTTATTTTTTCAAAAAACCAACTCTTGGTTTCGTTGATCTGCTCTACAGTTTTTTTAGACTCTATATTGTTTATTTCTGCTCTGATCTTTATTATTTCTCTTCTTCTGCTGGGTTTAGGCTGCCTTTGCTGTTCTGCTTCCATTTCCTTTAGGTGTGCTGTTAGATTTTGTATTTGGGATTTTTCTTGTTTCTTGAGATAGGCCTGGATTGCAATGTATTTTCCTCTCAGGACTGCCTTCGCTGCGTCCCAAAGCGTTTGGATTGTTGTATTTTCATTTTCGTTTGTTTCCATATATTTTTTTATTTCTTCTCTAATTGCCTGGTTGACCCACTCATTCGTTAGTAGGGTGCTCTTTAACCTCCATGCTTTTGGAGGTTTTCCAGACTTTTTTTTGTGGTTGATTTCAAGCTTCATAGCATTGTGGTCTGAAAGTATGCATGGTATAATTTCAATTCTGGTAAACTTATGGAGGGCTGTTTTGTGACCCAGTATATGATCTATCTTGGAGAATGTTCCATGTGCACTCGAGAAGAAAGTATATTCTGTTGCTTTGGGATGCAGAGTTCTAAATATATCTGTCAAGTCCATCTGATCCAATGTCTCATTCAGGGCCCTTGTTTCTTTACTGAACGTGTGTCTAGATGATCTATCCATTTCTGTAAGTGGGGTGTTAAAGTCCCCTGCAATGACCACATTCTTATCAATAAGGTTGCTTATGTTTATGAGTAGTTGTTTTATATATTTGGGGGCTCCGGTATTCGGCGCATAGACATTTATAATTGTTAGCTCTTCCTGATGGATAGACCCTGTAACTATTATATAATGTCCTTCTTCATCTCTTGTTACAGCCTTTAATTTAAAGTCTAGTTTGTCTGATATAAGTATGGCTACTCCAGCTTTCTTTTGGCTTCCAGTTATTTGCTACCTTTTTAAACATTAATTTACTTACTGTTTTCTCCTAATTTTTCTTTTTTTTTTTTTTTTATAAATTTTTTTTTTTCAACGTTTATTCATTTTTGGGACAGAGAGAGACAGAGCATGAACGGGGGAGGGGCAGAGAGAGAGGGAGACACAGAATCGGAAACAGGCTCCAGGCTGTGAGCCATCAGCCCAGAGCCTGACGCGGGGCTCGAACTCACGGACCGCGAGATCGTGACCTGGCTGAAGTCAGACGCCTAACCGACTGCGCCACCCAGGCGCCCCTTCTCCTAATTTTTCTAATGGTATGTTTTCCACAATTTTGCATTTCCAGTGGGAGAGATTTAAACACAGGAATAGGGAAAGGTATATGTTGATTTTTGTATCTATTCTCAACAAATTACCACAAACTTAGTGCCTTAAAGATAAATTTATTACCTTAATTTTTGTAAGTTGTATGTCCAACATGGATCTCACTTGGCTAAAATACAAGGCTATATTCGTTTCTAAAGGCTCTCAGAGGGGTTCATTTCTTTGCCCTTTCCAACTTTGTCTGTATTCCTTGCCCCATAGCTCATCTTCAAAACCAGCAATGTGGTATCTCTCTGGTCATTTTCCATGGCACATTGTTTTCTTACTCTTTTACTTTCTCTTCAACTTATAAGGATTTCTATAATTACACTGAGCCCAGTGTAATTATCTTTTTAAGTTCAGTGTCTAAAATGGTACCTGAAATATAATAATAGAAAGAAGAACAATAATAGGAGCCAACATCTATATGATGCTTTTTATCTACGAAGCAAGACACTACTAGCTCTTTGACCTGTAGCAACTTACTCAGTTGTCACAAAGAATATGAGTAAGGACAACTTTTTTAAGTTCAGCTTTTTAAGTTCAGCTAATTAGCAAACTGAATATTTCATCTTCAAACTTAATTCCCCATTGCCATATATCCTGTCATAAGTTCTGAGGGTTAGGATGTGGGCACGTTTCTGGGGGTGGCATTGCCTACTATAATTATTAATACTTAGATATAAAAAATTAAAGTACACATGCTATTTGGGACATCCATATAAGAGTAGTAAAAAATATCAAAAACCAAAAGAATATAAAAACTGACCTTCATAATTATGTGAAAAACTAAAAACTAGCTAAAAAAATCTGACCCCTAATGAAACTTTAGCTTAAATATTTTATTTTCTCTCTTTGAATTGTCTTGCTTCCTCACTGAAGGTCTGTTGAATCTGGAGAAAGGGTAACATCAAAGTCTGGAAAGGTAGTTTGGGCAAAATTTCTCTGGGGCTTTGATCATTGAATTGATTCTTAAGTGTTTAGTGAGTTTCTCTGTCAGGGAAAGGGAGAAAATTCCCAACCATGGGTGCAGGGCCAACTATCTAGAAATTATATATTATATTTTGGGAATCACAAGTAGTTCATTATGACTAGATGTCAAGCTACATATTAATGACTGACAGGACATTTGGCTGAAAGTGTAGGCAGCAGTAAATCACCTTGACAACTGAGCTAAGCTGAACGTATTATGTTTAGTATATGGGTTACCTAAGTGGATGTTAGTAGAGAGTGACTCTAGAATGGAGGTGTGGATGTATGACAATGGTTGGTTATAGAACTAAGGTTGTATGGTTGAAAATGACACATCCAGAAACTGTACAACAGATTGAAAGAATATGGAAAGAATCTGAGTAAATTAGGAGTATAGTCAAAATGACTTCCTCATAGATCTGATATAAAGGCTAAAAGTAGCAAGGATGGTTCCCCCAGTTTTTGGCCATGATGTTTCATTTCATCCAGATAGGAAGTAAGGGTAGGGGTAGATTTGGAGGGAATATTATAGGTAATTTTTGACATACTCACCGCGCAATGTATAAGAAGAGATGTCCAGCGCAAGACCCGGGAGTCATGGAGGAAATTGAGGAAAGATACATGGATTTAAGTTTCATGACTATGTAGGTGGTATTGGAATCTATGGGGGTTGATTACAGAAAGAAATCAACAGAGAATCTAGGAAGAGTGTTGTCCACAGCAGTAGTCGGATAAAGAGTCCACAGTAGGTACTAAGGTGCTCTGAGTGCTCCAAAAGGAAAACAGGGCTCCTTTTCAACTCAGGACCCACATAGAGGACATCCACTGGAAGTGGCATCAAAATTAAACAGGACAGAGACTACAAAGATCAAGGAAAGAGAAGGACCAGGTACAAGTGCAGGGATGCTTAGCTTAAGATGATTGTATCACTTGTTATCATAGAGGAGCTTCAAGGGGTCTGAATACCCCAAACTTATATAAAGAATTCTCTAAGAATGTGCATTATTGAAGGAGAAAACCCATAACTTTCATGAGATTGTTAAAAGATCCAAGGTCCTGAAATAACTAAGAAGCTATATTACGGGTTTATAAGCAGCATCAGATGATACCTTATTTTAAAAATAGTAAGAAAATAGAGACTATTTTTCTAGGATGTTTAGCAAAGAAGGAAAAAAGAAAATTAAAATGACAACTAGGGGAGCTTCAGTGTCTAAGACAGGAGATCTAGTAGAATTTTGATTTTTTCAGACTGAGGAGAATGAGTGAATGAAAGGGAGACTCAGGATTCTGGAGCTAGAGACAGAATCAGGAAGAGAGTAAGAGAACATCAAGCCATGAGATGATTAAAGGACTAACAAGGAGATGCGAGAGGCATTAGCTCTGGATGAGAAGACTTCCTCTTCTTTTAAGGAACACAATAAAGCAAGCAAGGCTGGGGGAAATGCACATTTTTTACAGTGAATATGTGCATCTATTTGTACGTTTGTAGGTGAGGTCTTTTTGTCAGAATGCCACAAAGGTGATCTAGTCTACGTATAAAGTTTGTAAAGTTGCAGGTGAGGGCATTTGAGAAGTAAGAAGTCCAAAATATGAAATTTCCATTAACTTAATAGAAATTGAAGTCACACAAGGGATGGAACCACCAAATGAAATTATAACTATGTTTTGAAGGTAGACAAAATAAAGTTAAGTATCATTTCAATCAAGCATCATCCTACATATAAAAACATAAAATATTTGTTTTCTATGTGTTTCTCCAAATGTATCATTTTAGTTTTTCATTCATATCAATAAAAACACATATAAGTTTTCTCTTTTAAACTTGATGTTCACTAGAAAACAAACTGCAGATACAGGAGTAGGGAGTTAAAGTGCTTTCACATAAAAAGTTCATGTTTCTGTTTTAATGAGAAATTTATGCAGCACCTTCTGCATTAGTATCATCTGCTCAGCAGTCAAGCTGCCAGTTAAATATAATAGAGACTTCCCCAGAAATTTCCTTCTACATAGAATCACATTTTCCAAAGTGCTTCTTGACATTGTGTATAAAATTTCCATCTTCTAGTTGTCTTATGTACAATTTAAAATAGCTGCATGGGATATATATGTGAAAGCAGCTTTTGTTCATCTAATCATTAATTCAGGTGTCAACCTGTTAGCTCACTTGGGGCCTTGGAAATATATGTTTGTCATTTGAGTTGTTGAAACAGTTATCATATAATAAGAATCCCATAAGCAAGCCATGCTTGGAAGCTACCAGGCTGGCATGCAGCTCTATCTAAAGATATTATAATGGAGATATTATAGGTAAGATTCAATATAATGTGCATCTGCAGCTACACATTAGTTATAGAGTCTGTAAGTACAAGACTTAAATTTAACCTATCTCTATCATGTTTAAACCAATATTATCTAAGCCAGGGTTTGGCAAATTATTGCCTGTGAACGTAATTAGCCTTGTCTATTTTTCTAAATAAAGTTTTATTGGAACACAGTCACTCATTTGTTTACCTATGAGTAAACATAAACGTATGTTTATGGCTGTTTAGTACTAGAGTTGTCTAATTTGAGACAGAGAATTTGTGATTCCTAAAGCCCCCATATATATTATAAATCCTTGTACAGAAAAACTTTGACAACATCCAATCTAAGTAATGAAACAAACATTCACATAAGCACACTGACAATTGTATGAGTGATGCACATTAGTATATATTAAGATAAGAGTGAACATTTGTAGAATATAAAAATGTTAAAACAAGTGCTAGCATTATTAAATCTGACAACAAACGTATCGAGTCTATATTAGTGTTATAACCATTTCAGAGATAAGCAAGGGTCCTATTTCTGAAAAGCAATATCATTATTAGTAGTATCAGATTAATATTAAGAAATCAACTATTAGTATTATCTTGTTCATAGTATCTTTTTTAAATTTTTTTAATGTTTTTATTTATTTTTGAAGGAGACAGGAAGACACAGCATGAGTAGGGGAGGAGCAGAGAGAGAGGGAGACGCAGAATTTGAGGTAGGCTCCAGGCTCTAAGCTGTCAGCACAGAGCCCGATGCGGGGCTCAAACTCACAAACTTTGAGATCATGACCTGAGCCGAAGTTGGATGCTTAACCGACTGAGCCACCCAGGCACCCCTTATTAATATTATCTTATTAATTATTAGTTTGTCTCACATTATCTTATTACTATTGAGAAATAGTTAAGCCACACTATTAGATATTGAATCCAGAGTCCTGACATTATTATTTACATGATTCTGGGCAAGTATCTTAATGTCCTTTTGCTTCAGAGTCTTTATCTGTAAACTCAGGTTGTTCATGTGTTACAAACCTCATTAAGTTGTTTGGCATTAAATAAATTAATAATGAGAAACTCTTGGAAAGATAAACATAAAAATGCTTAGCAAATAATAACTATTGCTATGTTATTTTTATTTTTGTTAATCATTTTGGATCTTCTAATGATCCAATATCTATAAATTGTTTCCATTACTCTCCATCAGCTTCTAAGTTCTACATTTCAAGTTGTCTGATACTCTGAGGTTTTTTTGACACCAGATGTATTTTTGAATCTGTGGAAATACAGCTAAGTTATATAAATGTTTTGCACAAGTAACAAATGTTCATTAAAGATCTACAGTTTTTAAACCCCTATGGGATTTTCATCCTGATTCTTTCCTACTGTCATCTAATTAAATTCAAATGTTTACATCCCCTAAAATTTTAAAGTATATTATTTTAAATAAATATTTAAGGAATAATTTTATTTTTCAGTGATTTGGCAGTGTTTAACCAACTAGCTCTTTTATTATTTACAAATAGCATGAGTACAAGTCAAACCTATGTCTAAAATTCCATTTTGAAGGAAAAATGGGTATTTGTGTGTTTCATGGGTTTTGTGTATGGAAATTCCTAAATCCTTCTAAATCAGGATGATGCCCATGCTTTCTCAGCATGAAAATATTGGATAGTATGGAAGTTAATCTTAAGAGAGTCAAAGCTTCACCTGTTTGCCATTCAGATAAGAACTTCTCTTAGTAAAACACCTTGTCAGACTCTAAATTCAGTGGTTTCTTTTGGCTCTAAACTTATATTATAAATTAAATTATATAGTTACATACTCTTGAAGATTCTGGAAACTTAATTTTAATCCAAAGCAAGATTAGTCTTCACAATTACTTCATTAATGACCCTCAGCTTCTTAGGTATTTTCCATTGTCAAGACAAGAGATGTTTTCTAAAATATTTAAAAGAAAAGATTACTTTAGTTTAAGAAAATATTCATTATATATAACTAGAGACAAATTCTATCAGGATACAAAAGGAGAATAACCCTTTATTTGGAAATTCTCTGGGAAGTACCCTGAAAAATAGATAATCCATTACTATTCCTAAGTAATTAAAATGATCTGTGATATAATTAAATGTATAATGAAAAGTTAATTGGAAATTAGAATATATTAAGCATAAAAACAATCCATCTAACTTGTTATGTAAAATGGATATTTCCTACATTGCCCATGTATATGAGCTGTATAATAAATTGCAAATAAATACTCTATTATGAATTTTTACTCACAATATCATTTATCTGATATTATTCAAAATATCATTAGGAACATACAAAGTAACTTCTTTCTTGTCAGAAAAATTATTGGTCATCCAACTAATCATTGCCAAACAGATTCTATGTGCTCTTTTGCTGTGAAAAGTTGGTGGAAAACATTGTGCCTAGTTTTAGAAAGCCAAATTTCCAGTTGGAGAAATCAGGGCATATATCTAGGAAGACAACTAAGAAAAAAATCCAAACACAAAAAAACTCTCAAATCAAGAACATGGTAAACTCTTTTTTAAAAATATCATTCTACAGGACATGATCTATTCATTCAGATTTATTGAATCGTTGCTAGTTTTAGGCATTCTGCCAGGCACTTGGACATATCCATCATAATCAAGGTGGGGCCTCCTGACCCTTAGGTCTGTTATCCCCATGTGTATTGTAAGCTGCTGATAACCAGTTAACATGACAGTCAAATCTTGCAAGTAATAATAGACTGAAGATGAGGCAATTATGTTGGTGTCTTAGACTTCTATTCTTCCTTATTCTAATTATTAAGACTTAACTTTTGTGAACATGAATTTTCATGAACTCTTTTCAGCTCTACTGAAGAGGTGAATAATGATGGCATAGAATGAATCTTTATGTCTTTCTTATTTCTTTATAAGTAATAAAGAAGAAAGACTGTGTTTGGTTTTATTGACTAAGAAGTTATTTTCACTTCACCTCTAAAAAGTTTTTCTTTTCTTTAGAATGTGCTATGCAAATAGTGTATCTATCTGAAAACTTAAAACTGCAATTATTGATGATTTAATTTTAAATATATTACTGTATAAGGACAAAACAATTAAAATAACTGCTAAAAAATTCTCTTTTTCATTTATAAACTCTTACCAATTCCTTTGCAATGCTAACTTAATTAGTTAAAGAACTCACAAGAGTTCTTTCTTTTTTTTTCATTCTAAAAGCCAGTCAAAAAAAAAAAAAAAAAAGGAAAGGGGTGCCTGAGTGGTTCAGTTTGTTGAGTACCCAACTCTTTCTCTTTCGGCTCAGATCAAGATCCCAGGGTCACGGGTTACTGTCACATCCATGCAGAAAGTAGAGCCTGCTTGAGATTCTCTCTCTCTCTCTCTGCCCCTCTTTCCTACTCAGGCACTCTCTCTCTGAAGTAAAAAGAAAGAAAGAAAAAGAAAGAAAGAAAGAAACAAAGAAAGAAACAAAGAAAGAAAGAGAGAGAGAGAGAAAGAAAGAGAAAGAAAGAAAGAAAGAAAGAAAGAAAGAAAGAAAGAAAGAAGGAATAAAAGGTAGTCAAAAAAGGAAATACTACTGAAAGTTTCATATTTACATAGTTATCTCAGAACTTTAAACTTTGAAATAGTATTATATTTTTTGATGAGTAAGGTTCTGACAACTGTTCACTACTGTTTTGCAGTTAATTGAGAATTATAGCACTCACTGCAAAGTCACTTTTTTTTTTCTTTTTCTTATATAGCATGAGGGAAAACAAGACAATGAGAAAGAAATAATGACTTTTTTGAAACAATGACTTTAAAGTCAGGGTTGAGAAGATACAGGATTTGTGGACTATGTATGGATTAGATACTGTTTTTAATGAATGGTGTGTAAGTTTTATAGAATCTGGGAAAGAGATATTGATATCAGGGCAAATGTGATAAACAAGGTAAATATTTATAGGACATTCCAAAATTTAAGGTTAATAATATAAAAGTCTTCATATTTTGTATTTTAAGACTATAAAAATTGAATTTAAGACAAAAACAATCCATTATAAGACTAATGAAGACATTTCCAATGTTTTTTTTTTTTTTTTTTCAATGTTTATTTATTTTGGGACAGAGAGAGACAGAGCATGAACGGGGGAGGGGCAGAGAGAGAGGGAGACACAGAATCGGAAACAGGCTCCAGGCTCTGAGCCATCAGCCCAGAGCCCAATGCGGGGCTCGAACTCCCGGAGCGCGAGATCGTGACCTGGCTGAAGTCGGACGCTTAACCGACTGCGCCACCCAGGCGCCCCTCCAATGTTTGTTTTGATCACTTTTCTAGTCATTTTCCCTACAGCCCATGGGTTAAAATAAACAGTATTTTACTAAAACAGAGAATTTCTTAAAATTCCTTGACTTTAAACAGGTGCTAAGCAAGAAACAAAATCCGACATTGCACAGAGCATACCAGATAATTTCCTGTAGATTGAGCCAGGATACCACCTATTACAAATCCATCTTGTTCTGCTTTCTAAGAAATTGCCACACTCTCTTGGCCTTATCTTTAGCTATTCACGTTTTTTTTTTTGCATTTTGGGGGGCTTTGTAAGTAGCAAACTAGCTAAGCAAACTAACCTATGTATGGAAGTATGATTCAATAGTAGAAAATCTATTAATAGTAAGATTAATCATAACAATGCCAAGAAATAAATTCTATATTACCATTTTTATTATGCATCAAAAATGGTATAAAATTATTCATTTTTATTTTTAAAAGGCTGTTACTAAAAAAGGAACACATGCATATTTTGTCAACGTATATATTTATATATACACATACATATACATATATGCATGTGTACATATAATATTTATCACATGATATATATAATCACACCCAAAAATGTATATCAGTATTGATAGTTGAATGATAAAAGTATTTATAGTAATTGTTGAATGTAAAAGCATAAATCTTTAAAATCAGAAATCATGATATAACTATGGGTGAAATATTGGAAAAATACCAACTCTGTGCAATAGGAATTGATATCCTAAAAACAGTACCAGGACTTGCTTTAATGATTTCTAACCATCAACATGGATGAAAAAGAATCATTTTTTTTAATTGCATGGGAAATATAAGAAATCATAGAACTAACTTCTAATATTAATGCCAAGTTTCTTTGTTGGTAGTCTGTACATCTCCTGGCATCTAACAGGTGTAGAACAAACATTAATCAACTAGGAATGCAAGTGTTGCAATTAATAAGCATTTTCTACATTTAACCAACAAATGAGAATCTCTATACAAAGTTGTTTTTGTATCCATAAAATTAATGATTAAAGAAAACAGCTAAAATTTGCATTCGAACATCAGTACCATTAATTTACTATTATAAAGGTATTTAAAATAATTATGTTAACTTTAGATTATTTATGAGAAGTGGATACACCAGAAATGAGTGTTTTTAAAATTTATTATTTATTTAATATTCTTGTTAGTATTTTTGCTAATAGCTTTTGCATTTAACTTAGCAGGGATAAATCTATATTCAATACATAAAGCATCTATTTTAGTAAGTTATACATGATTTTACTAATAAAATATATCGATATATACATATTTTATAAGTGTAGTCAGTGATAGAAATGTTTGTCTCTTTTTCTCTCAAAGAGGGGATAGTGTCCATTTTCTTAAAATGAAAACAATTTAGGGGCGCCTGGGTGGCGCAGTCGGTTGAGCGTCCGACTTCAGCCAGGTCACGATCTCGCGGTCCGGGAGTTCGAGCCCCGCGTCGGGCTCTGGGCTGATGGCTCAGAGCCTGGAGCCTGTTTCCGATTCTGTGTCTCCCTCTCTCTCTGCCCCTCCCCTGTTCATACTCTGTCTCTCTCTGTCCCAAAAATAAATAAACGTTGAAAAAAAAAATTAAAAAAAAAATTAAAATAATTTATATATCTTTTTTTTTTTTTTTAATTTTTTTAACGTTTTTATTTATTTTTGAGACAGAGAGAGACAGAGCATGAACGGGGGAGGGGCAGAGAGAGAGGGAGACACAGAATCGGAAACAGGCTCCAGGCTCTGAGCCATCAGCCCAGAGCCCGACGCGGGGCTCGAACTCCCGGACCGCGAGATCGTGACCTGGCTGAAGTCGGACGCTCAACCGACTGCGCCACCCAGGCGCCCCTATATATCTTTTTATATCCACTTCTATATTGTGGAAGTTTGAATATATCATATGTGGTAGGCACAATAACTTTAATTTCAATTATTTTATAGACATATTGAATAGTAGTCTTTGATATTCCAGAGATTGACTACGGCAAGGTGTTTCCTGGATTGTGACCTAGATACATTGATCAGTCAGGCTGATAACAGTAGTATTTCACATTGACTAGACCTTTAAATAAACAAGCACTCTCAAGTTCTGTTACTTACAAATTTTGCATTAGCTTAAGTAGTCACTGGATGTCAGCATTGTTTCACTAAAATCTGTTTTCCAGTATTATTTTTGACTAGCAAGTTTATAATTCTTGAGTACTATTGAGATAAGCTTCCTAGATTGATTTGACATTAGGGACAAAGAGGGGGGAAAGTATGTGACAAAAGACAAAAAGCCTGTTAAAGAATACATGATAGGTTGTCTTTAAATAGTCACATTTCCATTAGGTATAGATCACTCCATCTGAGGCAAAATAAAGACCTAGACTAATTCTTTCTGCCACCAAAACACCCACAGGTTGACCAGAACCGGCCTCCTCACAAGAAAAGTGAGAGCAAAAATCTTATTTTCATTTTATTTCTTTCATTAGTTTCTTTCTTTCATTAGTTCTCTTTCTCTCATTGGTTTCTTTCTCTCTTCCTTCCTCCCTTGCTCCCTCTCTTTCTTTCTCCCTTTCTTCTTTCTTTCTGTCTGTCTGTCTGTCTGTCTTTCAGTGGGGAGATAGTTTACTTTTAGAATATGCAATAGTATTTCTATAAAATTTTAATTGCAGCTTGCCATACTTTTTATTTTTCAATATAAACATACTTTTAAAACTGTTATACTGAATCCATAGTTTTGCACATATAAACCACATGGTCATCACTATGAAGTGATTCAGCAGTGACACTTGTAGTTATTTTTTCATTAGATATGATATAACTAATGAGTACACAGGAAGCACAATGGCATCCATCCATACTTCACCCATGCATAAAAAATCCTCATCCATGAATAAGAAGTTTGTCTTCATTTTGTCTTCATTTCCTCAAGAAATCTCCCAAACAAAAGGAAATAAACACTCTGATGCACCACATGTCCTCTCATATAGAACTCCCTTTATTTGCTGCAGTTGTCAGAGAATGCTGCGAGACAAGTGCCTGAGAGCACTTAGAACATGTTCCATTGGAGCTCTGACCTGAAAAGAAAAAGCTGCAGAGGCAGCTCACGTTATAGTCACTGACAAAGCATATGAACCAGGATCATCAACCCCCACGTCATTCAATAATTGTGAGGTTTGAAGATTCCCTGATCAAAATTAACCAAAAAACCAAGAACCAGTAATAATTTTACCGCAAGATAAAGATATTAAGGAGTAAGAACACAATTCCACTCATAGAAGAGGAGCAGAGGGGACCTGGACATTCCCATTGGTTAAGGGTTTATCAATTTCTTAATTAAAAGGAAATCCAGGGGCGCCTGGGTGGCGCAGTCGGTTAAGCGTCCGACTTCAGCCAGGTCACGATCTCGCGGTCAGTGGGTTCGAGCCCCGCATCAGGCTCTGGGCTGATGGCTCAGAGCCTGGAGCCTGTTTCCGATTCTGTGTCTCCCTCTCTCTCTGCCCCTCCCCCGTTCATGCTCTGTCTCTCTCTGTCCCAAAAATAAATAAACGTTGAAAAAAAAAAATTTAAAAAAAAAAAAATAAAAGGAAATCCAATTTAAGAAAACATTGTATTCCCTATAAAATTAATTATACACATATTTGCATAGAATAAAACATATATGTAAAAAATTCAGTTTCTTACAAGTTTGTTTATTATCATCTTAGATACCTGCCTTTGGGATTCAAGATCTTGATGCCAAAGTGAACATAACCAGAGAAGTAAAGGATCTCTTAAAGTAACACTCCCAAATCTTTTCATCTTAGAACATTTATGCTCTTGGGGCACCTGGGTGGCTCAATCAGTTGAGCATTCAACTTTGGATCAGGTCATAGTCTCATGATTTGTGGGTTTGAGTCCCACATCAGGCTCTCTGCTGTCAGCACACAGCCTGCTTCAGATTCTCTGTCCCCCTCTCTCTCTGACCTTCCCTCATTTGTGCTCTCTCTCTCTCTCACTCGCTCTCAAAATTAAACATTTAAAAAAAGAACATTGATTCTCCTAAAAAATAACAAGGACTCTAAAGAGCTTGCATTTGCCTGAATTTTATATATTTGTATTTGCCAATGTAGAAATTTAAAGAGCAATAATTTATTAACTCATTTAACAATAAATACAAATTCATTACATGTTAATAGAAACAACATATTTTTATAAAAAACAAACAAACTGCATTTTCCTGGGTGCCTGGGTGTCTGTCTCAGTTGGTTATGTGTCCAACTCTTGACTTCAGCTCAGGTCATGATCTCCTAGTTCCTGAGTTCAAGCCCCCCATTTGAGATTCTGTTGTGATGGTGAGGAGCCTGCTTGGGATTCTCTCTCCCTCTCTATCTGCCCCTCCCTTACTTGTTCTCTCTCTCTCTCTCAAAATAAATACACATAAACTTTAAAAAAATGTATTTTCTCCAATCAAAAAATCATTGAGAAATGTGTCATTTTTACATTTTTGTAAATCTATTCATTATCCTACATAATAGGGAACAGCAGGATTCTCACATCCGTTTCTGCATTCAGTTAATTATGACATGTTATTTTGCTTGATATATATGAAGATCTTGCCTCATACAGACATTAACTGGAAAAGGGAAGAGTATTTTAATAACCACTTCATATAACTACAAATGTTCTTTGATACTAAACCAACCCTTTTCAGGGTTGCAGTGTGGAATTCAGAACCATATAAATAAACTTTTCCTACTCTGTTATACTAAAACTCATTGGCCTGTGTTGCACATTGCATGGATGTTTTACCCATGCATAATTTTATAACACTGTACTTTGGTCATTTAGAAAATATTTGTATGATGACTTATCCAGATTTCCCAAATGTTAACACATTACATATAATATTGAAAAACTATACTTGTTGATATAAGCATAGATATAAACAGAAAAGTATTTATTCACTGGGAACTATCAAGTAATGGTGGCAGATATAAGTTTTCCATAAATTTTTTACTTAAAATCTCACCTTTTACCATTGGCCACAAATACGGTGCTCACTGCATTCATTTCTAAAATACGTGTCAAATACCCAAGACCAAGTACCATAACTTGAACTTACATGATTTTTTTAATTAAAAATGAAGTTTTACAAGAGTAGCTACTTCATCTTGCAACTCAATTGCACAATTGTTCCCCCTGAATCAACCATCTCACATTAGTATGCATGAGAAGTGCTTAATGTTGGCATTCTTGTTAGCTAGCTAAGGGTCCTCCTCCCAAACTGTATGATTCAAATACCGCAGAGTAGGGTAATGCAGCAAATTTGGCAGAGCAAGTAAATCCAAAGTCTTGTCCCTGAACAGAAACATCAAACACTAGAGATTCTATGGCCTACAAATCCTAAGAAAATCACTACTTGGTCTTTCAAAGAAAAAAATTGCAGAACTCTTAATTAAAACAATCAGACTGATAAAGTACCTCAACAGTGTAATACAACTTAGCTCAAAATGTCCAAGTAAAGTAGATTTAAAATTACTTTAATGTATTTCCTATTTTTCTACATTTCTTCATTTTACTAAAATTTAGCAGAAAAAAATTATTTTTAAAAAAGATTTTAATCACCCAGCATGTGGTATTTCAGGAAGACCTGGTGATATTTAAAGTATATTATATTTTCACAGATTCTACAAACTTAGTATTCTGAGAATAAAAGCAGATGTATGTAAAATATTTATAATTCTATTTTTTTCTCCATTGAATATAAATGTCAACCTGCTGAAGAAACCTTGTGCTAAAGCCTGGGGATGAGCACAAATAACTTTGACACACCATGCTGAATTTATTTCAGAGTAGCCAATTAGATTTTATTAATTGACAAAATAACTGTTTCCTTAAATACAAGTTATTTAAATGCATTCAACTATTTTTATTCTTATTAAATGTTTGGTGGCATTTTTATTCAAAGCTATACTTTTGCAAGTATAAAAGTACTACATCACTGAAATTGAAGAAATTAATAGATCCTTTTGCTTTTAATACGAGACTATATTTCTAGTTACATGCACAGTGCCTACATAGTACTCTGTGGCCTAAAAAATGAATATAATTTTCAAGTCAATTCACTTCATGCCTGAAAATAATTAAGAATGAATAGAATCTACCATATTAAGTAACTCAGATATTAAGTAATGGTGGTGAGTGATCCATCAAGGCAGCTGTCATGTAGCCCTGGTGACTGCATGTGAAATGGTTATGAAGATAGTAACAGAGTCCAGATATCCCTAGTCTTGCAGACAGGCATTGAGCCTTTGAGCTGTCTACTGAGGATACAAAGAGTGAAACAGATTGTCCCTGGTCGTTTTAAAAATTAGGCTTATTGTGCTTTGTAAAACCAAACACACACACACACAAACACACACACACACACACACGCACACACACACTCACACACACATTGAACTATGATGTATAAAGCAGTAAAACACAAAGGTGATGTAGTTTTGTGGAATATTTCCTTGACAGGTAAAATATGCTTCAGCTCTATGTTAGCCCATTCTGTGTATGCTCTTAAATTAAATCGAATTCTGAGATACATTCAGAAGCACTAACTTTGGTAAGTTCTGAGCTTGTTTTCTCCTACTGAGTTACGTTATCTATTTTTCAGACAGTTTCCCTAGTCTGGATGTCTTTTACACTGGATTTTAAAACTAGTCACAGCCAGGTATGAGAACAACAATTTAAATACATCTGTAGGTTCTATAAAATGCAACCACGACTTGGTTTATCAAGACACCTTCATCTGTATAGGAAAGAACATGATATAATGGAATTAACAGATATTTACTGTTAATAAATAAACATACTTGTTTATTATCTTTCTCTCCCTATTTACTAAACCTAAATAAGGAGTAGGTCAAAATATCAAATTTAAGTGGGGAACAAATTATTCTAAAGGATGATTAAATTTCTTCACCTATACAGTATCATTAACTAATTCATTTTACATACAGGAAATACTAATATCATAAATGTTTGCAAGCTTTTTATTTTTATTTATAAATCATATGTTCTAGGAGACTACTAATGGAATCTTAAATTTCATCTTCACAATTGTCAAAAAATGTAGAATGGAATGATCAGATCTATGGTAGCTCATTATTTCATTCAATTAAATTTTATGTCTTTAAGCACCTTTATTAGGAATGTGTAATGGTCATTTTGGAGCAAATATTGAAAAATATTAGGATAAGGAACATTGTGTAATATATTAACTTGAACTTCAAATATTGTGTGTAATGAAGCAATTTTAATCTAGGATTTTACAGTGAAATCTTTCTGCAATTATTTAAATCATACAATGTCCAACCTGTGGATGTGTAAGCTACAGTGTGAAATACATATGAAGTACTTAAATATTGGATTTGTCAATGCCATACTTGACAATAAATTTTTCATTGCTGAGGAATCATCAACACAATGTTATCAGAGTATAAGTCATATTTATAATAAACCCAAAGCTCTATGTAAAATTTCTTCAACACAAATATATATTATTTTTAAAATATCTTCAGAAGAAAATTTCCATACATTCCTTTCCTAAATTCTAGAGTATAACTGCCCATACTAAAAAAAAAATAACTGAATTAAATTCCACTTTATCTTTATGATGTGTGATATAATTTCCTTTTATCTTTGTCTCAGGGAAATAGAAGTATTGATCATAGTAGGGCAATAATCAGTCGGAAATCAGACACGTGTTTTCCTATAAGATTTGACTTATAATCCCAACACTTTCAATAATCTTTATTTTCAGATCTAGCTCAAATTTCATCTTCTCTGTAAGGTCCTTTCTGAATATTTTGTCTTTACCTTATAATTATTAGATTATTTTGCTGTCCCACCTATTTATTTCATGACTGTTTTTTTTAACGTTTATTTATTTTTGAGAGTCAGAGAGAGACAGAAGATGATCAGAGGAGGGGCAGCAAGAGAGGGAGACACAGACCCCAAAGCAGGCTCCAGGCTCTGAGCTGTCAGCACAGAGCCCGACGCGAGGCTTGGACCCACAAACCATGAGATCATGACCTGAGCCGGAGTCAACTGTTTAACTGACTGAACAACTCAGGTGCCCCTTGTGACTTTCTTACCATACCAACCAGTGCTAGGTATTTTATATTATGGTAGCACTTATATCCTTGCAAGGGAAATAAATCAACACTAGTTCCTACATTTATAAGTCAACCCCTTAGAACTAATAAACAAATCCAGCAAAATAATAAGATACAAAGGCAACACACGAAAATAATTTTCATTATTATTACATTAACAATGAAAAATCCAAAAAGGAAATTAAGAAAACAAATTTGTTTACACAAGCACCAAAAAGAATAAAATACTTAGGAATTAACTATACCTAAGTAGTGAAAGACTTGTACAATGAAAACTATAAAACATTGCTAAAAGAAATTAAAGAAGACATAAATAAATGGGAATACATCCCATGTTCATGAATTGGAATACTTAATACTATTAAGATGTAAATACTACTCAAAGTGTTCTTCAGATTCAATGCCATCCCTAACAAATCTCAGCGATTTTTTTTTGCAGAAATTAAAAAAAAAAAAATCCATCTTAAAATTCATATGGACTCTCAAGCAATCCCAAATAGTCAGTCTTGAAAAGGAACAACAAAGCTGGAAGTCTATTACTTCCTAATTGCAGAGCTTACTACAAAGCTACAGCGATCAAAACAGTGTGGTACTAACATGAAGAAGGAGAAATAAATCAATGGAAAAGAATAGAGATCCCAGAAGTAAATCTTCATAGGTACAGTCATATGATTTTTAACAATCGTCTCAAGACCATTCAATGAGAAACGACAATGTTTTCAACAAATGGCACTGAGAAAACTCAATATCCACATGCCAAAGAAAGAAGTTAGACCTTTATACAATATCATATACAAAAGTTAACTCAAATGGATCAAAGACCTAAATGTAAGACTTAAAACTAAAAAACTTTTAAGGGCGCCTGGGTGGCTAGGTCGGTTAAGCCTCTGACTTTGGCTCAGCTCATCATCTCATGGTTCATGGTTTCAAGTCCCACAACAGGCTCTGTGCTGACAGCTCAAAGCCTGGAGCCTACTTCAGAATCTGTGATTCCCTCTCTCTCTGAAACTTCCCCCACGCAATCTGTCTCTGTCTCTCAAAACATAAATAAATGTTAAAAAAAAATTTAAATGACTATAAAACTTTTAGAGGAAAACAAAGGGCAAAAAGTTTGCAACGTATGTTTTGGCAATGATTTCTTAGATATGACACCAAAGGCATAGGCAACAACAGAAAAAATAGACAACTTAGAATTCATATATTTTTTTTAAATTATACATCAAAAGACACTATGAACAGAGTTAAAGGAAAACCCACAGAATGGGAGAATATTTTTGCAGATCATGTATCTGACCAGGGATTAAGAATATATACAGAATATATATATATATATAGAATTCAGAATATATATAGAATTCCTAAAACTCAACAACAACAAAAAACAAACAACTTATTAAAAATGGACAAAGGAATCAAATAGACATCTCTCCACAGAAAATATGTAAATGACCAATAAGCACATGAAAAGATGCTCAACATCACTAATAATTAGAGAATCACAAACCAGAACTACAATGAGATATCAACTCATACCCCCTAGGATATCCACTATTTAAAAAAAGAAAGAAAATAAAAATTTGGCAAGGATTACACAAGGGAAAGAAACTCTTGTGCAATTCCTGTGGTGCTAATGTTAAAATGGTGCAGCCCCTGTGACAAAGAGTATGATGGTTTCCCAAAGAATTAACAATAGAATTACCATATGATCCAGAAATTCTACTTTTAGCTATATATCCAAGAGAATCTTGGATCTTGGGTCTTGAAGAGATATCTGTACTCCTATGTTCATAGGAGCATTATTCAAAAATAGCTAAAAAATGGAAATAACCCAAGTGGATAAAGAGACGAGCAAACTGTGAAATATTCGTAAGGCCAAGGAGTGAGAATGTTCTGTCTTTTTCTAGATCCTCCTAGTTGGATTAAGAATTAAATTGGACATGAAACAGATTAACATGAGAAAATAAAATTTAATTTCCTACAGGGAATCCACATACACGTGGAAATTCCAAAGACAGTCAGGCAAAATGAAGTCTTTAGGTCATCCTGAACTAAGGAGGAGACAAGGGTCTAGAACTTCAAAGAAAAGGAATGTAATTCACAGGGCAATAAGAAGAGCAGATGTTTGGTAATTAGATGTTTGCTCTGCCATACAGATGGGTCACTCAGATAAAATTTAACTCTAGTAGTTGAATTTATTCTGGGAAAGACCCCTAATTTGGCCAAATAGCTAAGTAAGGGGCAAAAAATTTCTCTTGAGTCCACAGAGTCTCATTACCTCAAGTTCAACATATAATCTTTACGCTGAAGTGACCCACCTTGGGACAGCCTGTCTTTAGAACCTATAATACAATGTAATATTACTCAGCCTTAAAAGGACGGAAACTCTGACATATGCTGCAACATCAGTGTACCTTTAGGACATTTTGCTAAGGGAAATAGTTTGGTCACAGAAAGGTCAATACTGTGTGATTCCACCTAGGGTAGTCAAATCATAAAAACAGAAAGTAGAATGGTGATTGCCAAAGGCTAAGGGTATAGGAGAATGAAGAGTTATTGTTTAATATGTATAGACTCCAGGATTTACAAGATGAAAAGAATTTAGGAGATGTGTGGAAATAGTTGCACAAAAACTTAACTGTATTTAATAGCACTTAATTATACACTTAAAATTGTTAAAATAGTAAATACATATATATATTATTTTTTTAATGTTTTATTTATTTTCAAGAGAGAGAGAGAGAGAGAGAGAAGAGAAAACAAAAGGGGAAAGGGCAGAGAGAGAGAAGGAGACACAGAATCCAAAGCAGGCTCCAGGCTCTGAGCTGTCAGCACAGAGCCTGAAGTGGGGCTCAAACCCATGAACCATGAGTTCATGACCTGAGCTGAAGTCAGATGCTTAACTGACTGAGCCACCCAGACGCCCGGGTAAATACATATATTATGTATATTTTGTCACAATAAATTGGGAGGGAAAGTTAATATTATTAATTATTTATCTAAAACAATGATTATCAAACTTGAATCTGTATCCAAATCACAAGGGCTTGTAACAAAAACAAAACAAAACAGATTACTGGATCCAATCCAGAGAGTGTCTGATTCAGAAGGCCAGGGTGGGGGTCCAAGAATTCATGTTTCTAACAATTTCCCAGCTGGAACTAATGCTACTGGTCAAGGGACCACACACTGAGAATCATTGATCCAAAGGAAAAAGTTCTAAAAGTTATTCTAGTTTGAAAATATAGTTTCATATGTCAGGAAGTAGACGTTTTTATGTTTCTGCATGCGTAGGACTTTCTGAGAACAGAAATTTGGGACCTGGGTCAAGGAGGAGATTTTGAAGTTAAAGGGTAAGTAAATAATGAGGCCATTGGGAGAGATCTACCAGTCTGAGGAATGTATTTGCATTTCAAAAGGTACCAGAACTGGAGCCAGGAAGGCATTCCAGGGTTATAAATTCAGAAAGGCTTGGCTTATCTTCTGCCTGCATTTACATTCCAAAGGATAAGTAACATGGATCTTTTCCCTTTTGTTCTAAGGAGAATTTGTTTGCCTTAGAGAAATAGGTTCCCCTCACTCAAGAGGAAAGGAAGGCTACTGTACCAGTTTTCCTATGTAACCATTAAGTTTCCTCACTTATAGTATAAACCCTAATACATATAGAAGGTCACCCAGAAGGGGGAAATTGGAGACTGGGGGTGGAAGGGGTGGGGAGGCGGGACTGGGAGTGCTTACTGCTCTAACAAGAAATCTCTGCCTGCCTCAGAAACCCCATGTGTACATGTAGGAATAAATACAGTTATAAAACTTTATGAAATACATTATTATATATGTTATTAATGAAATGAACCTTTTTGTACTTTATGTTATCAAGAATAATGGTCTGTTTTAAGGTAAATTTATTCTCATATTAAAACATATAAAACAAGTTTGGGGAACTAGGAGAAACTTTACACATTACCTATTCCTACCATTAAATTTTGCATAGTAAGAAATCCTAAACAGGAAATTATTTGATTTTAAAAAATAACAGTAATGTAGATGTATTTTTTTTCCCTTCATCTGAATTGGTTTATGTTCCTAACCATATTATAAAGGACATTTATATGAATTCTAGTTAGTATGGACTGTAGTCCAGTTATCTTAGTTCAAAGTAATTGAATCCAAAATTAATCCTATCTAATTTCTTATTCTACTAAACTCAGCAAAAGTGATTCTTGATATCTGGTAGAGCTAGATTCTTTTAGCAGCTGTAATACAGAATGTCTTCCAATGAAATCCTTTAAGACCTTAGCAGTTATCTGGTCTCTCATAATTCCATCTTTTGAAGAACCCGGAGTTAAATAGAATATAAAGTATTATCACAGCATTGGCTTATCACATTCCAAATATTATGGGAAAAATTATTGGTACCTGCAAGGAGGAGAATAAAATGCGAAGACTTTCTTTGTTTCAGCCTGTGAAATTAATTCTATTTGTAGAAATATCTCACCAAAGAAACTATTATATATACTATTTAAAAAACAGAGGGTAGGGGCGCCTGGGTGGCGCAGTCGGTTAAGCGTCCGACTTCAGCCAGGTCACGATCTCGTGGTCCGTGAGTTCGAGCCCCGCGTCGGGCTCTGGGCTGATGGCTCAGAGCCTGGAGCCTGTTTCCGATTCTGTGTCTCCCTCTCTCTCTGCCCCTCCCCTGTTCATGCTCTGTCTCTCTCTGTCCCCAGAATAAATAAACGTTGAAAAAAAAAAAATTAAAAAAAAAAAAAAACAAAAAAAACAAACAACAACAACAAAAAAAAAAAAAACAGAGGGTAGAAAAGCACTAAAAAAAATCTTTCCTCTTCTCTAAGACTGTAATATTTCTGACATTCTTAACATAATAAAAAGTATAGTAATTGCAATGGTGAAAATCTCAGTGACAAGATAATATTTAAAGCACATTTCTGACAGATGAAGAAGTTTTAATTTTCATTTCCCTTTGATTCATATGTTTGGGGCACAGATCATATGGGTTCCATCTTTACATGCAATTTCTACTGTTTCTTGTCCAAATAGCTTCTGTCACTGCCATTTTGTGTTAAATTCATTTGACATTGGATGCCTCGGATCTATGAATCCTTGGTTTTATGAATCCTTAGTCTTACAATTGCTTACCTTTACTTTCCCCCTTTCATTACAGCTGGAGAATTACACTCAACAAATTCTTGGTCTACAAATGCTGTTGATTCTTGATAAGTCCTAGAGGCCATGTTAAGAGTAATGCCTCTCTGGTATTTATTTACATCATGGTTTTTATTTTTCTCTGCTTTTGTTATTTCAGTGGTGACAAGAACATTGTTTTCTTCCACATATTCCTATACTTTTAGTTTGTAGAGATAGAGATATGTAGATATATAGATATATATTTTTTAATGTTTATTCATTTTTGATAGAGACAACATGAGTTGGGGAGGGGCAGAGAGAGGAAGGACAGAGGATCCAAAGTGGGTTCTTGAACTAACAGCAGTGAGCTGATGAGGGGTTGGAACTCACGAACTGTGAGATCATGACTGAGCTGAAGTCAGATGCTTAATCAGGTCCCCCTAGGATATAGATATTTTTCTTATATTCTCCTACTCATGTCAGGGAAAAGTGTTTTTTTTTAATTGCTTAGATAGGTTCTTTTCTTTTTTTCTATCTTAAATATGGTTTATGCTTCTTTCTGAATATGAATGTCTTTTATTTTACTCTCTTTCTCTCTCACTGTATGGCCCAGAAATTTATTTGTCTAAAACATTTCTCTGTATATTATCTTATGGAGTTTCCCATGATTAGAAAGTGTAAAATCAATGACATTATGATCCATTACAAGAATTCATTGATCAAATGTATCTTGTCCTTTTTATCTTTCTGAATAGGACTACCTCACCCAGAAGATAGTCTCTTGTTTGAAGAACATCTAACCCATCCATAATATTAGACCTTTCTCTACCATGTAACCTCCTGGGAAGACAGTACCTGAATTTGCATATATAATAACTGCCATCTTGAAACTCATCCATTTATACTCTTTCTCTGAGTATTTTGTACTGATTTTCCTTTTCTGCCTATCTCAGATCTTATCAAAATCTTATGTGTAACTACCTACTATAGCTATCATAATCTCTAAAGTTATTTTCCCAAATACTGTTTACAATTGTAGATTTACAAGACCAACTCTAGACAACCAAGCCAAAAGCTAGTTCTTTGAGAAGATCAATAAGATTAATAAATCTATAGCCAGGCCAACTAAGAAAAAAAGAGAAAAGCTATAAATTATTAATATTGTAAATGAAAGGCAGTACCTGACTATTACTACTGTTCCCAAGACGTTAAAAGTATAATAAGGGATTATTATGAACAAGTCTTTGTCCACAAATATGACAATCTAGATGAAACTGACCCATTACTTGAAATGCACAAGCTATCAAAAATTACACAATAAGAGATACTTTTAATAGGTCTATATCCATTAAAGAAATTGAATCTATAATTAATAACTTTCCAAACAGAAATCACTGAGTGCAGATGAATTAACTGATGAATTCTACAAAATATTTAGGGGAAAATTATGACAATTCTCTACAATCTCCCCCAGAAAATAGAAGCAGAAAGTATACTCATTTTAACTCCTTCTAATTCATTCTATGAGGTCAGAATTACTCTAATACCAAAATCAAGCAAAGACATTACAAAGTAGGAAAACAACAGTCCAGTACCACTCATGAAAATGTGTGCAAAGATACCAACAAAATATTAGCAAATCTAACAATGTAGAAAAAGACTTATAAACCATGACCAAGTGGGATTTATTCTAAGTATACAACGCTAATCATTATATGAAACGTGATTAATATAATCCATCACATCAAGAGGTTAAAGAAGAAATATCTTATGATCATATCAATGTTGCCCTTGCTATGCCAGTTGAAAGTCAACCACGAAAGTGAAAAACAAACCTCCTGGCACAATATAATTCAGTGAACATTATTAAAGTAAAATAATCTGTGTGGTCCTAAATGGCTTAATTAGCATGATTTATGCATACCACAATTCCTTCTTCCCTCTGTTTTTGTTCCTCAAATCCAATTTCAAAGGCTCCATGTGAAATTTCTCTTTTCAACTTATTTTCAAAATAACTGAAATATATAAAATGGTACTCAGACCAATGAGGATAAGAAATCAAATTTATTATTGATGGAAAACATTGGAGGATGCGACTTAGGCATGCATCCAGATGTATTTGCTGTTATCTCCTTGAATTGAGGATACTCACCACTATTTTAACCTTGTCCACAAAGCTCACTTACTACACCAGAATTCAACTTTCCTGTACATTGGCCAGTCTCAAGGAAAGAAAGAACCAAGTCCTACTTAAACAGATTCTTCCTTCCACACCACCAATTAAACCCATAAGGCATGCTCTGGGTATGTTTGTGTGTTTCTTTCCCCTCTCTTGCTTATTTTTGTTTTATTTTGAGAAACAATAGTATGCGTATTCAGAAAAATACATAAAATTATATAAGCTGTCACTCAAGGTCTGAGCAAGAAATAAAATTTGCCTCATTCAGTTTAAGTGAAAATCTCTTAGTACTTTATTAAGTGACTAGTTACAGAGGGATGAAGAATTAAAGTGACAGACAAATGACATTAAGAAATCGGGGAACCAAAATGTGTTTAAAGCCATTGCCAACCCTTGGGCTGAAGAAGGGGGAAGAAATAGTGAAGACAAGAGCTCACCAGGAGCTGCAGCCTTGAGACAGGGCTTCCTGCTGGGAACTGTATTCAGGAGAATGAAGCCCTGGCCAGAGATGCACTTTTCTCCCTTCAAGCCCATGTGTCTCTTCTCTGCCAAGGGCTTTCTCCAATACGATGCATGGGAGCTTGCTGAGGCAGGCAGGCACAACTCTGAATGAAGTCCAGAGAGGGGAAAGGGAGAACAGAGTTAAGCAATCAGAAAAACCCTAAACAAAATTGGGAAGTCAGCTATCTTGTCCTTTGAGGAGATGATTTTGAAACATATTCCATTTGGTTTCTCAGGATTGATCTCTAGTTGCCCATGGTGGTACCATGCCAGAATTGCCAGCTTGAGCAAATAAAAATACAAATTTCCCAGTTAAATTTAAATTTTAGATAAACAGCAAATATTTTTTAGCGTGAATATATCCCATGCAAATTTTGGTACATACTTATATGTTTAAAAATATTTACTCTTTATCTGAAATTTAAATGTAACTGGACATCCATCATTTTATCTGGCAACCCTCTACTACACTCAGTAACACACCCTTTGGTGGAGCTTTCCTTTCTTCTCTGTCTGACTTTTCCCACAGTCTAATTGGTGATCTTGGACTCACCTCCCAAGTAAATGGACACTCAAGTTATCATTTCAAGGCCTGGGTTTGGAGAAATTTTGCCAAATATGAAACTAATTGATAAAGCAAATAAAGCAAAATTAAATTGGAGGGAAAAAAAGACCTGGAGCAAAGAAAGTATTAGTTAAAACTGGATAAATTTGGTGGCTGTTTTCCATATGAAATGGGAAAACAAGTTATTAATGGTCAATCCCTTAATGTGCAGTGCTGCCTTATTATGGACCACAGGATCAAGTGCTCTCTGACTGTGAAGATTACTCTGTTTTGACTAAAACTTGCTTGCAGCATCTAACTTAATTTTGATAATTAGCAAGGGTGAGAGCAAGTGACTTGGGAATAGAAATCCCCAACAAAAGAAATCTGTATAGGGAGAATAGCCCTGGAAGAGAGATAACAATGCCAATTGATGCCAGGGCAGAGATTTGGGGCCATGTGCTGATTTCTTCGTAGGAAAGCTCATGGTGGGAAGCTTTCTTTGATCTCCAAATATTGGAGTTCAGTTTCAATTTACACTATTTTTTAGATGCTCTAAACAGATACTCCACAGTAGTCTTTGACAGAATAAAAGGATGCAGGAATAAAAAGGTGAAAAAGAAGTAACAGCAATATAAATGTTAATCACATCTCTGTTTTGAGAGATTTGATATTTATTCTAATACTAGAAGTACAGTCAGTGGTGTAGGTATTATGAGTGACTAGGAAATCCAGCCACTACTGCTCAAGTAGCTAGGAGACATCAAAATCTGTACTTAACCAAGCTTTGTTTTAAGTTTATTTATTTATTTTGAGAAAGGGAGAAGGGCAGAGAAAGAGAGAGAGTCCCAAGCAGGCTCCACCCTGTCAGTGCAGAGCTAATGTGGGGGCTCAAACCCAGGAACCGTGAGATCATGCCCTTGCACACAACAACAGTCAATGCTTAACTGACTGAGCCACCCAGGTGCCCCTGCTCTTAACCAAATTTTAAGAGAACATGCTAATTGAGGACGTCTAGAGTTACTAAAGCACAAAACCGTGATAAAATTCAAATAGCTCAGACTCCCTGGAGGACAAGAGGATATTGGATTCTTTCGTTAAAGAAATGATACATGTAGATATATTGATACCTTCAGATTCTCAATATAATAGGCCTGTCTGACCAATAAAATAAACAGCTGGTAGGCCTTGATGACTTAATATTGGGGGGCAGAAAGCAATTTCTCAGGAAGAATGCATTCTTTTTTTTCCATTTTTATTTATTTTTTCCAGTTTTATAGAGATATAATTGACATACAAGGAGTATGGCATGATGGTCTGACTTACATATAGTGGGAAATTATTACCACATTAAGTTCAGCTAACATTCATCATCTCACATAAATACGTAAAAATAAAAAGGAAAAATATTTCCTTGTGGTGAGAACTTTAGGAGTTATTCTCTTAACTTCTGCCATGTATATCATATAGTAGTGTTAACTACAGTCATCATGAACAGCCCATTCTGGGTTTTTTTTTTTCCAGTTTATTTGCTTATTTTTGAGAGAGAGAGAGAGAGTGAGGAACAGAGAGAGAGTGAAGGGCAGAGAGAGGGAGGACAGAGAATTCCAAGCAGACTCCGCACTGTCAGTGCAGAGCCCAACACAGGGCTTGAACCCACAAACCATGAGATCATGACCTGAGTGAAATCAAGAGTTGGCCGCGTAACCAACTGAGCCACCCAGGCACCCGTTGAACAGCCCATTCTTAATTGACAGACTGTGGTGTGCAACTTGATGTTTCTGCGTTGGCTGGTAAATCAGGTCACATATAAAGGGATATTTAAATTTTTGTATTTTTATCAGATTAAAGGTGTGACTATAAAGAACTGTGTTGTTTGACGTTTCTGGTAAAATCCAGGAGAATAAAAACAGTGACATTTGGAATGTGAGGCCCAATAATTGACTGACAAATCTACTTGCTACTTACATTATGAAAGACAATTACCCCAGCTTCACCTTTTCCAGTTCTTTGAGCTTGAGCATGTTACTCTCCTCTTTGTGTCTTAGTTTCCTCATGTATGAAATGAAGATAATGTGCTCGCCAAGGTTATCATGAACAACAAATAATAAGTACATGTAAAGAGTTTTGAAGGGTGACTGGTACCTAAGAGATACTCAGGAAATAGCAGCTATTGGTTTGCTTTTGGGCATTAGTTGACACTGCACCTAACCAAACATAGACATTAAACAGTGGAAAGAAAAGATTCCAATAATATTCTGAGTGATGTCAGAAACAACACCAAAAAGATTCTGCGAAGGAAGAAGGATTCCAAATGATTTCACTGATTAAATATGCAGATAATATATTCAGGGACATGAATAATAAATAAGGGTGGATCCAGAGCTATTTATACAACCAATAGACAAGACACAGGGGAAGCCTTATTCTGACTAAATCTCCAGACAATTTATCTCCAGAAGAAAGGTATGAGGAATATGATTATAAGAATTTTATTTGGGATGGGGTGGTTAGGGAGTTAGTTATATTGGAGTATAATTTACATATAATAAAGTTCACCTTTTTAGTGTATAATTCCATTGGATATATATATATATATATATATATATATATATATATATATATACACACACACACAGATGTGTAACTACTATCACATACAAGATATAGACTATTTCCATCATATAAAAAGTCAATCATTTATATCTTTTTCTATTATCTTTAGTCCCTAGCAATCACTGGTCAGCTTTTCATTACTATAGATTTGCTTTTTTCAGAACTCCATATAATATCAATTATAGAGAATATAGTGTTCATTTCTGGAATTTTTCATATAGCACAAATTTTCTAAGATTCATCCATGCATTACCTGGAAATGAGTCTGGTTTACTTATTACAGTGTTCCTTGAACTGAGAAGAGCTATATCTCAAAGACTGTGGACAATCATCCAACTAAGGTAAATATTCTCCTAGAAGAAAGAACTAAGTCAAATCAGTATGTTGCATTTGGCTATGGCTTTTTTTTTTTTCAACGTTTATTTATTTTTGGGACAGAGAGAGACAGAGCATGAACGGGGGAGGAGCAGAGAGAGAGGGAGACACAGAATCGGAAACAGGCTCCAGGCTCTGAGCCTTCAGCCCAGAGCCTGACGCGGGGCTCGAACTCACGGACCGCGAGATCGTGACCTGGCTGAAGTCGGACGCTTAACTGACTGCGCCACCCAGGCGCCCCTTGGCTATGGCTTTTATTTAACACATAAAAAAAATAAGAATCCCCAGTTTTCACACACACACATACACACACACACATACACACCACAACACACACTTGAGGACAATATCCTTCATTACTGGGTACTTCAGAAGAGAGTTGGTTAAAGTCTGTCTGAAATGGATGGCCATATAGTATTCATAAACAAAATACAGTTACTTAAGTGGATACAACCTGAGTGTGGAAATATTGAAAAAAAATAAAGAACTAATTGGAACTAAGATAGTATAGGATACATGTAGAAGCAATGTGGTTTCTGGGAGTCATACTTTTTGAAAATCCCAATTCGTTGTTACAGCTTTTGTTTTATGAGTCATTAATTTTAGAGAGAATAAAGAAATGAGAATAATTATCTTGAATGTGTACACACATATTTACCACTTCTGGCATTATTCATTAGTTTGTTCATTTTCCCTGAAATACACTTGTTTAACATTTATTAGTGTAGACGTCTCAAGATGGCACATTCTCTTCATTTCTGATAGTATATTTTCAAAACTCTTTATTTTGCCTTTAGTTCTGAAAGTATTTTCAGTGATTACAGAATCCTAAATTGAACTACTCTTTTTCCTAATACTACTTCAAAGATTTTGTTGCACTGCCCTCTGCATAGTTTCTAAGGAAAAGTGAGTAAGAAAGTCATGAATTAAACTGGAAAGAAAAATAATTGATAAAACTAGAGCCTGTGGATAAATGTGTAACGGTATATGAATGTTTTTATAAATCATTCCCTGGCTATATCTGGAGCAGTATACATCACGGAGAAGGAACACATAGGTGAGAAAGTCTCCCACACATAGTCAGTTAAACCTGCGTACACAAATGCCCCAAACTTGTGTTTCTTACGTATGTTGGGTTTGGTGTGTGGAGATTTAGGCATGTAGAAATTTTGATGTGATTCCCCCTCCTCCAAAGATTTTCATCTATAATTTCTCACATACAGGGGAGTCTTTGAGGCCAGAAAATTGTAATCTCTCTCTCAGAGAATTTTGTTAATTTCTTTGCCTCATACCCTAAGTGTTCGGACTTTTTTCTATATCCTGTACATTAGTTAATACTGTTTACTTTACTGTTTGTGGCATTATAGAGTCTGAGTCTATTCATATAGAGTCAGTCTATCGCTAGTACTGATTACCTATATGATATTAGGTACATCAAATATTACTTTTTCTTAGTTTCAGCATTGTGGAAATTGCACTACTGCCTCAAGATAAATTTTAATATGCACTACTGCTTTCAGGATAAATTTTAATAACTATTATGACTATTTTGTATCTGTTCCATGCCTATTAAAGTATTAAAATGTTTTCCCTTTTTCATTGAAACATATTATCACAGGTATAAATAGCAACAAAACCAAAATGCACAGCTGAGTGAATAATCACAAAGCAAATACCCACACAGCTACCAACTCAGTTCAAATATAAAACATTACTAGCAATTGGAACATCTCCTCATAATCCTTTTCAAAACTGTCCTGGTCTTCCTCCCACCAAAATCAAACACTGGTCCTACTTTTTAATAGTATGCTATGTAAGATTTGTCCATGTTGGTCTTTTCTTTCACAAAATTTTCCTAGCTGAACTTGGGTTGTTAGCATTTAGAAATGTAAAATTATTGGTCATCTTTAAAGAAGTGTGCTCTTTTATTTGATGCAATTTAGTCACAAAATCATCATCATCAAGTCATATACTAACATGCTTTAACATATGTAGGGCACCATCATTGAAAAATGCCCCATCATTCTATGTCATTAAGAAAAAAAGAAAAAAAATAGAAATATTGACTATAAATCACTTTAAATTTTTGTTACTCATATTTAAGGATCTCTTGTAGATGTATTTATACATTGATACTTTATCATATATTATTTCTGTGCATATACTAAAGAGAAAATTTTAAGTGTAACGAAGTTACTGAGATGTTTCTAATTTCTTAATAGGCAGGATTTGGTGCCTTTTTTTTTTTTTTTTTTCACTTAGAGTTAACATTGTCCATATCCAAAGGCTTTTTATGCAGCGTCAAAGCCTCTGTTGTCCACATATTTTCTGTGTAGCATTTCTTCAAGGAGTGCATACTGCCTGCCACTATATTGCAAATTTAGATTCTGAAACTTTCTTCATCTGGTAAGAAAGTGCCAAGAAAAGTATTCAGAGAGCAATCACATATATTCATATATATATATGTATATCGTATATATAATTGTATATAATCGTATAAAATATATTCGTATTTTTCCACGAATGGTCTTACTTTTAAACTTAAAAAAAAAAGTTTCAGTCTTCCAGCTAGTTCATGTACACCTGTCATGCAACAGTGACTGTAATATCTGCCTCCTGATCAATATCATTTATAACACGCCTTCAGTTGTAAGGAGCATCCTGATTTCATAGTTTAAAAAGTGAAAAAAAAAATGCCTGTAAGAACCAATGAAATAAGATTTAACTATTTTTATGTATATGGAACTAGATGGATAGTCATGTTATGATTTCAGTTTATCAGATGTCCCTAACTTTAGCATGTGCTCTCAGATTAATTATGGCGGTTCCAATTCTATGAAATTTGTTAGCTCAACATTCTATAAATGTTCTTAAATTAAGTATAAAACCTGAATTAAAAATTATTTTTTATTTTGTTTGTTTAGATAGAAGATTAATTACACACTAAAAGGTGATATAAAAAATAAGTTTCCCCCCCAAAAAAAACCACTTGATTTCTAGTTCTGTAGCCTTTCACACTTAAAAAATTTTGTATCCTCACCAAGATGCATCTGTAAATGAGGACAGTAATAATACCTACCTTGTTGATATGATTAAGTGGAACAATCCATGTAAAGCACTTATCTATAGTGAATACCTATGAAGAATTCATTGTATGCTTGTTATTATTAGACATATGATTTGAGCAAATTTCTTTTCTGAGCTTTAAAAACACTTTGTGCAAAAGAAGGATGATATTAAAGATCATTTCTAGGTTACTTTCACTGTTTCAAAACTTCTTAAAAATGATTTTAATCTTTAGGTAGTTTTTGGTTTTGTGATAGTGATTAATGCTATGGTGCCCCAAGATTAGATATCAGAACCTAGAGGTGAGAAAAGAATGTTGTAATGCTTCAAATAATTTTTTTCTTATGTTTTAGTATGTGTGCTGCCAAAGTGAGCACAATTTTTATTTTTCTTACAGAAATAGCTTGGGAGATTCACTTTTTGAGGGTTGGAGGGTAGCACGTTGAATATTTTATAAAGCATGATAATTGAGAATATGATTATGTACTTAGAGATTGCCTGGTAACTAGGTGGATCCTTCTGAAATTTGCTAATAGAGAATCACATTAATGTAACTATCACTTATATGGCAGGGAGTATATAAGTTCCTTTTTTAAATTCTTCATACTTGTGATTTTACTTAGATTCGTCAAGTTTGGAGAAAACCATTGAAACCATCTTAAAAATAATAAAAGGGCCAACATTAGACACTCACAAAGAAATATATTGTGCTGAATTTGCATAAATGACAGCCAGTTGATTGGATTTATTTAGCCCTATGTTGCTGAGCATTTTCCTATGAGTAAGGGTTCATCAAATTGTATACTTTCCTCATATTAAATTTGTAGTAGAAATGACAAAACAATATTGAGATTTGAGGATTCCTAAAAACTTTGGCTATGTATGCCTAAATCTCAGAGATGCACTTGTTTTAGTTTTTTAAAGAAGCACTACAAAGAAAATTGGTTGGTAGGACTTTACAGAATAAAATTATACCATATCGAGGTATGTAACTAAAGGAGTTACTTACCTATTCCCTACCAATTAATTAATTGAGAAGGCAGGATTTTTCTAAGTACTAAGATCCTCTTCATGATCTTTTTATGATAATCTCTAATGCAAATACAATGTCACACTATCCATCAATTACAATCCAGTTTCAGCATAGAGTAAGAATTTAAGTGAGGATTTATGGTGTCAGAGAAGATTGCAAAGCAAATGTAATTTTTCTGATAAGAAGTCATCCTAGGCTTTTCACATGAACTTTCTTCAAAAGTTGAAATGAACCAAAATAGATTCTTGTGTTAGCAATACAGTAATATCTTTTATTTAGCATCATATGTGAATAACCTGTTTTAAGACACTAAATTTCCATATAACTGAAATTTATTAAGAGCTAATACCTTTAAATTTTACACATTTTGGATGAGAATATTTTTGTATTGTATTATATACTTGCCTGCTTTTAAAGGTATAAAATGGAACATCATTCAAACTTTTCTGAAAGACTTCAGTAACTATAAGGACTTTCTCCTTTTCTTCTCGGCTGTGTTATTAGCATTTTCTTTTATTCTTGTTTGTTTGTTTCCCTCTCTTCCTCCTCTTTTTTTGTCTTGGCCCAGATGCCTATGCCTAGCTTTGTTGGTATACTCCCTTTAATTAGGTGTGACTTAGGAAAACAGGCTGTCACACTTATTGTAGTTGTATATTAAATTAGCACAGATAATAATATGCAAACACTGAGGTCAGTATTACATGGATAACAAAGATGAACAAGATATGCTACCTGAGTTAGTCATCTTTGGATGAAACTTATTTTCTACATCTTAATTTCAATATTATTCTGTTCTCCTAGGTGATATTAAATTTAATAGTCTTACCACTAAGGAATTTTTAAGTTAATAAGATAAGGAGAATAACTCACCGATTGTAACTAAAGTGATAAATACTATCACAGTTATGTGTCCATGGATGAGGCTTGAATATGGAACTTTATTTTTTTTACAATGTTTATTTATTTATTTATTTATTTATTTATTTATCTATTTATTTATTTATTTATTTTTGAGAGAGAGAGAGAGAGAGAGAGAGAGAGAGAGAATGCAAGCAGGGGAAGGGCAGAGAGGGAGACAGAGAATCTCAAGCAGGCTCTGCACTGTCAGCACAGAGCCTGATATGGGTGTCAGACTCACGAACTATGAGATCATGACCCCAGGGGAAATCAAGAGTTGGATGCTTAACTGACTGAGCCACACAGGAGCCCCAATATAAGAACTTTAAAATATGAATCAAATATACACTTGTTGTGACTGGTATTTAGCAGTTTGCTTTTTGTTTAATTTTCTTGTTGCCTGTTGGCTATTCCAGAATATTCAGGTTGCCAGAAAAATGATTTTTTAATAAATAGCATGTTAGTGCTTAGACTATTCAAACCAATATTTTGTTCTGTTGTCAGAATTTGTTTTATTTTTTGTGGTTCACCATTGTTGTTCTGAAATTATATCCTTTTCCATCCTTGAACATAACCTTAATTATTTTTATTAAAATATATTTACAAAAATGCATGGAGGAGACAAACTGTCAAAATTAACTCATGAAACATTGAATTTTTTTAAAGCAAAAAAAAAATTTTCATAAGTAGAGTATAGCATCACAATTTGGAGTTCTATAGAACTACATCAGTTGTTTAAAGATTTAGTCCCAGTAATGTTGCATCATCATCATCTACTCTGAAGTACAATTAATAAAAATCTTGATTTGTAATTAATTAATAAGATACTGGCACAGTAGATGCAATTTCACTGACTTGAAAATTTCCTCTTGTTAAGTCATGCAATATGACAAGGAAATTGCAGATTTGAATACCATTTATTATAAATATATATATCATAAAATTGTTATACTATACATAAGCACTAATGATTTTAATCAAAAAACTTCAAATAGGGGCGCCTGGGTGGCGCAATCGGTTAAGCGTCCGACTTCAGCCAGGTCACGATCTCGCGGTCCGGGAGTTCGAGCCCCGCGTCAGGCTCTGGGCTGATGGCTCAGAGCCTGGAGCCTGTTTCCGATTCTGTGTCTCCCTCGCTCTCTGCCCCTCCCCCGTTCATGCTCTGTCTCTCTCTGTCCCAAATAAATAAACGCTGAAAAAAAAAAATAAATAAAAAAAAAAAAAAAAAAAAAAAACTTCAAATAATCTTTTCCATACCCATATTTTATAGTATTTTTTGCCCCTTCCAGCTATCCCAGTAGATACTTTCATTTTTTATACTACCTTGAAGTATACTGAACCCAAAAATTTCAAACAATTTATCTTACAGAATGGGCTTCTCATCAGAAAACTTGTGTGCAGCACTGGACCTGTGCCTAACAAATCATGATAACTCAAGTAATGATACCTCTAGATATCCATAGACAAATGTGTAAATTAAAAACAATGGAAAGGTAGACCAAGTTGAATTTTTGTTAAGTCATGTACTAGGCTTTTAAAATCACAGTTTTGCACATTACTTTAGCAAAATTTACTTTGATTTTTCATGTTTTATCCATGATATCGCTGAATGAAATCCCTTGAAACCCTTAATATAAACTAAAATATTAAGTGTCCTGGTATACAGTGGGCATTCTAACAGAGTCTATATTATCCCCAAAGGGTGTAAAAATTGGTTCTGAGGAAGGGAGAGAGGCGAAAATTTCTTAAATGTTACAATAGTCTGTGGCCTCCCAAAAGGCCACATCACATAAACAGACACGCAGATTAAACTTCCATGGCGCATTGAGTAGAAAAAATGTCTAACCTGGCGCCTGAATGCGTAGGAATGATGATGAGAAAAATATTGAGAAATATTGGTATAGAAGAAAGAGCTCTGGAATCTGTCAGCTGCTCAACCTTGTTAAAATCCTATAAAATGGGGAACAGACTGTATTTTTACATTTATTTATTAATTCAACCTGCATTTATTGAATGTCTACAGTGTACTATGTACTAGAAACAAAGTTTGAAATTAATAGCAAAGATCCCTACTCTTTTGGAGCTTACAATTTGGTAGGGAAGACAGAAAATGCACATAAAAGCAGATACTTATGAGCGTTATAATAAAATATGTTAGCGTAATGATTCTCAATTGTTTATTGAATTAAAGTATCATTCTGTTCCAGACACTAAGCTAAATAATAATTTAACAAAATAATTATGTTTCTGCCTTCATGGAGCTTATAGTCTAATGGAGAATGCAGACATTAAATCCTTTAAAAACTTTACCTTAGCAAGACTCCTCTGTCCTCCACTATTCATTCTCCCCTTCTTTCTTGCCACTAAATTAATTGGACATGTGACCACTAAATTAATTAGTTATGTTTTGATCAGTAGGGATGCATTGTATAGCTTCCACTCTCATGGTCTTTGTTTTCAGCTTCTTTCTGTCCCTTTGCCTGGTAGCTGGTGAAAAATTAAAACTGTTTCAAATGCAAAGATAAAAAAACAAGTGATGAAGATTACAGAGCCTCCACCCCAGACACAGTACCATTCACCTTCGTACTGTTTGAAGAGTAAGAAATCAAATTCTACCTCATTCAAGCACTGACTCTCAATGTTAGGTTTTTTATATTGTCTGTTTCTTTACCATCAGCTTACCTTGTATCTAATTAATACAAACACATAGCTGCACATTGTATTAAAGATTTTGAAGAACATAACATGGTACTTGAGGGCAGATAGCAGGAGGAAACTTCTTGGGATTAAGAAATGGGTGAGAGCTACTCTGAGAAAGTATATTTAAGCTGGTATTTGAAGAATAGGAGTCAGCCATGTTAAGAGATGAGGAATGGGTGTGGGGGTGAATGTATAGAGTTCATGCAGCAGAAAGGACTGGCAGTATTTTAGGAATCCCTGGATATTCAGTATAGCTACAGCATGGAAATAAAGTGCCAGGTAAGTGAGGGACAATGCTAGAGAGAGACCATGAACACCTGATAAGATGTTTGCATTTACTCAAAGAGACAGTAGCAAGTCAAGAACAAGCATGAATTTTGTTGCCATTTCATAATGTAAAGTGATATTAATGTAAAGAGATCTCTGACTTTTGAACCGTGAAAACAATACTAGGAAATACATTGAAATGACTCCTCAAAAAAAAAATGTTCATCTTGTTTGTCTTTTGATCCTTCATAAATGCTACATCTATGTCCACTTGCTATGTGATCCCCCTGGGTACTTACCTGAAATTACCAATATTTTTAACACTGCCACTCTTTATTTACATCACTGAGTTACAGTTTGTCTTTATGTGTTTTTCCAAATTGAATCACTCCTCACCCAGTTTCCGTTAAACCTTCACTATAGACAACAACCGACGTGTACTGAGAACGTGTAAGGATGAAGTGCGTGTAGAGCTACCGTCTCTTAATGTAGGGCAGGTGACACCCCATAACTATCAAAATAGGTAGAAAGCTAATTTATTTTGTTGTTACATTAGTTTTTCTTTTTCTTTTTTCCAAATATAAACCACCTAGTACAAAGCATTCTAATAAAATGAGTCTGACATTTTGACATAGTGTTCCAATATTAATACACTCCATTGGAAGGTCTTCCTCGAATGGTATCTAGGTCCTAAAGAACTCCATGGATGAGAATATTTAATTCTATAAACCATTCAGTTTTACATTAGCTCTTTTTACTTTGATTCTGAAGATCTTCTTTCACAGCAAATTAATTGTCTGGAGGTTCCAAGCTCTCAAAAAGTATCATATTAAAACTGAGAATATTTTCTGTAGTTCACCAATCTAATTAACATGATCAGTCAGCTGAGCAAACCATTCACACTAGCAAGTCAATTGTTAGGGTCATTTGAGATATTTTTAGATTAATGTCTTTAATAACACAGAAACAGTGATGTTGATCTTTAGGGAAAGGTAATAAAGAATTGCAACCAAAAGAAGAATAGTCCTGTCAGTTTCCCCTCTGCAGTCTGTGTATGATAAATTTAATCTTGAGTGTGAGCAAATAAATTAATGCAACTTTGGCTTTTCAATACCCAGACTTAGTATGGTTTTTCCCGAAATCTTCTCTGAGAATTATATTACCAGCATTATGAGATTATTTTGTAAATATTTTCCTAATGTTTATGTCTGTTATATGTGAGATATTTAAATGGATGCTGAACGGTACTAAATATTGAGGCAGAAGTTTAATTTTTCATTAATCTGAACTACCACTTTATCATTTCCCATTAGTTCTGTGATTAATGTTACTATCAAGTAACATGGTTACTATTTCTACACTTAAGTGGATTAGGTGAGTGAGAGTTATTAGGGTAACATCCAATGGGTTGGAATGAAAGTTTTGAGATATGCTAAACAGCATAAGCCTGAATGTGAATAAGTTGCAAAAACTGGGGATATAGAGACTTTCAATTGGCTATTGTTAGAATTTGACTTTTTTCTCCCTCAGTCCTTTATTCAAACTTGTTATGTATTTTGAAACAGTCCCTATTTTTTGTAGGCTGAGTGGAAGTCAATTCCTATGCTGACCACTGTATACATTTTTTTTGTTTGCTTTTTTTTTTTTTTTTTTTTTTTTGCAAAACCAGATTCTTGGCTCTCTAGAACAAACTTGAATTTAGTCACTTGTCTAAACTTGGGCGTCCTTGGTTTCTGTGGAGCCCCAATATTCATCTAATTGTTTATATTTGTGCTTAGTATGGACAGTGTTTTGTTTCTTGTAACCAAATCATAAGTCTTCATACATATTGAAAGTCTATAGGTTTTAATAGAAGCACAATCATTAGGAGTCTTAAGTAGGAACCAAATAAGTCAACAAGATGGTCCAGTGATTTTTCCTTTCGTCTTTGTATTTTTACAATGTGTATGATATGTTAATATAGTGAGATGTGCATACAGTTAATAGATTCAAATAGAGGCTTGCTTACTTATTTTTTGCAAAAATGCATGAAATAAAATATAGTAAATTCAGGGTATGGAAAAGAAGAAATTATGTCATGGGGGAAAAATGGTAGTATAATTTAAGATCATTCTGTCATCTGAAATCCTCTAACAACTATTGACTGTCCCTTGTTCAGGATTTTATAGGAATTTCCTAACATTTTCCTTTACATTTTATGTTTGTGTTCTTGTGTCCCAAATGATGTTCCATACCTTTTAAGAATAGGATAGGTATTCTAACTTTCTCTGTGTAAGATCAAAACACTTAGATGTTTTCACCACCATTTATTAACTGAATATAAGTCAGAATAGTCTGTATGCTTCAGGACAAATGACCTGAAAGTTGTGGCTCACAGCAGCAGAGGTTTATTTCTAGCTCACACTGTATGTCCATTGTGGGTGAGCTGTGAATTTGTTTTATGTAGATTTTGAAAAAGAGGAAAGGTGCATATGGGAAACCTTCTGCAGGCCCTCAAACATTTTGTTCATAAGCGGCATTAGTTACACTTACCCTCACTTTTCATTAGATTAATCAAGACATATGGACAAATGTGACATCAGTGTGGGTAGGAAGATAAATCTACTCATAGCAAGGAACATAGAAGGCATGAAAATAAGAATTTTGACAAAAAGGTAATAACAACACACCACAAGTGATAGGAACTAAAACCGATGACTTAATTCCTCCATTTTTCAGAGTGGCCATGACATGTAAATGCAAGCAGGGATGAATGTCAAAACATCTAACAGTACCTGGCATATTTGGATATCCATGATATTCCTTCTTAAACTTGTTATTCCAAATAATTCACCTTCCTGCACACTGAAAGCCATCTCAAGTAAAGATTAATAATGGTGAAGTTATACCCCATTTCATGCACACATACCCATATTCAAACCCATCTACACACACCCACACGTATATACATATGTATCTAATATATGTGCATATGCATGTACATATGTGTACTTGTGTTTGTGCATGTGTGTGTGTGCAATACATATAATATCATCTCTCGGGTTGAGTGAGTCCTACCTGATATCAAAAATACTTAAAATTTTTTCTGGACCTTTGAAATCTCTTTCCAACAGTTACAACTTACAGTTATATGTGTTTCTAACAAATGCAGAGATTTAAACAAAAGCTCATTTTTTGCTTCTTCATTAGGGAAAGCAATCCCAAGGAAGCAGAAGTGAGAGGAAAGGGGAATGAAAGGAGGAGAAAAAGCGAATATGTTGGTTTATTACTAGCTGACTACTGCTTAGAATCGTGCTCAAATTATGACTTGATATCACAGAACTGCCTTCTTTGAGAATCTAAGAATATTGTTCCTCCTCAGGAAGTCCATCCCAAAAGATGAAAGAATACTTTGTCCCTCAGATCCCCTTCTTGTTGGTCAAACTTTTTTTTCCTGTATGTGTGAGTGTCATTCACATTTTCTGGAATCTATGCTTCAGAATCAACAGCAAAACCTCAGTAAGGGAAGCGAGAGTCACAGAATGAGATCTCAATATGAGGTGCTGTTGAAGTTTGCTGTGTGAGGGTGGTTGCTGTGGCAGCAGTGGGCCTGAGTCCACTTAGAGCTGGTTGCTATGGTGACAACTATACAAAACAGTGGCCAAAGGCCTCAACAACAGATAAGGTTAAAGAGATCTGAGTTGGCATAAATACGACAGCATTATAATTTATTCTCCCTGAGGAATCCTTTGAGAGTAAAGTGGGTGCTATTAACAATTACACCTGGAAAACAGGCATAAGCCAGGGCTGTGTAAGGCAGATTAGCAGGTGTGGTCACCCACTGAATCACAGGCTTATGATAAAAGTTGTCCTTTATGAATATTAAAAAGTGTGTTAAAAATAAACAAAAACAAAAAACAAAAACAAAAAAAACCACTAACCACATGAAAAGCAAGAATTTTGTATGGACAAAATATTGCAAAATAGGAAGTTTCCCAGAAGATGTGCCTTCTAATAATATGACACTGGACAAGTAGACTCACCATTTTCTAAGGATATTGTTGTGATTACCCAAAATAATATGAAACATCAAATAAACTCCATATTTAGAATTCAAAAACAATAAGCAAGAGACACATACAGTTCATTCTAGTTGGGATTTTGACTTTTAATTCTCTATGTTTTAAAATATGAAGGGCTCCATTGGCTATATGATTATTGAATCATAACTCCTAACTTTGCTAAGCACTTTCCCTAATCCCTTGCTTGTTTTTCCTCACATAATTTAATTTATCTCTGTAAATTGCTTTTTTCTTTGAAGTCTGACATTGCTAAAATATTTAATTACTTACTTAAAAACAATGAAATTTGTTGTTTAGAATAAGAGTATAGAACAATTTGTATGGTTTTCATTGGTAAATATAAATTGTTGACTTACCATTCAAATGTCTAGCATACAGTAGTATATAAGAAAATTCATTTCAGAAGTAATCAAAAAGCCTAATTTGTAGTACCAGCATTGTCATTACAATGTACAAGTCACTTAAGATGTCTGGACACAATGTTTTGTTAATTTAAGAAAAGATTAGGACTAGATCCAGTCAGCAATATGCAGAGTCACAAGTTGTAGATAAGTGCTTTAGTCGTCCATGCAAGAGAACTTATAAATGGACAACAATCTAATCTATAAATCTTTACCTATTTCAGGACTTTTATAAAAAATTCTCTGTCATCTGTTTTACTGATTAGGTGCCTGAAAACACCTAAATTTAGAAAGTATCTCACTACCTAGAAAACCAGTGGACCAGGGATGCCTAGGTGGCTCAGTCAGTTAAGCATCTGACTCTTGATTTCAACCCAGGTCATGATCTCATGTCTTGTGAGATCAAGCTCAGCATTGGGCTCACCCTCACGGCATGGAACCTACTTGAGATTCTCTCCCTCTCTCTCTCTGCCCCTCACTCCACTCACACACTCACTCTCTCTCTCTACCAAAGTAAATAAATAAACATTTAAAAAAAAAAAAGTGGACCCAAATCTGTGAAAATACATGATGCTGTGAAACTTGATTTTGTAACTCAAACTAAAAGTTGAAACACCCTCCATAATAATCTTTTGGGTATAGCCAACATACATGGACAAAATGAAGAAGAGATTCAATTATGAGTGACAGAAACTGCCCTGAAAATTAATATAAGTAAAATGGAGGACATTGACCAGTCAACTGACCAGGAAAAGAGAGAAAGAAGAAAAATAACAAGCTTAGCATATTAGAAAAAATAATCAAAAAACGGAGCACCACATCTTGACAACTGCTCAAGTCAACTATCAAGTCTACAGAGGAATTCAGATAGAGATAGCATTCAAATTAATGTGTAAGTACAAATTCAGGCATAGAAAATGTCTTTTTCAAGTGGAAAAAAATGTATTCATCAAATAATATAGAGCTTAAGCTTTCTCAAAAACGAGGCTAGCATTTAAAAATTTATAGGGGCACCTGGGTGGCTCAGTTGGTTAAGTGTCTGACCTTGGCTCAGGTTATAATCTTGCAGTCTGTGAGTTTGAGCTCCGCATTGGGCTCTGTGTCTCCCTCTCTCTCTGCTCCTACCCTGCTCACACTCAGTCTCTCTCTCTCTCTCTCTCTCTCTCTCTCTCAAAAACTAAACATTAAAAAATACATAAATATTTATATATGTATACAGATAAATACACATGATATGATACACACTTATATGCATTTATATATATATGCATATATGTATACACACACACACACACACGTACATATACCATGTATATCTGCTATCAAAAAATAAAGTAGTGTGGAATAAGAGGGGCTTCTAAAAAGTGACATGTTTGGGGGTACTTGGACAGCTTAGTCAGTTAAGTGCAAGGTTTTGGCTCAGATCATGACCTTGTGGTTTGTGGGTTCAAGCCCCGCATCAGGCTGTCTGCTGTCAGCATGTAGCCTGCTTCAGATCTTCTGTCTCTTTCTCTCTCTGCCCCTGCCCTGCACTCTCTCTCTCTAATATAGAAAGAAAGAAAGAAAGAAAGAAAGAAAGAAAGAAAGAAAGAAAGAGCCATGTTTGTTTTTCATAAATAAATACTAGTAATTCGAATAAATAAGCATGTCCAGTTTCCTCCATGTTCATGGCAGCCCCCTAAATCTAGTTCTATGTATTTTCCAAAAAATACAAACAATTCAAGAGGACAGCAAATAAAACCAATCATAGCCAATAATTATACCATAGCAAAGAGACAGAAAATTCTATGAACATTAATGTCTGCGTAAAGAAGTAGATAAGTATTCCAAAATGATCAGAACCATCTCTGGGTTGCAAATCAGGACCAGAATCAAATGGAGAATACATGATAATGATGAGAAAACACTATTTCTTAAAATTGAGAAAATGATACCCAAAAAGATGTAGTTCAACCCTGAGTGAAAAATAATAACAGAGACCTGGTGGACGAGAGTTGTGTTTCCTGGGGAATCTAAAGAGAAGTTTTAAAGCCACTGAGCAAAAAGTGATGGTCTTAGGAAGGCATTGCCTTTAGTGTCAGTTAAAAGGAGAACGTGGTCACCTGGACACTTGATACTGAAGAAGAGGAAGCAAGTGGTAGGTATTAAAGTTTCTACAGAAAGAGAAAAAGAATTGAAAGTCAAAATACTTACCACCTTCCCCCAAAATTGTTATCAGTTAAAGTAACTTCACATGCTTACAACAAAAACCCCCCAAACCTCAAAACTCCAATATCCTACCCAAAGCTATCACATCTTTCTATTATCTGTGGTCTAATCAAATATAAAATATTAAAAATTAACAGAAAATAGCAGGCCACATATATACAAAACTACTATAATTTAAAAATATAAATAATAAAAAAATGCCAAGTCACTGAAAATTCACCTGTCAAAACTCAATTATAATCCAGAGTAAGTAAAGCTATAACACAAAACCCAAGCCAGAGACTGGAAAACTCTTTTTTATAAATGCAAAAGAGGAAACATTTTAGATCTTAGTCTCTGCTGCATATTCCTTGTTTTGTTTTACCACCTTTCAAAAATGTAATAGACATTCTGAGCTCATGGACTATCCAAAAACAGATTGTAAACCAAATTAGGCCCAAGGCCATAGTTTTACAATCCCTGCCCTAAATTGATTTAATGTTCTTAAAAACTTTTGTAGATATTACAAAAAATTCCTTGAATTAGACTTTAAAGATTCAGAATATAAATACTAAAGAGTTGACGTAAGAAATAAGAATTGACTAAACTCAGAAAATAAACTAAAGTAAAATATAAATTCACCTCAAAAATAATGCATAAATATAAATATATAGATATTGATATATATTTTTGCAGGATACCATATGAGAATAAATTAGATGAAAAACACAGTAAAGAACTCTTTAAAAAGGACAAATAATGCTAAAAATTGGAAAACAAAATAAGGAGGAAAAAAAGGAACAAAAGAAAGTTATGGATATAAAATATATCAAAGGTTTAACGTATATATTTTAAGAACATATGAAAAATAAAAACAAAACAGTGAAAGATAGTGAATATTATAAATTATAATCAAAGAACAGTTAAAACTCAACAAAGGAAAACAATCCAATAAAGAATTCTGAATACTTTGAACAGACAATTCAAGAAGATAAAAGGATAGCAAAGTAAGCATATGACAGATGCTAAACATCATTAGGCATTAGGTAAAGCAAATTAAAACTTACAATAGTATACTGCTATACACTGATTGGGATTGCTAAAAGTAAGAACAATTGACTATACCAAGTGCTGACAGTGTTATAGAACAATTTGATGTCTCATACATCGATGATAGGAATGTAATATGACACAACACTTTAGAAAACAATTTGATAATTTGTCATCAAGTTAAATATTCATTTACTATATGACCCAGTAATGTCAATACTAGGTGTTTATACAAGGGTAATGAGAAAGTATGTTTATCTAGTACCTGTATAAGAGTGTTTATGGTGAATTGACTTAGAACCATTTGGTAAAACCCAAATGTCCTTAAATTCCTCCATGGACATAAATAAAGAAAACTTGGTACATCCATGTAATGGAATATTACTCATCAATAAAAATACCAACTCAAAACATAATAACATGGATGGATCTTAAATGCATTATACTAGTCCCGAGTTGGCAAACTATAATCCATCAGGTAAATCTGGCCTGCTAAGAGCCAAATATAGCCACACCATTCATTTACCTATTGTCTAAATCTGTTTCAAGCTATAATTACCAAGTTTGGTAGCTGTGACACTGTATTGCTCACAAAGCTGAATATAGTTACTCTTTGGTCCTTTACAGAAAATGTTTGCTGACCTCTGTGCTAAATTAAAGAAGCTAGATTCAATGGGTGACATACAGTATGATTCAATTTACATAACATTCTTTAAAAAAAATTTTTTTAACGTTTATTTATTTTTGAGACATAGAGAGACAGAGCATGAACGGTGGAGGGTCAGAGAGAGAGGGAGACACAGAATCTGAAACAGGCTCCAGGCTCTGAGCTGTCAGCACAGAGCCCAATGTGGGGCTCGAACCCACAAACTGGGAGATCGTGACCTGAGCTGAAGTTGGATGCTTAGCCGACTGAGCCACCCAGGCGCCCCTATATAACATTCTTAAAAAGGCAAATATGGAATCAGAAAACATATCAGTTATTTCCAAGAACTGTAGGTCATGGGATGATTGAATTAGAAAAGGACATGACACAATTTTTCAGAGGTAATAAAATTGTTCAATACCTTGATTATGGTGGCAGTTAACCTGACAGTATGCACTTACCAAATTAGTAGAATTCTATACTAAATTGGGTGAATATTATACCATGTAAATTTTATCTTTAGGAAATGGAGGGACACCTGAGTGGTTCAGTGGGTTAAGCATCAGACACTTCATTTTGGCTCAGGTCATGCATGATCTCATAGTTCATGAGATCGAGCCCTGTGTCAAGCTCTGCACTGACAGCTCAGAGCCTACTTGAGATTCTCTCTCTTCCTTTCTGTTTGTTCCTCCACTGCTCACTCACTCTATCTCTCTCAAAAATAAATAAATTTGTAAAAATGAAAAAAAGAGTTGGAAAGAATAATATCAAATGGATATAATCTTGATATCACAGAAGGAAGAATTAAGGCAAACTAGATTAAGCATTAAAAAGAAAAAAATGAACACTCCATTATGCTAAAGACTAAAATTCACAATGATAATACAAATATATTGAATATTTGTGCACCTTCAAAGATAATGAGTGTGTTTATATATATAAAACAGAAAGTAAAAGGAGAAATAGACCAAGAAACACTGATAATAAAATTTCATATACTACTTTCAGTCCAAAATTGATCAGTTGGATAAAGAATAACTAAAAATATTTAAGAACCAAACCGCATGATCAATAAGTAGATCTTCTAAGAATATATTTAGACTTAGAGAATATACAGTCTTTTCAAGCACACATGGAATATTCCCAAGAATTTTCCATGTCTTCCTTTTAAAAAACTCTCAATAGCTTTTACAAACAGCATTCACTTTTTGTAATAAAATAAAATTCAAGAGTATTATCATATTAGAGGAATAGAAAGCATTTCATTTAATAAACTTAGCTTCAAGTGAAAATAAAAACTAAAGTTGTATAATTTATATAATATAGGGATTATGAAATACAATAGACTGGAAATGCAGTTACTGAAACATGAGGAAGTGGAGCTCCGAGCCACTGGAGTGGGTGTTGAAGTACAACCTGCTATAAGGCCAGTGCCCTACTAGGCTGGGAATGCAAACCTGGTGTACATGCTTATTTCTGATTTTATTAAAGAACAATACAAAAGGATACTGTTAATAGTGCTGTAACTGCAGAATTAAGGGCTTTTTTTTTCTTCCTGATGAAGGCTATATTTAAGATATCTTCACCTGTCTTCTATTGCAGTTCATCTTGCACTGGAATTTGCTTAGGAATCAATACAACTTCTGCCTCACGACGCCATTATTTTCATATTTGCTAATCACGGTAAACTAATAGTGACCTTATGTTGTAGAAAAGGAGCTTTATGTATTATTTCAAAACCTATAGGCTTGAAGGATACAATTGAAATTCCATATTTTAAAGATCTTAGTAATCATAATTTACATGTGAATTTTTAGTATTAACAGTAACTGTATCTGAAATGTAGGATTTAGAGGTTTTCACTTTCTATGTCATATATCTTTGTTTGTTTTTACAAATTACAGGCATGATTATATACTCAGAAAGATATTTTACATATATTTTAAGGAAGGCAATTCAGGGATCTAGAAAATGTCTTTTTCCACTCCATGCCATTAATATATTGTGTTTACTTCCATGAGTTACATTTTTTAAACTGAGATTATTAAAAGTAAATTCACCCATTAGGTTGATGATGATTTCTAATGGGAAAATCTGGGATCTCATGCCAATACCAGCTTAGTCAATTTATTTACCATTCACCATTTCACTAAATCCATTCATAATTTACCATTTCACTCAATTTTTAACATGACATAAATCTAATTTGATTTATTTTTGAATTTACTTTTTTTTTTTAAATTTATGTTTTTTTCTTTTTTTTAATATAACTTATTGTCAAATTGGCTAACACACAGTGTGTACGGTGCACTCTTGGTTTTGGGGGTAGATTCCCCTGATTCATCCCTTACATACAATACCCAGTGTTCATCCCAACAAGTGCCCTCCTCAATGCCCATAACCCTTAAATTCATTTTTTTTTTAGTTTTTTTTAACTTATTTTGAGAGGGAGATAGAGAGCAAGCAGGGGAGGAGCAGAGAGAAGTGAGACAGGATCCCAAGCAGACTTTGTGTTGTCAAGGCAGAGCCCGATACATGACTGGAACTCATAAACCATTAGATCACAACCTGAGCCAAAATCACGTCTGACTGTTAACTGACTGAGCCACGATGCCACCCCTAAATTTATTTTAAGAACAAAATAAAAAGTAAGGTCTTATTAAAAGGTCCATGCTCTTCTTACTTTTTTTTTTCCAGTTAATGCATTTTAATCATCTCTTAATGTCAATACAAGTATTTCTACTTATGGAAGCACTATATTTTCCCATTATTTACCAACAGATTTTAAGTTATTATCATTGCTTCATAATTCCACACCATCCTGTGAAAAACATGTTTGATACATTTGAGTAATCTTATAGAATAAACTTTTTGTAAGTAAGTTGAAGGGTCAAATGATAAGCACATATAGAAGTCCAGCGAATGACATCAAATTTCACACTAAAAATTTTTGGCATATCAACTTGTTGATATGTTCACCAACAGTTAAAAATAAAAAGGTCCATTTTATAAGGTTTTTTCTTTTCTGTAGCTTAATTTATTATAAAAATACAGTATATAATACAAGTAACATACAAAATGTGGGTTACTCAATTCTTTATATTTTTGGTAAGGTTTCCAGTCAACAATAGGCTATTAGTACTTAAGGTTTTAGGGAGTCAAAAGTTACAAATTTTTTACTACATGGGCGGTGGGGGGGGAGGTTACTCCTGAGGGTCGGCTGTACTTTTATTTTCCATTGTTGTTTTCCTATGTAGTTTTTTGTTTTTGTTTTTGTTTTTAAATCAATTGCCTGGAGTTAACAGCACATGATTTATAGCTTGTTATATATAAATATTATAGATTGCCTATGATACTCAAACACAGGTGTTCATTGTCAGAAATGAGTATAATTATGTATATATTTGGTTAAAGTACATTTAGGAAAAGTAGGCTTCCATTCCTATTTAAGAGTTAAATAGGTTGTATCTTAATTTTAAAATCAATCCCAAGATGTTAACTCCAACAGATTTTTCAGCTTTTCAAAATTACTTGTCTAAATATGTATCAGCCTATTTCTGGGTTCTCTATTCTACTATGTTTAATGATTTGTTTGAGCCAGTACTATACTGTTTTGATTATTATAGCTTTAAAATAATCTTGAAATCACTTGGTGAAATAAGTCTGGTTAAAAAAACACTAAAGTCAAATTCAAAGAAATAGAAAGTAGAATATAATGGTTACCAGGGCCTGGCAGGAATATGGAGAAAGGGGAACCCTCTTACACTGTTGGTGGGAATGGAACTTGAGGCAGCCACTCTGGAAAATAATACAGAAGTTCCTCAAAAAGTTAAAACTAGAGCTACCCCACAATCCAGCAATTGTGCTATGTATTTACCCAAAGGATACAAAAATATTGATTCAAAAGGATACATGCACCCAGATGTTTATAGCAGTATTACCACAGTTGCCAAATTATACAAAGAGCTCAAATGTTCATCAACTGATGAATGGACAAAGATGATGTGACACACACACACACACACACACGATGGAATATTACTCAGCCACAAAAAAAGAATGAAATCTTGGAGCACCTGGGTGGCACAGTCAGTTAAGCCTCCAACTCTTGATTTCAGCTCAGGTCATGATCTCATGATTCATGGATTCAAGCCCCACATCTGGCTCTGTGCTGGTAGTGTGGAGCCTGCTTGGGATTCTCTCTCTCTCTCTCTCTCTCTTTCTCTCTCCCCTCCCCTGCTCATGCTCTCTCTCTCTCAAATAAAGAAGGAAAACTTTAAAAAACTAAATAAAACCTTTCCATTTTCAATGATGTGAATGGAACTAGAGTGTATGATGCTAAGCAAAATAAGTCAGTCAGAGAAAGACAAATACCATATGGTTTCATTCATATGTGGAATTTAAGAAATGAAACAGATAAACAGGGGGGTAAAAAAGAGAAGGAGAGAGACAAATCATAAAACTGACTCTTAACTGTAGAGAACAAACTGAGGGTCGCTGGAGGGGAGGTGGGTGGAGGGATGGGTCTAAATGGGTGATGGGTGTGAAAGAGTGCACTTGTTGTGATGAGCACTGAGTGTTATATGTAAGTGGTGAATCGCTAAATTCTACTCCTGAAACTGATATTACACTATATCCTAACTAACAGGAATATAAATAAAAACTTGAAACAAACAAAGTCAAGAAGAAAACCAAAAAAGAGAACAAATAACTCAGCTCTGGCTTACACTGCCAAAATTTGATTCCCAATTCTGCCATTTATTAACTTTGTGCTCAAGTTAATCTCTTTATGTTAAGACTCCTTATTTGAAATGGATTGGTTATTATGAAGCTAAGATTTAAATACACTGAGGCATGGAGAGTTAATAATATTAATATTAATTTATTATTAATTAAGGAAAAATAGGGAGATTTTTTTCTTTTAAAGTGTTGGAAACCCCAAGAGCTAAGAAATACATCACACGAGTCTTTCCTCTTATTTTTTCTTTCTTTTACTTTTCTTTTTTTTTTTAATTTAAGGTGTAAAACATGTTGATTTGATACCATTATATATTGCAAAATGATTATCACCATAACATTAGCTAAAGCCTCTATCACATTACATAATTACTCTTTCTTTTCCTATCCACCCATTAGATACTCAGAAGTCACTCGTCGTGTAAGTGGAAGTTTGTATTCTTTGACCAGTATTTCCTGATTTACCTCACTCCCCAACCTTTGGTAAGGTTTTTATATTAATAGAGAAAAGAATGAGATTTCCCACATAGCCAATCCTTACTATATAAATGCAAGCTTTTATTATTCTATTGTTGGAACTATATAGAAACAAATCTTTTCAATTGACATATTAAGTGTTCAATGTAATTATTTCAAGAAAAAAAATGCTGTTCGTAGTGTTCTTGCTAATAGCATATAAGTGACTCCATTATAAGTAGTTAACAAAACTGTAGAAAGTTGAAATATACATTTTGTCTCTATCTCCACCTCTATATCATTGTTTCAGAATATCTCCATTTAAAATAAACTGAAGGTTGCCAGAGGGGAACAGGGTGAAGGAATGGGCAAAATGAATGAAAGGGAGTAAAAGATACAGGCTTTCAGTTATAGAATGAATAAGACATAAGAATAAAAGGTATCACATAGGAATAAAATCAAATGATATCGTAATAGAATTGTATGGTGACATGACAGATGGTAACTACACTTGTGATGAACATAGCATAACATGTAGACTTATTGAATCACTATGTTGTACACTGAAAACTAATGTAACACTGTGTGTCAACTATACTCAAATAAAAACTTTACATAAATAAATAAATATATATATATATAAATCTGCAATAAAGTAAAATAAAATAATAAAGCTGTGAGTGGTAAAATTATATGAATAGAAAAGACAGAATTAAGGCGACATCTGTAGTCAGATTACATTTTTGTCTCCACTCATCAAAATATTTTATAATTTAAATTAAAATTGGCAGGCATTTAAGTGCTTACTTTTTACATAAATATATATGAACTAGTATATGCAAACCAGTTAGCTAGTTTGATCATTGGGCACATATTCTGCATTTTAAACAAAGTAAAATCTGGCACCACATATTTAGAATATGTTTTAGCTAGTTTGCTTTTGGATAGCAAGCTGCCCCAAATCATTTATTATGCAGTCCATTTATCTATTCCAATTTGTACAGGTTATTCTTTCTTCAATGTGTTTTAATATCTCTTCTGTGATTCATTTAGCTTTATATACATGTAGATTTCTTCCTGCATTCTCTTTTTAATTCCATGATTTGTATCCTGTGTCATATTTCATTCTTCAAGATCTATAGCATTAAGAGCGCCTGGCGTGGGGTGGGGGCGCCTGGGTGGCTCAGTCGGTTGAGCGTCTGACTTCGGCTCAAGTCATGATCTCAGGGTCTCAGGGTCTGTGAGTTGGAGCCCTGCGTCTGGGTCTGTGCTGACAACTCAGAACCTGGAGGCTGCTTCCAATTCTGTCTCCCTCACTCTCTGCCCCTCCCCTGCTCATGCTCTGTCTCTCTCTGTGTGTCAAAAATAAATAAATATTAAAAAAAAATTTTTTTTAAGAGCACCTGGGTAGTTCAGTGGGTAGAGTGTTCAACTCTTGATTTTGGCAATGAGCCCAGTGTCGTGTGATCAAGCTCAAGGCACAGCACAGAGCCTGCTTGGGATTCTCTTTGACCCTCTCCCCCACTGTTCTCTCTCTCTCTCTCTCTCTCTCTCTCTCTCTCTTAAATTAAAAAATAAATAAACTAACTAAAGCATTACAATTAGTCTAAATATATATAGGAAAGTCACCTCCTTTAAATTTTTCATTCTTATATTGGCCCTTTTTTTTTTTAATGTTTATTTATTTCTGAGAGAAAGAGACAGAGTGTGTGAGTAGGGGAGGGGCAGAGAGAGAGGGAGACACAGAATTGGAAGCAGGCTCCAGGCTGTAAGCTGTCAGCACAGAGCCTGATGCGGGGCTCCAACTCAGAAGCAATGACATCATGACCTGAGCCGAAGTTGGATGCCTAACTGACTGAACTATTCAGGCACCCCTATCTTGGCTCTTACTTTTCCATATAAATTTTTGGTTAGTGTGTGAAATTCCACAAAATAAGTATTCCCATATTCGAATGTGATTAGACAATGTGTGTTTGTCATTTTTTGTCTGAGTATGTTGTCTCCATATAAGTCTTACATATATTTTTAAGGTTTATACCTATATAATTTTAAATGTTTCTATTATGAATGGAATCTTCATTATAGATTTGCAATTTTTGTTTTTTCTACTTGTTTATTTTCAGATACATAGGAAATCTCTTATTTCTTAATGGAAATCTTGCGTCCGGCAGTCTAATAGACTTATTAAGTCTATTTTTCTTTATATTCTCCTGAGATTTTATGTAGACAATCATTATTTCTACTAAACTTCATACTTTATCTCTAACAAAGATTCTGGTCTTACTGCTTTGGTCAGAATTTTAGTGCATTGAAAAATATAAGTGGAAGAGTAGACATGTATTTTCTGATTATTAATAAAAGTATCTAATATTTCACTAATATTATCTATATCACAGGTTAGGAAAAAAAATTATAATTGTAGGACATGCTTTTTAAAAAATTTTTAAATTTTATTTGTTTTGAGAGAGGGAGAGAGAGCATGAATGTGGGAAGAGCAGAGAGAGGGGGAGAGAGAATCCCAAGCGGGCTCCACACTCAGAGCAGAGGCCAATGCAGGGCTTGAAATCACGACCCATGGAATCATGACCGTGAGCCGAAACCAGGAGTTGGATGCATAATCGACTGAGCCACCCAGGCGCCCCAAGAAATACTCTTAATTTTGTTCTGAGTTTTAACATGATGGACACTGAACTGCATCCAGTGTTTTTTCTACACCTATTAAGATGATTATGTTTTTTCTTTTTTCTTAAGGCATTGAACTGTATTTACAGATATATTTACTTTAACTGTATTTGCATGCCTATAATACTTTTTAAAATTTACATATACTTTATACATTACTTGACTTTGCTATTATTTGATGTATAAATTTTCCAAATATTTTCATAGAATGATCTCTAGTTTTCCTTTCTCTTTCTATTGTTTTTATTATGCTTATAAAAAGCCCCTTAAAGTGCTATATAGGAAGATATCTTTTTCAATTGTTTAGAATAATTTGCATAAATGAGAGATTAGTGTTTCCTTGAATTTTGATCAAACTTGACTGAAGATTCTCAGAACTTGGTCAGTTTATTTTATTTTATTTTTAATATGAAATTTATTGGCAAATTGGTTTCCATACAACACCCAATGCTCATCCCAACAGGTGCCCTCCTCAATGCCCATCACCCACCCTCCGCTCCCTCCCACCCCCATCAACACTCAGTTTGTTCTCAGTTTTTAAAAGTCTCTTATGGTTTGCCTCCTTCCCTCTCGGTAACTATTTTTTTCCCCTGCCCCTCCCCCTCCCCCTCCCTCCATGGTCTTCTGTTAAGTGTCTTAGGATCCACATAAGAGTGAAAACATATGGTATCTGTCTTTCTCTGTATGACTTATTTCACTTAGCATAACACTCTCCAGTTCCATCCATGTTGCTAGAAAAAACCATATTTCATTCTTTCTCATTTCTCATTCATTTCTCATTGTATATATAAGCCACAATTTCTTTATCCGTTCATCAGTTGATGGACATTTAGGCTCTTTCCATAATTTGGCTATTGTTGAAAGTGCTGCTATAAACATTGGGGTACATGTGCCCCCATGCATCAGCACTCCTGTATCCCTTGGATAAATTCCTAGGAGTGCTACTGCTGGGTCATAGGGTAGGTGTATTTTTAATTTTTTGAGGAACCTCTACACTGTTTTCCAGAGCAGCTGCACCAGTTTGCATTCCCACCAACAGTGCAAGAGGGTTCCCATTTCTCCATATCCTCTCCAGCATCTATAGTCTCCTGATTTGTTCATTTTAGCCACTCTGACTGGCGTAAGGTGATATCTCAGTGTGGTTTTGATTTGTATTTCCCTGATGAGGAGTGAGGTTGAGCATCTTTTCATGTGCCTGTTGGCCATCTGGATGTCTTCTTTAGAGAAATGTCTACTCACGTCTTCTGCCCATTTCTTCACTGGATTATTTGTTTTTTGGGTGTGGAATTTGGTGAGTTCTTTATAGATTTTGGATACTAGCCCTTTGTCCAATATGTCATTTGCAAATATCTTTTCTCATTCCGTCGGTTGCCTTTTAGTTTTGTTGATTGTTTTCTTTGCAGTGCAGAAGCTTTTTATCTTGATGAAGTCCCAATAGTTCATTTTTGCTTTTAATTCCCTTGCCTTTGGAGATATGTCAAGTAACAAATTGCTGCGACTAAGGTCAGAGAGATTTTTTTCTTTCTTTCTCCTCTAGGGTTTTGATGGTTTCCTGTCTCACATTCAGGTCTTTCATCCATTTTGAGTTTATTTTTGTGCATGTTGTAAGAAAGTGGTCTAGTTTCATTCTTCTGCATGTTTCTGTCCAGTTCTCCCAGCATGATTTGTTAAAGAGTCTGAAAAAAGTACTTTCCATACTTTCCTGCTTTGTCAAAGATAAATTGGCCAAACTTTTGTGGGTCCAATTCTGGAGTCTTTATTCTATTCCATTGGTCTATGTGTCTGTTTTTTGTGCCAATACCATGCTGTCTTGATGATTACAGCTTTGTCGTAGAGGCTAAAGTCTGGGATTGTGATGCCCCCTGCTTTGATCTTCTTCAATATTACTTTGGCTATTCGGGATATTTTGTGGTTCCATACGAAGTTTAGGATTGCTTGTTCTAGCTTCGAGAAGAATACTGGTGCAATTTTGATTGGCATTGCACTGAATGTGTAGATTGCTTTGGGTAGTATTGACATTTTAACAATATTTATTCTTCCAATCCATGAGCACAGGATGTTTCTCCATTTCTTTGTATCTTCTTAGTGTTTCCTCAAATTTTGATCAAACTTGACTGAAGATTCTCAGAACTTAGCAAGTTTATTTTGTATAATTTTTTTCCTAATTTGATTTCCTTGGTGAATGTACATTTACTTCAATTTAATTTCATCTTGAGAAATTTTTGGCAAATTTTATTTTTCTTTTAAACTATTTCATCTAGTTTTCAAATACATTTATATACATTTATTGAGAATATTCGCCTATGATATTCTGATCTCCATTGCACATGAATGCGTGTTCTCTCTCTCTGGGGGGTGGTGTTGGTTTATTTAAATGTCACGTTTTCCTTAATCAATTATGGATCATTTACTTTTATGCGTCTTCAGGTTTTGCTTGATCCTTACTAGGTTTCATTGTTTCTCAAGTCATTAATTCTTACTTTTAAACTTTTATATTTGTGTATTTTTAGAATATGCCATGGCATTTGCTTTCTGATTTTTTTACTTGAATATATATTGCATTAATATTCATTTATTTTTAAATAATTTTTAATGTTTATTTATTTATTTTGAGAGAGAAAGTGAGTGTGTGGAGGCGGGGCAGAGCGAGAGGGAGAGAAAGAATCTTGAGCAGACTCCATGTTGTCAGCACAGGGCCCAACTCAGGGCCCAATCCTACAAACTGTGAGATCATGACTTGAGCTGAAATCAAGAGTTGGAGGCTTAACCGACTGAGCCACCCAGGCGCCCCTCATTAACGTTAACTTAGTATCATTTCTGTTGTATGCTTCTAAGCTTAGAAATCATCTAAGCATTTCTTAGTAAAATCTAAAAGGTCTATATGAAATATTTTTGCTATCTTTCACTTTTAAATATTTTATAAATTCCATTACAATTTCATCTTTGACACATCAATTATTTAGTAGTCTTTTCTCAGTTTTTCCATGTTGTGATGGATGCCTATCTAAGAGGTATTCTTTTATGAAGTGAATTATAATCACCTTTTTCTTGCTGTGCATGGGATTTCTGCATTCCATATAAGAGAAACACCCCAGGTTCACCACATACCACACACAGCTGTAAAATACATTCTACTTTTTCCATTATAATTCAGATAAAATAACTCTACCTTGAACTACAAACTCCAATTAAGAAATAGAGGAAGAATACTTATGATGTTCTAAGCATTCTTCAACAATATGACAGAATCATCATCACTTAAAGGGAACACTTATTTTTGCAGCCATTTTCCAGTGGATCTTTCTCAGGTATTTCATTTTATTTTTAATCAGAGATTTTGCATTAAGACAGTAAATTCAAGGAGTGTGCATATGTAGGACCTCAGTAACCAGATTTATTTACTTAACTGTTTTTTCATGTGTAAAAGAGGAATAATAATAACACCTACTTTATTGATTTATTGCATGTATTGAGTAAATATTTTAAAGCATTTACCACAGTTTCTGGCACCTGGTAAGCAATAAATATTATTTAAATAAAAAGCATATTGTTAAGTATAAAATATTTAGCATTTTTTCTACATAAAACTTGTACTAAAACCAAGTATGTCGTTTCATAAAAAATAAGTATAAGTATAAAAAATACCATAACAAAATGATTTTTTAATTCAAGATAAATGTTCATAGAAAAATAGACATTTTGCTTTTACTTCAGTGAAACCAGAGCTTTAAGTAATTTCCGAACCCCAGGAAATGTATAACTGCCATGAAAACTGAGACAAACATAAGAAAATAGCTGCATAAAATAAAATATATTCTTCAAACTGTTGCTTATAGTCAATCATAAGCCTTGTGATTGAAGGTTTCCAAGTCCTACCTATGTATCATAAGCCACAGAAATGAAACTGGGAATTCACAAGAGGAGGAGAATATTCTTTCCATGGATCAGACCAATCTCAAACTATGTCACAGGAGTTCTGGGACTCTGTCTTCTTCCCTCTCTTTCTGTGCACTCTTAACCATTCCATTGAACAAGGAAAGATCTGTCTGATAAAAGAACATTTCAATCCAAAATGGATGAAGAGGAAACCAAAATCAGAACTGGGGAGAAACAAATCAGGATTTGACAGTCTTCAAAGGTACAAGAATAGTGACAGATAACCGAAATAAGGAAAGCCAAATGGTTTTCAAGTACATATGTTTCTAAACTCCCAAACACATATGGAAATATTCTAATGAAACTTTAAAAAATCCTAGCTATAAATAAAATCCTAAAACACCACTCAGAAAATTGATTAGAAGAATACCATCAAGATATACAAAGGATATAGATGCAACTTAAAGCTTCTAGAAAATGGAGTTAATGTAAAATCATCATTTCACTTTGAAAACTACCCTCTTTCTTATATTACTCTTAAGTACAGATATCATCACATAAATTTTGACACATAGTATAAGGTAGGTAAGATGATAGTAGCTATTCATGAGTCCTGTTGATTTAACTGAAGAGTAATTAAGCTGGGAATTTAGATATTAGGGTAGTTTTTAGTGCACACTCATTTATTCTCACTCTCTCCCTCCATATCTTTAAATAACTCTAAATACTGCACTTTATTTAAAAAAAAATAATGTTTATTTTTGAGAGAGAGCATGAGTGAGGGAAGGGCAGAGAAGGAGATAAGAGAATCTGAAGCAGGCTCCTGGCTCTGAGCTGTCAGCACAGAGCCCAATGCGGGGCTCAAACTCACGAATGGTGGGATCATATCCTGAGCCCAAGTTGGATGCTTAACGGACTGAGCCACCCAGGTGCCCCAAAACACTACACTTTAAATCTAATTCTGATGTTTATAACATGTGTTGCGTGGAACTGTCTGGGCACAGTTTCCTTACCTGTAAAATAAGTAGTTCATTTTAAATAATCACTGTGATTCCTCAGTGACCCAAATTTCTAATTCCATGAAAACAATTGGTTATATCTTAAAAATAACGTACCCAATGTTGGTCCTATTGTACATCTCAATTAAGTTTTCCAGAATTCTATTGAAATATAATTTTTTTTCTTGAAAAATACTGTCTGGTTCTTCTTCTTTGTGTATTTTGTTTAAAGTGTGAAAGTAAAGTTTCAATACATTTTAAACAAATGATGATTTCAAGATTTATGTCATGTTATTTGAAAAGTAAGTTTAGCTAGGTGTATATGATTAGAATTTTAGCCTTAAGACAAATATATGAGGCTTAAGTTTGCACATGTGAGTACCATTTAGCCCTGAAACTGAAAGCCAAAATAACAGTAACTGAAATAAGATTAAAGTTTATTGTCTAGGTGAAGTGATGTTCACAAGTAGGTGGTACCATACTGAGATGGATGTTCCATGGTTTATCAGGAACCATGTTCTTTCAGATTTACCTTCTATCCTTTTCCATTTCTCTCTCTCTCTCTCTCTCTCACTCTCTCTCTCTCTCTCTCACACACACACACACACACACACACACACACACACACACACACAGAATAGATACTAGAAAGCCAGCAGTTGTATCCAGGTCCAAGCTGTAGAAAAGTTATAGAAACTGAAGGCAAAGTGGATATATTGCCAAAGGAGCCTGTCTTTTTTTAGTACTTGTCTGGAAGCAGTCGATATGGTCTGCTTTTATATCTTATTGGTCTGAATTCTGTGACTTGGACACATTAACTAAAATGCAGGCTGAGAATATATATATTTTAGTTGTATTTTTATTAACAAGGAAGAAAAGGAGAGTAGATATCCATAAGAAAACATATATTGCACTATCTCTTTCATTTTCTTCAAATTCCCTGAAATAATAATATGCCTGTGATGGCTTATTTTATGACTTAATTTGACTCGTTATTCAATCAATGCTGTGTAGGTGTTGTCATGAAGGTATTTTGCAGAAACCAAGGCTATAATGTTTGACTTTAAGTAAGGGAGTTTATCCTAGTTAATGAGAGTGGCTATGAGTCAGGAAATTGAAAAGCCTTAAGAACAGAGCTGAAGCTTGCTTTCCTGAAGAAAAAACTCTGCCTGTGGAATGCAGCTTCAGCTTCTTTTATAGAATTCCAATGTACCCTTTCTGAGTTACAACCACTCATATGTTGGGGGCGGAGGATGGGTTGTCTATAAATGAGAACATGAGGGAACTTTTGGGATGATGGAAATTTTCTGTATCCCAACTGTGGTAGTGGACACAAAACTCTGAATTTTCCAAAACCCATGGAACTATATACCAAAAGATTTAATTTCATAGTATATAAATTTTAAAAGGAAATAACAAGGTTGAGGGGGGAATAAAAAATGGAACACAAACTGTAACAAAGAGATCTATCTTTAATGATTAATACAACAACTTTGAAGGGGTGGAGAAGAGAAACACTAAGTAAATTTGGAAAACAATATTTTGCCTCCATATTGTAAGACAAAAGATGATAGAACTGTATACAACTACTGTGCTCTAGTTAGTATATTTTTTACTCACAGCTGTATGGATTAGCAATCCTGATACTACTTAAGAAAATACTACAGTTGAATAAATAAATAAATAAATAAATAAATAAATAAATGATGAGAGCAATGGCTCCCAGTGTCAGGGAAGGAAATTACAGGTAAAGAAAGTGGAAAAACTAGAATGAATCTTGTATTTGATTGAAATTGGGGTATTATTAGTATGAACAAACATTTTAAAAAATATATATACAGTATGGTACAGAAAGTAATATAGATGCGGGTTCATGTAGATTAGTATACACACATATAATTCTTAGCTCTGTCTGCTCAGCAGGTAGATGCAGGGACATCCCTCCTCACACCACTGTAGCTGTACTGCCCATCTTTCAGAAACTTGAAAGAGCCTTTCTTTCTCCCACCCAAGCGTCTTTGAACATATTATTCTTTCTACATGGAATGTTCTTTCCCTCTGTCCTAACCTGTACTAAGTTCATTCTCAAACTTAATTCAATTACATAGAGAAAACTTTCTTAACCACCTTGATAAAGCCAAGTGTTTGTGTAATATGCTTCCTAAGTACCAATTTTAAACATTTTTACATTTATAATTTCTTGTCTGATAGCCTGAATAATATTCACTTTTCTTGATAATCTATGAGGACTTTGAGTATTGGGACCATGTCAGTTTTTTGTATGCCACTGGTACAGTGCCTGGCACAATATAACTCATCAGTTCATATGAGCTGAATGATTTCATTGAGCAAGCACCCATTTCTCTTTCCATATCACCCTCCCCATATGCATTTTCCATTCACACTGTATAAGAGAAAGTAGAATGAGGTGAATTTGTCAGCTGCCAACCTGATTTTCCACTATTGAGAACAGTCTTAAAGCAATCCATCTCATTGGCATGGAACTCCTTAGCCCACCAAATCTTGCCTTTGGCTAATAGGCACTTCCTAGTACATTCTGTTGTAGACAGGAAGGTAGATTTCATGTCATTGGCAATTCTACTTTATGCAGATCTTCTTTCTGTAATCACTTTCCTCAAATATAGGTGGAGGCCTAGCAGACAGAGATTCATGGGCCATATTTTAGATTTGAAATATAAGTTTTGGCCTTAACACCATAATTAACCAACCATAAGAGCTTAGCAGGTCATGCCACATCGCTGGGGTTTCATAGGCTCATTTGTTAGAATAGGTTGTTGGTTTACCCTTTCTCACAGATCTTCTTCACTACAATATTCAATTCCAGATGCTAATGAGCTGTAAGGAATTGTTAGTAACTTATTGTCCCCCAAAACATTGTAATTAGAGTGCTATATCATTGGCTATAAAACACTTGGGGCTTTATAAAGAAGAAGTATTCCAGTAATGCAAAATAGTTCTGTGATTGTAAAAATTTTATTATCATTATAAAAATGAAAGTGCTGGTTTATAGAGAATTGGTATAAATCCTAATGTTAAAACAAATTTTGAAATAAAATTATTTCAGTGATACAAAAATTTATTACTTGTTTACTTATTATTCTACCAAAAGTATCTCTCATGTTGACCATGATTGCAACATTATCCCCTCACTACAAAGACAGAGCCTACTATATGCCAAGTACTATGCCAAGTAATTCAAAAACAAATGAGATTTTTTTCCCTACAGAAAAAACTCAGAGCTAACCCATAAGCTAATAAACATAAAATACATTATATGTGCTGATTCAGGTAAGCATAGAATCTTATGAAGGCATGCAAGAACAGAAAATAGCACAACCTCAAGATAAATTTGTTAAGTTCAAAAAAACCTTTCTGTAAGAAGTGATACCAAGTTGAATTCTGAATAAGAAGCCAGATTCTTATCCATAGTTGTTTTTTTTTTTTTTTTTCCTGGTACCAGATCAACTTGTTTACTCCCATTCATTTTGGAAAAAATTGCATATATATCGGAGAATTCCCCATTCAGTTGATAATAATTACTCTGAAAAGAACTCTCAAGTGCAGTTTATGTTCTCATCGAAGTCACAAATAATGGGGAGGGTGGAATAGAATGTACAATAAAGGAAAGTAGAACATGTCAGTAATGAAAGAGTTAGATAGACAGATACATTTAAACAGTCATGTACTAAGAGATTTCTATGATTCCTGGAGATGCCTTAAGTCATGTTGGGTGAAACAAGGAAGGATTCCCAATGGAAGTAAACTAGAGGATAATAGAGAGAAAGGAGAATGTGTGTGTAAATGCCCCTCCCATAGTGAGATGATGTCTTGTTACATGGGCTAAGTTTCTATGAATTAATGACACATATTGTTTATACATAACAGAATGTAATGTCTCAATAATTCATTAGTTTGTAGGGGGAAAAACAGACTATAAATTGGGTACAAAAGAAGGCTTTATTCTTTATGGCATCTAAAAGACCTGGTATTATTGTCTTCATGGATTGAAGGGAAGAAATTCAATAGTTGAATCATACTTCTATGGTTTCTTATTTTCTTGTTCTTTGACTCTAGCTATGAGAAGCATACCGTTTAGAAGTAATTACTCTGATTTAACTTTTGAAATAATATGGAAATAATTTGCTTATATTTTTTATTATTTCATTAATAATTTTAATTCCTCTATGTAAAAACTGGTATGAAAAATATGAAAGTAACTCAGAAAGTAGAAAAGAAATGGTGATAATAATAAAAGGGTGTCCATGTATTCTAGCACTTACCCCACCCCTACTTCCTATGTTGAGGAAAGGATTGCTAACTAATCATTACTTACTGAATGCTGATAGAGTCTCTAAATACTCTTCAACATAGCAGTTTACCATCAGTTTATAATAAATGGTACAAAAAATCAAATTAATTTGCCATTCTTAGCCAAGTTGGAGCATGGCATATACTACAGAGGAAAGTTCCCCTTTGCATTATAATTTTCCCCAATGACTGCAATTTAAGTACTATAGAACAAATACTTCAAGGTGTCTAGTCATAGTTCTGATTTAAGCTTAGGCCTAGGGTTTACAGAGCACCCAAGAAATATACATCTAGTTAGAGAGAGGCAATAACCCTAATAGTGTAATTAGAACTAAGTGGTACAAGGTGTGGTATAGATTGCTAATTTTACGTTTAGAAGGAATTATCATTGGTCTAAAATGATTCAGAAGGGCATAAGAGAAACAGAGGTAGGTTTGGGAAGGCTTTCAAATCTGAGAAATTTGTCAGAGGAGCCTGGGTGCCTCAGTTAAGTGTCTGACTTTGACTCAGGTCTTGATCTCATGGTTCGTGAGTTGGATCCCCACATTAGGCTCTGTGCTGACAGCTCAGAACCTGGAGCCTGCTTCAAATTCTGTGTCTCCCTCTCTCTCTGCCCCTCCCCCACTCGCACTCTGTCTCTCTCTCTCTCTCTCAAATAAAACATTTACATTAATAACAAATCTGAGAAATTTATGAACGTTAAAACAAAACCATATTCCAAAAATGAAGGGCAACTCCAAGAAATGCTTTCACTAAAGAAGTGGCAAAAACTGGTTTTCAGAAGCTTTCCAGGATTGCTACTCAAGGTTTATATTCCAGTCACATTTGCAGAACCATAATGGAAGGAGTCTCAAAGATTGAGTTAAAGATGTAAATCAGATATTAGATTCATATCTTTTAGGAACATCCTTTCATCAAGGCTGTACGGAATGTTTTCCAAAAATGTCAAATTTCTATTTTTTTTGAAAGATACCAGCATAATGCATTGTCTAAAAAATATGGTTAGGAGAATTTCAAGATCAAATTTATCAAACAGATTGCTTATTATTATGGGGATTCATACAATAGCCTCTTAATATGTAATATGATGAAGTTTAGTTTCTATTTTTGTTTACAAAACAGGAAAAAAAAAACCCAGCCCAAATAGCAAACAATACATGGAACTTACTAGCCAGAAACCCTAAAAATCAGGTAAGGATTCAAAGTAAAAGGGGAAAAAAATACAATGTACCTGGCATCTTGTCTGACACTTTAAATGTATAATCTTGTTTAAGTTCTACATATATTTTATAGTAAGTGAAATTAAAATTTCACAATGTTTTTAGTTATATAAAATCCACTCTTATTTTTTTGACTCTGGATGAGGTATTTACAATTTTAAATGTAGCATCTCACAAAGTTTTTTTTTCAAAACACATTTTATTTTATTTTATTTATTTTTTTAAATAATGCTTTGTCAAGTTAGCTAACATACACTGTAGTCTTGGCATCAGGAGTGGAATCCTGTGATTCATCACTTACTTACAGCACCCAGTGCTCATCCCAACAAGTACCCTCCTCAATGCCCATCACTCATTTTCCCTGCCAATCGGGGAACTCGACCCCCATCAACACTCGGTTTGTTCTCTATATTTATGAGTCTAAATATAGAGACTTAGAACAACACTCAGTTTGTTCTCTATATTTATGGTTTGCCTCCCTGTTTGTAACTTATTTTTCCTTCCCTTACCCTATGGTCTTCTGTTAAGTTTCTCAAATTCCACATTTGAGTGAAAACATATGATATCTGTCTTTTTCTGACTGACTTATTTCACTCAGCACAACACCCTCTGGTTCCATCAACATTGTTGCAAATGGCAAGATTTCATTCTTTTCATCACCAAGTAGTATTCCATTGTGTACATATACCACATCTTCTTTATTCATTCATAAGTTGATGGACATTTGAGTTCTTTCCATAAGTTGGCTATTGTTGATAGCACTGCTATAAAAATTGGGGTACATGTGCCCCTATAAATCAGCACTCCTGTATCTTTTGGGTAGATTCCTAGCAGTGCTATTTCTGGGTCATAGGATAATTCTATTTTTAAGTTTTTGAGGAAGCTCCACACTGTTTTCCACAGTGGCTGCACCAGTTTTCATTCCCACCAACAATGCAAGAGGGTTGCACTTTCTCCACATCCTCACAAACATCTGTTGTTTCCTGAGTTGTTAATTTTAGCAACTCTGACCCGTGTGAGGTGATATCTCAGTGTGGTTTTGATTTGTATTTCCCTGATGAGGAGTGATGTTGAGCATCTTTTCATGTGTCTGTTAGCCATTTGGATGTCTTTGGAAAGTGTCTATTCATGTCTTATGCCCATTTCTTCATTGTTTTATTTGTTTTTTGGGTGTTGAGTTTGGTAATTTCTTTATAGATTTTTGATACTAACCCTTTATCTGGTATGGCATTTGCAAATATCTTCTCCCATTCTGTTCATTGCCTTTCAGTTTTGTTGATTGTCTCCTTTGCTCTGCAGAAGCTTTTTATCTTGATGATATCCCAATAGTTCATTTTTGCTTTTATTTCCCTTGCCTTTGGAGATGTGTTCAGTTAAGAAGTTGCTGTGGCTGAGCTCAAAGAGGTTGTTGCCGGTTCTTCTCCTCTAGGGTTTTGTTGGTTTCCTGTCTCACATTTAGGTCTCTCATCCATTTTGAACTTATTTTTGTGTATGGTGGAAGAAAATGGTCCAGTTTCATTCTTCAGCATGCTGCTGTCCAGTTCTCCCAGCACCATTTGCTAAAAAGACTGTCTTTTCCACTGGATACTCTTTCTTGCTTTGTCAAAGATTAGTTGACCATACATTTGTGGGTCCATTTCTGGGTTCTCTATTCCATCGGTCTATGTGTCTCTTTTGTGCCAATACCATCTTGATGATTACAACTTTGTAGTAGAGGCTAAAGTCCAGGATTCTGATGCCTCCCGCTTTAGTTTTCTTTTTGAACATTACTTTGGCTTTTCTTTTCTGGTTCCATACAAATTTTAAGATTGTTTGTTCTAGCTCTGTGAATAATACTGGTGTTATTTTGATTGGGATTGTATTGAATGTGTAGATTGCTTTGGATTTCTTCAAATCCATGAGCATGGAATGTTTTTCTATTTCTTTGTGTCTTCTTCAATTTCTTTCATGAGCTCCCTATAGTTTTTGGCATACAGATCTTTTACCTCTTTGGGTAGGTAGGTATATTCCTAGGTATTTTATGGTTCTTGGTGCAATTGTAAATGGGATTGATTCATTGATGTCTCTTTCTGCTCTTTCATTATTGGCGCATAGAAATGCAACTGATTTCTGCACATTGACTTTATATCCTGTGACTTTGCTGAATTCATGTATCACTTCTAGCAGGTTTTTGGTGGAGTCTTTTGGGTTTTCCCTGTAGAGTATCATGTCATCTGTGAAAACTGAAAGTTTGACTTCTTTGCCAATTTTGATGCCTGTGATTTCATTTTGTTGTCTGATTGCTGAGATTAGTACTTGCTAGCACCGCTAAACAGCAGTGGTGAGAGTGGACCTTCCTGTCATGTTCCTGATCTCAGGGAAAAGCTCTCAGTTTTTCTCCATTGAAGATGATATTAGCTGTGAGTCTTTCATATGTGGCTTTTATAATGTTAAGGTATATTCATTCTGTCCCATCTTTCTTGAGAGTTTTTATTAAGAAAAGATGCTGCATTTTGTCAAATGCTTTTTCTACATTTATTGACAGGATCATATGGTTCTTATCCTTTCATCTATTAATGTGATGTATCACATTGATTGATTTGTGAATATTGAACCAGCCCTGCAGCCCAGGAATGAATCCCACTTGATCATGGTAAATAATTCTTTTTATATGCTGTTGAATTCGATTTGCTAGTATCTTGTTGAGAATTTTTTCATCCATGTTCATCAAGGATATTGGCCTGTAACCTTCCTTTTTAGTGGGGTCTTTGGTTTAGGAATCAAGATGATGCTGGCTTCATAGAATGAGTCTGGAAGCTTTCCTTGTGTGTCTATTTTTTGGAATGGCTTGAGAAGAATAGGTATTAACTCTGCTTCAGATGTCTGGTAGAATTCCCCTGGAATGCCATCTGGCCAACGACTCCTATTTGTTGGGAGATTTTTGATAACTGAATCAATTTCTCACTAGTTATGGGTCTGTTCAAATTTTCTATTTCTTTCCTTTTGAGTTTTGGTAATGTGTGGGGGTCTAGGAATTTGTCCATTTCTTCCAGGTTGTCCTGTTTGTTGGCATATAATTTTTCATAATATTCTCTAATAATTGTTTGTATTTTTGTGGTGTTGGTTGTAATCTCTCCTCTTTCATTCATGATTTTATCTATTTGGGTCCTCTCTCTTTTGTTTTTGAGAAGTGTGACTAGAGGTTTATCAATTTTGTTTATTCTTTCAAAAAACCAGCTCTTAGATTCATTGATCTGTTCTACTTGTTTTTTTGGATGCTATATTATTTATTTCTGCTCTAATCTTTATTATTTCTCTTCTTCTGCTGGCTTTGGGCTTTCTTTGCTGCTGTGTTTCTAGTTCCTTTAGAGGTGAGGTTAGGTTCTATATCTGATACCTTTCTTGCTCCTTGAGATAGGCCTGGATTGCAATGTATTTTTTTCTTAGGACTGCCTTTCCTGCATTCCAAAGGGTTTGGACTGTCATGTTTTCATTGCTTCCATATATATTTAAATTTCTTCTTTAATGTCCTGGTTGACCCATTAATTCTTTAGTAGGATGTTCTTTAACCTCCATGTATTTGGCAGCTTTCCAAATTTTTTTCTTGTGGTTGATTTCAAGTATCACAGTGTTGTGACCTGAAAATACGCATGGTATGATCTCCATACTTTTATATTTGTTGACGGCTATTTTGTGACCCAGTATGTGATCTATCTTATAGAATGTTCTGTGTGCACTCAAGAAGAATGTGTATTCTTCTGCTTTGGGATGAAAAGTTCTGAATATATCTATCAAGTACATCTGGTCCAATGTGTCATTCAGAGCCATTGTTTCGTTATTGATTCTCTGCCTAGATGATCTGTCCATTGTTGTAAGTGGCATAATAAAGGTTTGAACAAGATGTGACTCATGAGCAAAGCACAACCTCCACCACTAGCAAAGGAAAATTACTATCTTGGTTGCCAATGCCAGCATATAGATAATACTTGGCAGAGAGAAGATCTAAAGAGAAGCCAGAAAAGAGGTCATAAACCAGTGGCCCATTTAGGAAAAGGGTAGTTTGCTAATGATGGATCAGTTGAAGGTTAGATAATATCCCTGAAAAGTAGTAGTTTTTGGCATCATCCACCCCTAATGCTGCATGCTACCTTTGCCATATACCTGTTGTATTCATTAGGTAAGTTAATTAATCTTTCTGAAACTTAGTGTCCTTATTCATAAAATTCATAAAATGAAAATAATTATCAACAACCTCAGAGAGCTAGGATGATAATTAAAGGAGATAATTATTAAATAGCTACTAGTATAGTGTTTGACATATAAGTGGCTTTCACATTTGGTGTTCCTCCTTCTTTATGTGGTTTAACAGAAGTTAAAGTAGTATAACAGAAATATTATTATTTTTTAAGGTTGAATGCCTTAGATCTTGTCCCTGAACAATCACTGATTTGATGTTTATCCAGTTTCATGCTTCATAAGGTAGGGATACTAGCACTCCCCTTCTATATCTCACTAGGCTGTTATGGGGATTAGGATTTCAAAAAATCTAATGGAGAAATATTTTGAAAGTGTAAAGACCTACACTGACATACATAAATATAACAAAGTAATATTTAATTTTATAATGTCCACTTTATGATTTTGCCAGATTCATTTATTCAAAAGCAAAACAAGTTGATCCTCATGCACTCTTTCTGTTCCTTAATTCTCGGGAGCACTTCCACATTTATATAGTTGGAACAGTTCATTCAGTTTTGTGGACAGGGCAAACCCTTCAAATAAAAAATGCAAAGAAAAGAAATAATTTGTTTCAAAAGCATTACAACTTCTTATAATTTGTTGACAATAAAGACAAAGGCCATACCCTCCAAATAGATCACCAGGTTATGATCCCTCATATATCATCCAGAAGAGCCAGTAGTAATTTGACACATTAACTGCCCTATCTCCCCTCTTCACCCATGGTAGAGAAAGTAGTTGATCATGGTACTCTGCTGTAGTGTGAATGAAGTCTCATAAGACTTTTACAATGCTCTATTGGCAGCAATTATCCAACAACTGCAATTTACACAGCAATTTTAGCTTTATTCTTTAGACTATGGCCGAAACCATCAGAGAGCTTGATAGAATCTTAAGCAAGGTGTGTTAAGAGTGGGAATATCAAAAAAGAATCAATCAACACTTTCCCCACCTTTTTTCCCTAATCAATATTCCTGAGCCAACTACATATGCTATATCATCACCCTTGGGAAGAATGTTCAGGGAGAAATATCTGATTACCAATGTGAAAGAAATTTTGCCCAAGAGATGTTGCTCCTAGAGAGTAGACAAATAAATTATATTTGGTGTCGTTACAAATGAAACTGACAATGAAATATTGTAAAGGTCCCACATCATTAGTCTTCCTACCTTTCAAACAAGATATCTCAGAAATGTCCTTGTCATTGTAGTTCAGCTTGAAAATACTTTTACAGGATGCTATCTGTTTTTGCACTTTACCCCTCCAAGCTCCTTTCTGGTGACCAGGGAGTACAGAAAGCTCCATGTACCTTGATATAGTCTTTTACACAGCCAACATTTTGGTGAAAGGGGGAAATATTGGGTACACATAACCTGTGTCTCTATTAAATGTAAACACCTCCAAGAAAAAATATATCAAATACAATCATCTATATACAACTGTGAATGAGACATAGCTAGGCTTTGTTAGGGTAAATGAGGGAAGCAGGAGATCTGGATCCAGACAGAGGACAGCAGTAGAAATTCAGGGATTAGAACATGAAAAAGTACTAGGGCATGATATTAGTGATGAATGAGTGAAAGAAATATAATACCCAATTTGATATTTTGTCCATGGCTGGGATTGCCCTAATTTATAACACCTCTAAAGGACATTTTATCAAACAGATGTGATAGTTAGTATAAAAATTAATAATGATGTCACAAATTTTTAATCAGGGCCAGAGAAATTACCCAAGGGATATTTGCATCTGCCACAGACTGGGTTTCATATGACATTTAGGAAAAAGGGATGCTGTGAGCACTCTAATTTTATTCTTCCTTCTGTAATTAACCAATGTTAATGTTAAATATATGTTGCTGGTATGAATCTCTACCATTAAAGTAGTCAATAAGCAATACTAATATCCTAGATTTTATTTTGCTGCAAAATTAATGAAATTTACCAATATCAAATTTAGAAACACCTCCCTGACAATCAAAGTGCCTGTGAAGTTGGTTAGAAAGTCTATTTTTGTGTATGTGAGTAACATGTATATTTTGCCATGTATGCAGTTAAAGGATCACTTCCTTCTGAGGCATCTTTCATGTCTAGGAGTTGCTGAGCAAGGGAAAGCCTGATTTTCTATTTAAAAATTCAAGAACATAACCAGGCAGAGGAATATTTAATGGGAAAACAACTCATAATTCTAAGACATGATTAGACATGGGAAGCACCATATAGCTTATCAGAAGAATATTTCTTATGAAGTCTCAAACAGCAAGACAATATACAATCTCAGGTTTGGAAGGAGAAAAAGGTACAGCAAAATTATTAATAGGGAAGAATTAATCGAGGGTTTTAATTTTTTCTAATACTTTAGTCAGAGAGAAAAACAAGGCTAGAGCTGGTAATATAACTTAAACGTGCTTTAGTATCCATCTCCTTGTTAGCTCATCTTCATCATTGACTTTCCCATGCAAATTGCATATCTGATGTGTATCACATCTAGTTCTAGCACACTAATTAACAAAATTATGGTTTTGAACTTTACCCCATAAGCTCATATCTTCACACATTAATTTGGAAAACAAATATTTGAAAGGTAGTGAATACATTTTTATTTTGTGTGCAGTAACATACTGCCCTGTCTTCTTTCAGCATTGATAACTGAGGAGAAAGAGAAAGTATGGTATACCCTAAAATGATAGTTTTAGCTTGATACCATATTTTCCTTGATGATAAGAATCTATTTTGCTACTGGGGCACCTGAATGGATCATTCAGTTAGGTGTCCAACTCTTGATTTTGGCTCAGGTAATGATCCCAGGGTCTTGGGATTGAGGCCCACGTTGGGCTCTGCACTGAGCATGGAGCCTGCTTAAGATTCTCTCTCTCTCTCTCTCTCTCTCTCTCTCTCTTGCTCTGTCTCTCTCTCTCTCTGTCTGTCTCTCTCTCTCTCCCTCTCTCTGTCTGTCTCTCTCTCTCCCTCTCTCTTTCTCTCTCTCTCTCTCTCTCCTTTTGTCCCTCTCCCCTGTTCGTACTCTTGAAAGAAAGGAAGGAAGGAAGCAAGGAAGGAAGGAAGGAAGGAAAGAAGGAAGGATAAAAAAGAAAATAATATATTTTGCTACAGAATTTGTACAGCCACAGAAATGTCTGTCGTACCTCTTAACATCTGCTTTCTTGTAGGAAAACTTAAAAATGCAAAGCTGGTTTAACATTAGAACATATATTAATGGGGGCGCCTGGGTGGCTCAGTTGTTAAATGTCCTTAACTCAGCTCAGGTCATGACTTCATGGTTCGTGGGTTCCAGCCCTGCATCACACTCTGTGCTGACATCTCAGAGGCTGGATGGAGCCTGCTTCAGATTTTGTGTCTCCCTGCCCTCTCTCTCTCTCTCTCTCTCTCTCAAAATAAATAAAATATTAAAAAAATATATTTTAAAAAAGAAAATATATTAATGTAATTCAGTATATTGGCAGATTAATGTGAAGATTTGTGTGATTATCAAAATAAATGCAGAAAAAAAGGTGTATAAAACTCAACATCCAATTTAACAACACACTATTTTTTGGTCATTTACTATGTGCCATTCTTCTAAGTACTAGAGATAACCAATGAACAAAATAGACAGATGAAAATTCCTGCCTTCAGGAGCTTACTTTTTTGATAAGAATGGTAATTTAAAAATAAAGTTCTTAGGAATGTTTGAAGAAGAAAGAATTCTCTAAACTATCTAAAAGCTATTAATGAAAAAAACTACTAAAATTACAATAATTAAGTGTAAATACTGGGAGCATTTTCTTCAAATTCAGGGGAAAGATGATGACACCCACTGACACCATTCTATTCTGTACCATACAGAATACTCCAGCCAGTCCAATAAGGCAAGGAAAAGAAACAAAAACTATTACAAAAATAGTAAAGAGCAAAAGCTGTCATTATTTACAGATGATATGTTATGTGTAAAAATCCAGAAGAAACTATAGATAAGGAGCTAAAACTAACAGTTTGTTGGGTACAAAAGCAATATATGGGGGTGCCTGGGTGGCTCAGTGGGTTGAGCATCCGACTTTGGCTCAGGTTGTAATCTCACAGCTCATGAGTTCAAACCCTGCAACAGGCTCTGTGCTGACAACTCAGAGCCTGGAGCCTGCTTCAGATTCTGTGTGTGTCTCTCTCTCTGCCTCTCCCCCACTAGCACGCGCTCTCTCTCTCTCTCTTTCTCTCTCTCTCAAAAATAAATAAAAATATTTTTAAAAATTTTAAATAAAAAGGTAATATATGAAATTCAACTATATTTCTCTTAAAAAATTATTGATTTATTAATTTTGAGAGAAACAGAGACAACACAAGCTGAGGAGAAGCAGAGAGAGAGGAAGAAAGAGAGAATCCCAAGCAGGCTCCATGCCATCAGTGCAGAGCCTGACACGGGGCTCAAATCCACAAAACCGTGAATCCATGACCTGAGCCAAAATCAAAAGTTGGATTCTCAACCAAGACACTCCTCAATTACATTCCTATACATCAACAACAAACATTTAGAAAATGAAATTTCAAGCATACAACTTAAAATTGCAGCAAATATGCAAAGTAACTAGAAATAAATCGAATTAAATATATTTAAGATCTTATAGAGACTATTGTACTTTTTATTAAAATATATAAGAGAAGACCTACATTGATGAAGATATATATTATGTTCAAGTTATCAAAGGCTTAATATTCTAAATGTTTTAATTCATCCTAAATTAAACTATAGATTCAATGTCATTCTGGTAGGAATCTCAACATGCTTTTTGATGAGTATGTGAGAGGATTTCACAAAATGATTCTAAATTTGTGTGGGAAAGAAGGAGCCAGAGCCACCAAACATCCATGAAGAATCAGAATTGGATAGAATATTTGCCTTACTTAATGCTAACTATTATTATAAGCTATGGTTGTTAATTTTATTACCAGAATAGGAATGGACAAATAGATAAATGTAGTGAAAGGGGTCCAACTAATATATATGAACAGTTGTGTTTGATAGATTTACTATTGATCCATGAGGTAAAACTAGATAAGGGCAGTTGATTATTACCTACATATGTGTCATCATCTACACTTATCATATACATATATACTACATTTATCTACATATGTCTACACATATATAGCATTGGTTATGAAGCATAAATTAGAACATTTATACAATGAGAAATTTGACTTTAAATAAATACTTTAAAATAAATAACAGTAAAAATAAAATAAGGAACTTAAGATCATGATAGATAAAAATGAAATGAAGAAAAATAAAATAAGGATGAAAAGGCAAGCCATGAATTGGGAACTATCGTTGCAACATATATTACTGACCATTAATTAGTAGCCCCAAATGTGAAGAATTCTGATGAATCTGTAAGAAAAAACAGTGGAAAATGGCTAAAAGAAATAAATAGGAATACCACATGTTCTCAAGAATGCTAAGTACCTGAAACTCCTGCTCATGAAGAAAGGCAAATAAATGGAAATGAAAATCACTACTAACTCAGCTCCATTGGAATTATTGCCACAAATGTTTTAGAGTCAAAAGATTTCATGGTCCTTTCTTCAAACAAATATTATATATAAGTTGCATATATGTGAATGCTTATGTGTGTAGGAAAGTTGGTATTGAACTTCCATATTGCTTTTAAATATTACTTTTTAAATTTCTCTGATAATTTTCCATCTTTAAATATATTTCATTTTGCATGATAGTTTTTAACACTTGTACATTGCTACCTCTTAAGGATTTGCCATAATTTTTTTATTCAACTAATTTTCTATTGTTGGAAACATCCTATTGTTTCTTTCACCTTATATCTATACCTTCCAATTTACCCACTGAAGTCCATGCTAACTAGCCTACTCTATATGCAGCTGTAGAGGCTCATGCCAATTCTGGGGCTGTATTAACACATAACATTAAATATAGCCCAGTAGTGACTCATATTATAATAATAAAGGTGAGAGAAAGTTGGATACCAGAGAGGTTAAAAATAACTGACACAACAACAGTCCTCACTTCAAACACAACTTATTTGGAAAGAAATTCTTGATGGAATATATATATATATATATATATATATATATATATATATATAGTTTTATTCCTGAGAAGATGATGATAGATGCTTATGACAAGTATGATGTTTGCACACATCATTCATAGTTTTATCACTTCCTTCAGCACATGGAATATCCATGTGCCCAAAAAAGCAAGAGCAAGACAAATCATCAGGAGGATATGGAATGTAGTTTCAACTTTTGTGAGTAAGCAATACTCTCTGGACTTTATCTTGACATATGACAGAAAGAAGAGTGACAGTCTTGTTTTATAGAAAAATTGACAAGCTTCTTGGAGAAGTGCTAGATGCTATTGACTATGGAAAGTCAAGTTTACACCAGTTTGATCAGGAAATGGTGTGAATTTAGACAACTTTTGGCCAGTTTAATACATTTACATAAGGAGAATTGAGTCTCTTGTTGTTCAAAATGACTTTGGGGGACAGAAATTCCCCCAAATTGAGTCTCTTGTTGTTCAAAGTGACTTTGGGGGCGCTTGAAATTCTTGTCTTTTTAATGATGCTGGTTACTTCTCTCATTTAATCCTCTAAAGTTTAGGTATATAGTAATATCCTTAGTAGAGGTCCAAAATGTTTTTTTTTTTTTTCCAAAATACTTGGAGCAAGTCATGTTACAGGGATTCAGAATCCTTCAGATTTTAGAAAGGAAATATAGTGCATATATTGTGTATTACATAATATTCCCAGTAACATCTATGACAGCACTTCATAATCAGATGGCATAATATCGCTGCAGTGAAACATAGACAGAGCTACCTAACCAGGAAAAATAAGGACTACAAAGAACCTCACATCCTTCATTTCATGTTTGCCATCAAATGAATTTGCTGAATTTTGTAGATTTTTTTAGTTTATGGAGCATTTTGGATTGGGATTATAAATAAAGCAGTGTAGATCAGTGTGCTATGACATACCACATAGCACAACACAGCATAGAGGAGTGTAAGATAATTTGTATCTACTGAACAATAAATATTAGATACAATCATTGTTCAAGTCTCAAATACTCCTGGTCTGTTGAAAATAGTTAGGTGCCATTTGGAACTTATCATTATGTTGTATATGGTACAGGACATGTTGCAAAATATCAGATATATTTGTCTGCCTGCTATTAAATTGAAAGTGCCTATGCTTTTCATTTAAAAATAATATATCTTTAAATGTACAAAGAACATTTTTATTTATAGCTTTGTAAAAATAAAGAAAACATGGAAAAAAGTTATGATATACATTTTCACTTGTTTTCCATACTCAATTTCTGGTAAATCAGAAAATACTCATGAGTACAAAATAACACACTAGGAAACTAATACACAGAAGAGTATGTTCTGGGGTGCCTGGGTGGCTTAGTCGGTTAAGCATCTGACTTCAGCTCAGGTCATGATCTGGCAGTCTGTGAGTTCGAGTTCCACATCAGGCTCTGTGCTGACAGCTCAGCTCCTGGAGCCTGCATCAGATTCCGTGTCTCCCTCTCTCTACCCCTCCCCCACTCACACTTTCTCTCTCTCTCTCTCTCTCTCTCTCTCAAAAATAAATAAACATTAAAAAAAAAGAAGAAGAGTATGTTCTGTGTAATTGAGATCAACATCCTTAGGTGGAGGTCTAGAATAGTTAGCATACTGCAACCTACTCCAGGTGCTACATACACTCTCTTAGGTTAGACACTAAAACTGTTGTACAAAAGACCCTGATAATTTGTAGAGCTGAATTTTCTTAGGATGCCATTTGATACCATAAAATATAGACGCATCAGTTTCAGCTTCAAATGCTTTAAATTTTATCACTGAAAATTTCTTGGAAGGATACAACTACAATAATAATAAAATAATAATAATAATTGCTTAAAATTATTGATCATCTCCTATGGATTAAATATTATTCTTCATTCTTAACTTACAACATTTGATTTAATGTTTTCAACATCTATATGTAGAAAATTATTAGTATCTTAATATTACAAACAAAGAGCCTTGCCTAGAAAATTGAGACCTTTACCCAAGGTCATACAGATAAAAAGGGATAAACTCAATTTGGAAATAGGTTCTGCATGATCACGGAACCTATGGTCTCAAACATTAGATTATTTTGTCTCTTTACTACGGAGCTGGCTAACCCTGGATTCCCTTTAGTCAACACAGACTATCACCAAAGCACATACATAATTGATCTAATTGCCCATTTTACTTCAATTACTAGCTTATCATGGCATTTTACATATGTTCATAACAGGAACTACGGGAAAATTCAAGATTTTCCTATAACCTCTTTGTGTTCAATTTAAACCAACAAAGGGAATGAACTTAAAAAGAAGTAACTATTAGGGATGTTCAGAATAAATATTAAAATAGGTTAATAAACTTTCATTGCTAAAGTAATAAAACAGTAGGAGGGTGAGGGTGCTAGCTATTTACTAAGTAAATTGGACTTTCCAAAGTACTAAGGTAATAAAAAAAAAATAGATGATGAAATAAGCAGTCTTGGCAGATGTAAAGCAAATATCTCTTTCAAGATAGAAGTCATTTAAAACATGAAGAAAGAATAGAAACTGTGGGACTCCAAAATGTGTGCTCTTCCTCTGTTAACTAATCCATGCAATACTTTAGCAGGTAAGTAAACATGAATCTCCCCAATTTATAGTTCAGAAAACTATGAGATTTTGTGAAATTAAGTCAATAGTTCAAACCTCCAGGTTAAGTCTGTTGAAAGGCCAGAATCTCTAGGCAAATACCATAAGCTCAAGCAATGACTAAACCCATCCTTTGTGTGAACAGATAATATGGATTTGGTTTTCTCAGAGACTGAAATAAGTAACACAGTTTTGCACACACATAAAACCTAATTCCACAGTATCTTGTTGATTGTTAGTAATAGACCTGATTACATTTTTAAAAATAATTTGTCACTGACCTCTCACTGTTTTTTTTAATGATATTTAATTGGAAAAGAGTAAAATGACTTCAATAGCAAACTGCTAATTAGTGGTAGAACTGAGACCACAGGTCCTCCTACTTCCTGCCCAGAAGTCTTCCCATTTGTCTATGTGTGGAGTGTGTTCTCTAGTTTTTGCCAATTCAGTCACCGTATCTTCATCTTGTAAATTCTCTTCACAGACACGAGTGAATCTATTATTAGAGAAAATGAAGAGTAATGTAACATTTTGCTCCTGCACAGATATTCTGACTTAACTATAAAGTATTTATCCAGGGGCGCCTGGGTGGCGCAGTCGGTTAAGCGTCCGACTTCAGCCAGGTCACGATCTTGCAGTCCGTGAGTTCGAGCCCCGCGTCGGGCTCTGGGCTGATGGCTCAGAGCCTGGAGCCTGTTTCCGATTCTGTGTCTCCCTCTCTCTCTGCCCCTCCCCCGTTCATGCTCTGTCTCTCTCTGTCCCCAAAATAAATAAATAAACGTTGAAAAAAAAATTTTAAAATATTTATCCAAAATGTAAGTGCAGCTCTTACTGGCTTAATATGTTTTGTTATTATTAATTTTTTTTTTAATTTAAATAAATTCTGCACCACATGTGGGCCTCGAATTCACAACCTTGAGATTAAGAGTCTCATGCTCTACTGACTGAGCCAGCCGGGTGCCCCTGTTCTGTTACCTGAAAAGAAAATTTCTAGTTATTTCTGCTTGCTATTAGAGAACCAAATTCAAATACAATGCATATATATTTTTTATGTTTCTGAAGGTAGACAAAAGAAAGCCCTATCAGTACAGATCTTTGTTAATGATTCGAAAGTCCCATAATGACATAAACACTCTAGGATGAGAAGAAAATAATTTAGATTCATAAGTAGTATAAAATGCACTGGGGCACCTGACTGGCTCATTCATTACAGCCTGCGACTCTCCATCTCAGGGTTTGTAAATTCGAGTTCCGCATTGAGATTACTTAAAAATAAAATATTTTTTTTTAAGTATGAAATACATTAATCAATAAATAATGAATAGTAACATATAAAAGAAACAGCAAGAGTTTAAAGATCATTTAATTGATGAATACGATTTATATTTACTGAGATTCCCCCATCCAGACATGGCACTAGATATACAAATGAGGACACCAGTTTCCACCCCTGCTTCAGAGACACTCTGAATCCTGTAGAAATCTTTATTGAATGCCTACTATGCACTAATATCCGTGGAAGATACTTTGTATTTCATATACAAAAAAAGGTAAAAATTGAAACAGCCATACTTTGATCACCTAGCTTGTCATTAAAGGAATAAAAATAAGTGACACTTTTCAGAAGGCCATTGAGTGTTACCATGCCAACTGCCCCCTTGTGATAGCAACAGAGAAAGTGCAGGAAGAGTCTGATAGAACCAAGATTATGTAGCAGAGATAGATACAAGGTTTGAAGAAGAGGTAGGAATCTGTGGCTGTGCCGGCAACAGTCACCTAAAGTAAGCAGGAATAAATTGTTATCTCATGTCCATGAAAGTCGGGCAGTGTCCTGGATATAGGAAAACAAGGGAGGAAAAAGGCAAGACTTTTACCATGAAATATAAAAGGTTTTTAGGAATTATTTTGTCATCTTCACTTTTTAAATATATCCCTTTGGTATGTGCAGACCTTGGGACAAATAAGGTGACCAGAAGAAGCAAAGATTGAACTTGATTATATTCTCAGGGAGAAATGAAAGCAATGCCCAATTACTTCATGTTAGGTATGTTGAATAAATTCTAAAGTCAGTAATGAACTGTTTTACTACATTTCTAAGTGTTATCGCAAATGACAAGTCCTGAAGTTAATAGTTTGAACTCTGAAATAAATTAGATCCAATTCAAGCCATGACTGAGCCACTTAGGAGCAACTGAATATAGGAAGTTATATACTTCTGTGAGGCTGAGTTTCTAATTTGGAATATTGGGATAACAATAGTGCCTACCTCATTGGATTGTTATGAATATTATTGGAGGAAGCTCAGATAAAATGCATAATAGCATTAAGCTGGTAGTAAAGATTTAATAAACGTAAGTTACTACTGAAATTCACATTAATCAATACTTGATAATGGTTACGAGTTTGGGTTGGATTTTCTTTGACAACAAGACTCTAGATCCACAGAATAAATCAACAAAAAATGGTTCATTAACTAGTAGAATTAGTGACTTATTTTAAACAGTGACGTAGAATTATTCCCCTAGGGAACTGTCTACAATTTAACTCATGAGCCTATTTATACTTATCAGTTTATTTAAACAGTTACATTGAATAATGAAAATAGCAGTGGCCTTGAAAGCCCATGTACCTGAATTGGATTCCTAATCTCTTACTACCTTTGTGACTTTGATTTAATTTATTATATCTTTAGTTTCATCATTTGTAAAATGACAATTACAATAATCCTTATTTAGTAGAATTGTTGTAAGGATTATGCTGGATTGAATGAATTAATTTTTTAAACATTTAGAAGAACGGAGCATAGTAAGTGTTAGGTAAGTGGTTGTCAAGCAAATTATGCCGAACACTATGTTTATGTTGTTTTTACTCATTAGAAGAGCAAAAGCAGGGAGGATAGAAAGAAATAGAGAGAAGACACAGAGAAAGAGAGAGAGAGAGAGAGAGAGAGAGAGAGGTGGAGGGAGAGAGAGAGATAACTAAGAACCAAGAGAATCACAATTCGGGAAATAAGATGTTAAGTTTTCATCAATGCAATCAATATCTTAAGATTCCTGTTCCTGCTGTTTAGGATGGTAAAGATAGCAGTTAAGGGGTTACACTGTTAAAATTATCTAGTTTAGAGATAATGCTATTGTCTTCTACTTTGCTAGGTAGACAAAATTTGCTATGACAATTCACTTTGTTAGACTCAGCCAGGTAATGTGAGCATAATACTCAAGACCATCTGATACAGGACACAAAATCCATTGGGTCTTCTGCAAGATCACATAGAATTCAAACACTAGAAGAATGACAAAAATTGGAGTTGCAAAGATAACTACTTCCAATATAATTGTGTTACCTGGATAAGAATACACTTTTTGGTCTGTGCCTACCTTCAAATTCAGAGAAGTGTGTGACTTTCTTGATGTAATTTGGAAGTTCAGGTAATAAACATTGAAAAATGTTAACGTTTTCTTCCTCCTCACTTACCTTCATGACCTAATTTAAATTCAAAAATTATTGAGGCATGCAAGAGGAGCCATTTCTTAGCATATGGGACTAGAGAATGAAATAGTAGTATTCCTGTTGTATGAGAAAATGAAATAAATCTGAGTTGCTTTGCATTTATAGAGCAGCAATGAGCTAAAAATCTCACAGCCAGATTCACACAGAGACATTTGTGCAAAAAATTTTAAACCACACTTTTTGGTAAGAAGTCACTTTGGGGAATACTTTTATCTTTTCCAACTTCTTTACAACAAAGTCACTTTCTCTATCCCCTTTCCCCCTTGCTTTCATTTTTTTTTTTTTGTTCATATGACAAATTCTAACATGACCTATTGACTTTTCAATCTTCCCCTGATAGCAAGAGTTTGGATAAGTTTATTATCTTAGACTTAAACCCCATGATTCTTTATACATTAAAAAAAGGAATATATCAGTGGTTATTTCAGAGGAAGAATATAATTATCTGGAATTTGACAGAGATATTCTATTTATTTATTTATTTTTTTTAATTTTTTTTTTCAACGTTTATTTATTTTGGGGACAGAGAGAGACAGAGCATGAACGGGGCAGGGGCAGAGAGAGAGGGAGACACAGAATCCGAAACAGGCTCCAGGCTCTAAGCCATCAGCCCAGAGCCTGATGCGGGGCTCGAACTCCCGGACTGCGAGATCATGACCTGGCTGAAGTCGGACGCTTAACCGACTGCGCCACCCAGGCGCCCCAGAGATATTCTATTTAAAAGACTTTCTCAACAATGAACAAAATGTATTGAAAGACAAATAACTTGCAAACAAATGATGGCATGAAACAATTTTCTGACCCAAATCTACCCTAGGTTTATTGCAGAAAACAATAATAACTTATTACCAGTTCTGTTCTTTTAGTCTACATCTCCAGCAAATTGAAAAGATGAGCAAAACAAGAGAAACAGCAGTAACCTGTGTTTACTGGATATAGGGTCATGAGGGTATGTGTACCCTCACACGTCATTGCATTCATCAGCTTTGCAACCCCTCCAGAAGCCTTGAAAGGTATCAGAGCATACACTTGGCACATTTTACACTCTTCTCTAAGATCTTGCTAAACCTCTACCCATGCTGATTCCTTGCCTGATTGGCACATTCCCCAGGAATAGCAATATTCATGAATTAGTGTCATCACTTCTCTATATAAACATGCCACTATTAAACCAACATAAGAGCTCATGTCACTTTTCACAGTTGGATGTGGTGGGTTGGACAATTCTTATTCTCTTATGCAGACTTATTTTTTATTAAAAGTATACATATTTGAGACAACACATTGCACCAAATGATCTCATGGTCTGCAGCTATGAAACAGAGTGGAACTCACAGAGAAATGAGACCCTGGTATTAACTTCATTTATATAATATTCAAAACAGGACAGGTAGAAAATACATCAGAAGCTACAGTACACTCTGGTAAATTATATTCTAACATTGCTTTTTATTCTACATGGAGAGTTGGCTGGACCTGAAAAATTAGACTGACATAAGACAGATTAGTAGGAAAAAAAACATACGCATTTATACCCTTTACGTGTGATATGGGAACCCTCCTAAGGAATAAAGACTGAAAGAAACAGCAAAACCTACACACTATTATATGAAGTTTCACAAAGACAGACATGAATGAAAATGTAGCTAAACTATATGGGGCGGGGGGGGGGGGGGCGGCTAAAGATGGTAATTATTTTAACAAGGTCTGCTTGTATACAATTCTCTAGGCTTTCACTCTCTGTCAAAGAATGTTGGGTTTTTTTCCTCCCGGAAAAGGGAGGGCATCTTTCCAATGAAAGTTTCAGTCTGTTCTTTTTTTTTTAATGTTTATTAATTTTTTTTGAGAGAGAGAGAGTGAGAGCGCACCAGTGGGGGAGGGGCAGAGAGAGAGAGGGGGCAGATCTGAAGTGGGCTTTGCACTGATAGCAGCGATCCCATTGCCAGGCTCAAACTCATGAACCCTGCGATCATGACCTGAGCCAAAGTCAGACACTCAACCAACTGAGCCACCCAAGTGCCCCTCAATTTGTATTCTAATGATGCTATTCAGCATCTTTAGCTCAAAATAATTCTATGCTAAAGTGGAATATTTTGGGGTGGTAAATTTTGCCACTTTTCATATCTTTGAAGAGTCTATAAAAATAAGGAAGGCAAGGCCATGTCCCCAATAAATCTGTCTCAGGATACTAATGAAAAAGATATTAACACTCTGACAAGATACACACAAAATTATGTCATGTAAATAGAGAACTTCTTATTGCTTCACATGCATATTTTTTTAAACATTTTGTTAATTTATTTGAGAGAGACAGAGAGGGAGACACAGAATTTAAAGCATGCTCCAGGATCTGAGCTGTCAGCACAGAGCCCGGCACGGGGCTCGAACCCATGTACTATGAGATCATGATGTGAACTGAAGTCAGACACTTAACAGACTGAGCCACCCAGGTGCCCCGATTCACATTCATATTAACAGCTTTCATCATTATCTTATATTAGGAGTAAGTTACCATCTATAAGTTTTTCTTATTTATAGGCAACTATTGGGTAACACACAGACCCAGTTACTCAATGATATATATATATATATATATATATATATATATATATATATATCCATATGTATCCATATGTATGCATATATGTACATATACATATATACATATGTATCCATGTATATATATACATATATGTATATATCTACACCAATCCATACACACAGAGAAACACAATGTACACACACATACACATACACATAATACACAGATATATGCTCTTTGCTTTCTCTCTATGCCCACTGCTAATGTGCTGATTCTGGCTTTTAGCATCTTTCTTTCTCTGGGTCAGTAGGCTTCTAGGTGATAGTTGGCCTCGAGACATTCTCTAGCTAGGCAATACTCCATACCTACTAAAGTTAGCTTTCTAGAACACAATATTTATAAATATTTTTAATTTGTTTTTAAATTTGAGTATACTTTACACACAATGTTACATTAGTTTCAAGTGTACAATATAGTGTACATATAATTCTTCTCTATGCTTTATGCTAAACTCACTACAAGTATAGTACCATCTGTCACCATACAACACTGCTACAATATCATTCACTATATTGCCTATGCTGTATCTTTTATTCCCTTATTCATTCCATAACTGGAAGCATGGACCTCCTACTCCCCTTCATCCATTTTGCCCATCCCCCAACCCTTCCCTCTGGCAGCCGACAGCTTGTTCTCTGTATTTGTAGGTCTGACTCTGCTTTTTATTTGTTTATTCATGTATTTGTTTAGCTTCCACATATGAGACATGTTTTAATTATTCTTCTTTGGTTATAAGATAAATCATCAACTCTCTAACAAATAAAGCACACAAAATTCCTTGTAATTGGCCTCCAGATTCTATGTTCAGCATTTCCTGCCCTCCTTGGCCATCTATAAGCGATTTTCTCCCAATTGCAGCAAACTACTCACTATTCCCCATATATGCCCAGTTATTTTGGGACTGCAAAGGTTAACAGAAATTATGCATTCCCTCTAGAAATATTTCCTCCTGAAAACTCTTATCAGGTATTACTTTCCCAGCTTATACATCACCTCTTCTGATATATATATATATATATATATATATATATATATATATATGAAATTTTCTGGAGTGTCTTTTCCAGACCTCAGACATATTAAGTTGCCCCCCATAAGAACTCATATATGTGTTCAATTTTATAGCATGTTTCATATTATATTATAACCAGTGTACATTTGAGACTTCTGTCAAAAAGATGGGTTTGTGGGAGAGGCAGTTAATTGTTCTAAACCATAGCTGCATTGACTGTTCCTGGTATGGGTACACAACATCTATTGTAAACAAAATAAAAATACCATTCTTTATTCACATTTGCATTTATTTATTCTAGCAATGAGAAGAGTAATTGCATCTTTTCTTTCAAATTTTGAATGCTTTCAGTCTTCCAGTGAATTTACTAGCAGAAATTTGGTAAAAGATCAAATTGAAAATGAAGCTTCACAAGGAATTCAGCTTTGAAAAATTTTCTAAATCCTTAATAAGACTCTTAAAGTTGTTCGAAATGAGCTTCGGATCATATAAAAATATTGTCAGATTTTACAACTGAGTATCTTGGGCGGGGACTGGTCGGCTGTTCTCTTTTGTACAGTACCTGGTTCTACAATGGGAACCCTGTGGGTATCTAACAAGCTTTATTTCAAGATAATATATAAGGAAACAGTATGGCAGGGGAAATTTGTAATCTTACCATGTGCTCATCCTAAGTCAGTTTTGTTTTTGTTTTTGTTTTTATTTTTTTTAATGTTTATTTTTGAGAGAGAGAGAGAGAGGGAGGGAGAGAGAGAGATGAAAGATAGAGTGTGAGTGGGGAAGGAGCAGAAAGAGAAGGGACACAGAATCCAAAGCAGGCTTCAGGCTCTGAGCTGTCAGCACAGAGCCAGACAGAGGGCTCAAACCCACAAACCGGCAGATCATGAGCAGAGCTGAAGTCAGACACTTAACTGACTGAGCCACCCAGGTGCCCCACTGAGTTTTTTGAACAGCACAATGAAACTGCTGCTTGACTGCAATATTAGTGAAAATGCAATGAAACATGTTTTAGGTGTTAATGCTCAAATTACAAAATGAAGTTCAATAAACTTGCTATATGATACATTTTCTCAAAAGTCCAGTTGTTATAATAATCATTCCTTAATGACTGTGGTGCCGTTTAGGTCCTTGCTGCATGGAGTCTAGTTCATGGTCCGGCAGCTTTACCACAATCACCTGAGAGTTCATTAGAACCTTAGGGTTTTAGGTCTTACCCCAGACCTGCTGAATAAGAATCTGAATTTTTAACAGGATCTTCAGTTGATACAAATGCACATTGAAGTTTGAGAGGCACTGATGTAAACTATCACAAAGCATAATTTTCTGGGTTCTATTAGTTTGAAACTACCTAAGGCCATGAAGCTTAAAATGTAATACTAAATATTAAATTATTCAATCATAACACACTAAGAGAAAGTGTTTATTGCCTAATTCTGGAGTATTTTTGACCACCAAAACATAATTACCTTACTTCCCTCCTCTTAAGAGGAGTAATTTTATCAGTAAGTAACTTTGCTTTCTTTGAATCCCATTTCCTACTTTGCATTTTAGTTATCTACGTATAAACCTTCTTTGCTAAACAGTACTTTGAAGTACTTGAATATAGGGACTTTTTAAATACTTCATAGGACCCCAAAACAGTAGACTCTCCAACATTCAGAATTTACATTTAATATTGTAGATCCCTGATTTATTGGAAAGATAAATATTAATTTATTTGTTGTCTCAGGATATATATTTTAGACATGTATCATTTTAATATCATTTGATATGTTATACATAGTATATTAAATTCTCATAAATGCTTGCTAAATATATATTAATATCATTTATAATTTTAGTAATTCCATTCATGCATATAATCAAAAATATTTATTAATTATCTACTCTATGCCAAGTTATATTCAATGTGCTTGGAAAATGGCAGTGAACAAGACAACCCATACGTTTTTATGGAGGTTACATGTTAGTTGGGAAAACATACCAAAAACTATATGGTAAATGATATAGCAATATTTGCTCTGAAGAAAAATAAAGCATTAAGGGTGATCAGGGATGCAGAGAAAAATGGGAAAAGGTAGGGGCTGAATGTTGCTTCTTCGAACTTTATAGGGCCCAGAATCTAGTCATGAAGATTACCTTTAGATGCTTGAGATTTTTAAGGTGATGATCTAAATGTGGGTAAAGGACATAAAGTGATTAGTCTTAATGGTCTCTATGCAGATAATGATGGCATACCTATGAGTTTTGGAGGGTTGGGAAAGAGAAAGGGATCTTTCCAAGATGACAGAGTTTTGGCACTCTGTTTTCACTCTTGGTGATGGTGACACCGATGCTTATCAGAAGCACGTTGATTTCTTTGGTCTCTACTTGAATCATATTTCTAAAAGCATTGTCTTTTCTATATTTCAATTGAACCTTACTTAAAAACAATGATTCAGATATCATTATCCTTATTTTGTATTAAAGAAACCAAAGACAGAAATTTAATTTATTTACCTTTAGCTGGTGACACACATTTGCTAACACGAAGGCAAGCTTCAGACCTCAATGTCTACACTGAAATAAAATCTGTTACTCACCTAGAATCTGTCCGAAAACCTACCACTAATTCATATCAATACAGCATAAACAATGTAGGATATCCTTTCTGCTGCCATAGTCCTCAAACCAAAATCTTTCCAGGACTGCCTTCCAAGTTTTGCGAGTTCATTGGTTAGAAAACCATAATGATTCATCATCCCCATTCTCGGAAGCATTTCTTGACTTTTGACACCAAAACCCATTTTATTAGGCAGGAATATAAAGCAAAGGGACAATAATAAATTACAATAGAAATCAATTGTCAGAAGAGAATTTCAGGATATCTAGAGTGTACTAATTGGCATACCCCCTATACATCTATACCCTCAGGCTATAAATATGGCATGACTTCTTCCCAGTTGTTTAGCTTCAAGGCAGTCAGCCCAAATGAGATGCTAAGCGCAAGTGACAGGTAGGCTAACAGTGTCACAAAGGAAGCATCTTGCCTCAGTATTTCCAAATAGAGCACTCCTTCCAGAGAATACAAGCTTCTTCACATGAGGTAGAAGAAATCTCAGCCTCCTTGTACCTCTGCTCACATTATCAAACATTTAAAATAGTCAGAAATGATGAGAGCCCCAGAACATTCTTGAAACTGAACGTTTACTAGATGGTAAATCTTCCCCTTTCATATTCTCCAGTTAAAGTGCTCTGCCTCTGCCCTCTTTAGTGTTGTATTGTGAGGGCTTTTCTCAAATATTGTCTTATGTAATGGCTTTGATAACTCAGGCACAATGAGTGCCTGCCTTGCTTACAAATAGTTTAACTGCACAATGTAGAAGGTAATGTGGGTTATCAGCACTGGACACTACTGAACAGCAATGGATTATCTGACTCTCCAGCTCCCACTCCTACTTAAATCACTCTCAATTGGGAAGCCATGTGATTACTAGTCCCCTGAGACCTTCAGTATTATTCCATGAATAACATGTAAGGGCCAGATTATATTTAAATAAAATTTAACCCTCCCTAATTATTCCCAATGTTTTAGTTTATAATCTAATGCATCATAATCATTTGTACTCTACTTTTCATTTCATTGGAAAATACTTGGGGGATCCAGAAAGGAAAAACATCATGATTTTATTAGGTGTATAGAACATTTTATTTATTTATTAGATGTAATAAAATGTATTTATTAGATGTAATAAAATATAATAGATGTAATTAGATGTAATATGTATTAGATGTAATAAATAAAAATGTATTAGATGTAATAAAATTTATTAGATGCATAGAACATTTTATTTATTAGATGTAATAAAATATAAATAGATTATATTTATTTATTAGATGTAATAAATATTTTATTAGATGTATAGAAACATCTACTTTGATTTCTTCCAGGTTTTTAAAGCAAGATTATCTATCAATCTACCTATCATATATCTATTATCATCTAGTTATATCATGGAATTAATAAAGAAAGGAAAAGAACTAAAATTACTGAGGAAATACTAAGTGCCAGGCATTTTTGCCTGCAACAATATATTATGTATTGGTTCAGCAATCCTATGTAGTGGGGTTACCCCAATTTCATGGAAGAAGTTGTTTTAGATTAGTTGTCTGACAAATACCAGACTTGTTATCTGATTTCAAGACTTTCTAATTCAAATGGTTGTGTCCCGTCCTCCATATGATGATGCCACAGGGCCAGGAATTGGAGAGAAATCTAGACTTAGGTAAGGGAAGTGGTTTTATTTTTCAGTTGGTAGTCCCTCCAGGAAGAACTTATCACTTCTTATCATTCTACATTGGACATTCAGAAAACAAATAGATCATAACAGAATAACATAGAAGGTCTCTGGCTGTGGTCAAGATGGCATCTGAGCCAGTCAGTTAAGCATCTGACTTCAGCTCAGGTCACAATCTCGTGGTTTGTGAGTTTGAGCCACATGTAGGGCTCTGTGCTGACAGCTCAGAGCCTGGAGCCTGCTTTGGATTCTATGTCTCTCTCTCTCTCTCTCTCTGTCTCTCTGCCCCTCCTCTGCTTGCACTCTATCTGTCTCAAAATTAATAAACATTAAAAAACATTTAAGTAATAAAAAAATAAAAAAGATGGCATCTTAGCCAAACGAACTCATTATTGGCCCCTCCATATCTTTCCCCTTGGTTTCTGAGGTTTTCCCTCATCTTACAAAGTATAAGACAGTCTATATCATGTCCTTTGCTCTACACTTTTACTTTTTCTACATTATAGTATAATTGATATAAGGATTAGTTTATTTTGTTTCAGTTATTTCAGAGATAGATTTCACTTTGGTGATTTTCAAACTGATAGGATCATAAATCTGAAATCAAAATGGTCCTTCAGATTTGGATTTTCCTTTTTTTTCCCCCAAATTTGTTGAGGTATGATTGAAGAAACTAACTCCACATAATTACTTTTGTGCGTGTGAGTGTGTGGTGAAAACACTTAACCATTTACGAACCTAGCACATTTCAAGTGTACAATACAGTACTGTTAACTATAATCACCATGCTATGTGTTAGATCCCCAGAACTTATTCCTCTTATAAATGACAGTTTGTACCCTTTGACCAACATCTCTCCATTTCCTCTACCCTCAGCCCCTGGCAACCACCATTCTTCCTATTCAACCTCTGGTTTTACAATCAATTCCACAACTTTTCCTTTTCAGACTTAAAAATTCAAATTAGTAATGCCTTATTGCACAAGGATAAAAATTAAATAAATGAACAAATTGTGCTTGTTAACTGGAGTTATTACCAATAAAATGTAGCTAAAATTATAGTTTGGGAGATTATCTTCTTTCTTTCAAGAATGCAGTCACTGAGAAAGGATGTGAGCACAATCTAGCAATGAATACATTTTATTAAAAGGTTGATTAATATAGTCACAAATTAAATTATGTTATAAGATTCAGAAAGTGAAAAAGACATTAGAGATTGCATAAGCCATCATTTATTTAAAAGGAAAAGGAGACCGAGGCCATTTGTGAGATTCACCCAGCATCATGTTTATACAAGAGGTAATGTCTGGCCCACAGCTTATGAACGTCTTGCCCACAGCTCTTAAAACACTGACATTCTTCCTTCTCCCCTGACGCCATTTTCTTGACTCACAGATATAACAAAAAAGCACATTTTAATTTTGTTTTTACTTCCTATCATTATGGATCTAAAAATATGAGAGGCGGCAAGGTGACTTACAGTCAATTTGCTCATCTAGGATACATGCCTTGATTTTCAATGAATTGTGAAGACATCCTGCGGTCAGACACCTGCAGGCAATCAACCACATGCTTTACCTGCTGTACCTCACAACGGCAGTTACTGGCATGCACAGAAGACTAGCAGTCATCCATTGTGGTGGGCAGCAAAGAACACCTCAGCAGGAAGAGTGACTCAGGAAGAGTTGGGCCACCCTTGGCTCTCAACTTTGCCCTGTCAGAAATAAGGTGTTTTCATCAGGATCAAGGAGCTGATTCTCACTCATTTTCCTGATCTTTGCCAATTGACCGAGATTGTCACTACCGAGCATGGACAGGAAAGTTAAAACCCAAATTCTTTAATCCAGCCTAGACAAGAAGTCTGATTTGTCCAGCAATGAAACACTGCCTGATTTAACCTTTGTATGAAAGGAAGCTTTTTTTTTATTTTTTTATTTTTTAATATATGAAATTTATTGTCAAATTGGTTTCCATACAACACCCAGTGCTCATCCCAAAAGGTGCCCTCCTCAATACCCATCACCCACCCTCCCCTCCCTCCCACCCCCCATCAACCCTCAGTTTGTTCTCAGTTTTTAAGAGTCTCTTATGCTTTGGCTCTCTCCCACTCTAACCTCTTTTTTTTTTTTTTTTTCCTTCCCCTCCCTCATGGGTTTCTGTTAAGTTTCTCAGGATCCACATAAGAGTGAAACCATATGGTATCTGTCTTTCTCTGTATGGCTTATTTCACTTAGCATCACACTCTCCAGTTCCATCCACGTTGCTACAAAGGGCCATATTTCATTTTTTCTCATTGCCACGTAGTATTCCATTGTGTATATAAACCACAATTTCTTTATCCATTCATCAGTTGATGGACATTTAGGCTCTTTCCATAATTTGGCTATTGTTGAGAGTGCTGCTATGAACATCGGGGTACAAGTGCCCCTATGCATCAGTACTCCTGTATCCCTTGGGTAAATTCCTAGCAGTGCTACTGCTGGGTCATAGGGTAGGTCTATTTTTAATTTTCTGAGGAACCTCCATACTGTTTTCCAGAGCAGCTGCACCAATTTGCATTCCCACCAACAGTGCAAGAGGGTTCCCGTTTCTCCACATCCTCTCCAGCATCTAGAGTCTCCTGATTTGTTCATTTTGGCCACTCTGACTGGCGTGAGGTGATATCTGAGTGTGGTTTTGATTTGTATTTCCCTGATAAGGAGCGACGTTGAGCATCTTTTCATGTGCCTGTTGGCCATCCGGATGTCTTCTTTAGAGAAGTGTCTATTTATGTTTTCTGCCCATTTCTTCACTGGGTTATTTGTTTTTCGGGTGTGGAGTTTGGTGAGCTCTTTATAGATTTTGGATACTAGCTCTTTGTCCGATATGTCATTTGCAAATATCTTTTCCCATTCCGTTGGTTGCCTTTTAGTTTCGTTGGTTATTTCTTTTGCTGTGCAGAAGCTTTTTATCTTCATAAGGTCCCAGTAATTCACTTTTGCTTTTAATTCCCTTGCCTTTGGGGATGTGTCGAGTAAGAGATTGCTATGGCTGAGGTCAGAGAGGTCTTTTCCTGCTTTCTCCTCTAAGGTTTTGATGGTTTCCTGTCTCACATTCAGGTCCTTTATCCATTTTGAGTTTATTTTTGTGAATGGTGTGAGAAAGTGGTCTAGTTTCAACCTTCTGCATGTTGCTGTCCAGTTCTCCCAGCACCATTTGTTAAAGAGACTGTCTTTTTTCCATTGGATGTTCTTTCCTTCTTTGTCAAAGATGAGTTGGCCATACGTTTGTGGGTCTAGTTCTGGGTTTCTATTCTATTCCATTGGTCTATGTGTCTGTTTTTGTGCCAGAAAGGAAGCTTTTAAAAATGTGTTTATCTTTTGAATCCGTTAGATTATTCTCTACATTTTTATTGCCTTGGGTAGAAAAAAGATGTTTCTGAAATTTCAGCTAGATATAGCAAATGCAGTGATTCTGAAACACAGTGATTTTTTTTCTTCTCTGGTGCCAAAGTTTGTCTAGCTATTTTTATCATACAATATTGACATATCAGATTTTAAAGTGTAATACAATAAAATATAATTTTCCCATAATTGGAACTAATATTATTTTTAATTTTCCCTTCTAATATAAAAATATTGTTTAAAAAAGAATACATGTTCAGTGCAGAAATAAACATAGAGGGTGCCTGGGTAGCTCAATCAGTTAAGTGGCTGACTCTTGATCTGGGCTCAGGTCACCATCTCATGGTTTGTGGGATTGAGCCCCAGGTCGGTTCTGTGCTAATGGCACAAAGCCTGCTTGGGATTCTCTCTCTCCCTCTCTCTCTCTCTGCCCCTCCCCTGTTCATGTTCTCTCTCTCAAGATAAATAAATAAACCTTTTTTAAAAATGCACAAAAGGAAGAAATCATCTAGACACACGATTCACTCAATGGCTTTGAAAATATTTGTATATATCTGTGTGTGTACGTGTGTATGTGGGCCTTTCTATAAAAAAAATGGAAGCATCATTACAAAATCTTTTCTTCATTTCTTCATTTACAGTGATTATTTTTCCACATTTAAAACTATACTTTTATGGCATTTTAATCTTTCTTAATGTTTATTTATTTTTGAGAGAGAGAGAGAGAGAGAGAGAGAGAGAGAGAGAGAGACTGACAGAGCATGAGCAGGAGAGGGGCACAGAGTGAGGGAGACACAGAATCTGAAGCAGGCTCCAGGCTCTGAACTGTCAGCAGAGAGCCCAATGCGAAACTTGAACTCACAAACTGTGAGACTATGACCTGAGCTGAAGTCAGATGCTTAACTGACTGAGCCACCCAGGCTCCCTATACTTTTATCACATTTTAAAGAATATTTTATAATGTGTTCTGCTAAAGTGCAATGATTTATTTTAGAAATTTCCTGTTCTTGGATGTTTAGACTGTTTCTGATTTTTGCTATTATCGATAATGCTTATTTAATATGATATTTCTCTTTTACAGCTCAGAATGAATTACTATGAACGAGTGGTAAGTCAAAGAGTATGCTCACTTTTATCTTTAACAATTTTATACCACCTTATGCTTCTACTATTCAAGGGCTCTTATTCATTTGGTCATTTAAATAATGTTTAATGGATGCCCACTCTGAGTCAGGCACATGCTCCATGGTAGGGTAAATGAGTGAGGAAAATAGACACAATATCAGACCTATAGATGGAAATACAGTATAATAGAGGAGATAGGTGGTTAATCAAATAATTGCATCCTAATATATACCATGAAAAAGCAAAGTAAGGCTGAATAAGAACATTTAGCAGAGACACTTTAGAGACAAGATGTTTCCCTGAAGAGGTGACAATGAAACTAATGTCTGAAAGATGAATAAAAGGATGGATTGATTAGTTCGAGTGAGAAAGGGCTAAGAAGCAAGAGTTCCAGGGACAGGAAGCATTCAGACTTTTGCCAAGACTTAGCCAGTTTATATCAGAAAAAGTGACAATATTGTTAATTGTAAAATTAGCATTTTCCCACTGCTCAGAGAATTGGAGGACTGGGAAAAGATTAAATTAGTTATAAAGAAAAAAGAAACTGCCTTTTCTTTGTATTATGCATACATATTTAATCCCACTATGACATAGCCAACTCTTTCTTTTTTGTATGTTTCTTTGATTACTGGTGCGATTTACTCATTTATAAATTATCTGGGAATGTCCTTGCCTGCTATGTTATTAACATCAATTTAAAAATAATTTTATATGTAAATATATTGACCTATTGTCACATTTTATAAGTAGTTTCCTTCTAGATTCTGAGGGAAGATAATGCTATTATTGATATACAGAAGCTTCATTTCATGCAGTCAAATCTATCATGTTTCATTTATGCTTTATGACTTGGGTATCATATTTAGCCTTTCCCTACTAAGATTACACAAACACTCTAACCCTTTCTTGTGTCTACTGTTGGAAGTACTTTTGTTTGGCTCACTGAAAGGAATTATTACTTCTCTGAAGGTGATTTAATCTTGAGTTATATATATTTAGGCATTATTAACCACATAGCCTTAACCCTTTATAACCCTTAGCTAACCCTTTATAATCCATCTATATGATCTAGTAAGGAATATTCATACATGCAGAAAATGACTTTAAAACTAACACCATTCTGTAAATGCAATGAAATAGCCTATGGCTGCTGTTCAATACCATGTGTTGGCACATACTTCCAAGTAGTTATCCACCTTCACGGTGGATTTGCACCAACAGTCTATGGTGTTGTGATGGAAAGAAACTAAGCTCCTGCCAAGGATTTTGGGTTCCATCTCAAGTCTACTTTCAGTAGTGTGAAATTTGGGGTGTGAGTTTGACATCTGAGCTCCTAATTAAAGAAAAATTAATATCATGCCTCACCTATTGCAAGGATTATATTACATTAGCTCATTCATTCATCAGGGATTTAGTGATTATTTTGGCATTTACTATGCTAGTCTCGTGGGAATGTGCATACATTAAAACAAAATCATACACTTGAGAAACATTGTGAAGCCTCTAAATAATCATTTGTATCAAAGTTTGGTGAGATCTATATGAGAGATATAATCTGGAAGCTGAGGGAGCACAGATGGAAAGTACTTAGATAATACAGTGAAAGGTATGGAAACATTTTTAGACAAGCTGATGCCTTGGCTGAATACTCCAAAAGGGCTAGAGACAGTCTCTTGAAGAGTAATGGATTAGGGTGTCTCTAGCCAACATCCTGATATAAGACATACTGTTTTCGAACGAATAAATTCCTATGAGTAGAGAGGAGGTTCACAGTGTGTGAAGAGACTGAAGAGCTTTGGAGGTTTTTACATGACAGGTAGATAGTTTGGACTCCAAATGCTACAGAGAGTTACTAAAGATTTTTAGCTGCCAAGTCACAGAATCAGAAGGACAGAAATAAAGTCGCTTTCAAAAGTTAAAAAAAAAAAAAAGAGCACACCACTATAAGATGTTAATGTGTTAGTCACCAAATTTGGAAATGTTGAAGAAAATCCAGGAAAATGAAAGACTGACTCTAGAAAAATAAGAAAATCCACAATATAAATAGTAATGGTTTAATAATTAGATTTAAACGGAAGAGTTCTAACTGTGCAGATTCTGAGGACATCTGGGTAGCTCAATCAGTTGAGCATCCAACTCTTGATTTTGTCTCAGGTAATGATCTGAGGTTTGTGGGATCAAGTCCTGCCTTGGGCTCTTCACTGAGCATGGAGCCTGCTTAGGTTTCTCTCTCTCTCTCCCTCTCTCTCTCTGTCTCTCTCTCCCCTCCTCTGACCCCCTACCCTGCTCATGCATATACTCTTTCTCTCTCTCAAATAAAATTTAAAAATAATGATAAAAATAAAATCAGCAAATTCTAAATTACTTATGGAAAAAAATAAAGGAGCAAGAATATTCAGAAGAACTATGAAAAATAAATCACGATAATTTTCTAAAATATGGTACATATGCATGAATAGATATGTAGACCAAAGGAATAGAAGAACAAGACTGGGAATAATCCAAACGCGCATGGAAATTTTGTATATAAGAAAGGAAATATCTCAAATTAGTGGAGTTACGGACTTGTGAATAAATGATTTGGAGTCGACCGGTTAGAAAATTTAGATTTCTATCTCAAGACATGTATAAACTCGAAATTAATAAAGATTCATGGAAAAAAATAAAACCATCCATGTGCTTGAGGAAAATGAGTGCATCATTTTATAACCTTGCAGTAGGGAAAGATGTTCTAGTTATGATCCCAAACCTAAACACCATAAAAAGAACTATAAACTGAAAAAATTCAACTATAAGTACATATTTTAAAGACATGCCTACATGGTAAAAACTATCACTAAGTCAAAATAAGAATAAACACTTTGAAAAATTTTCATGTTAAAAGAAGTATATCCCTATAAATAGAGATCCTCAAGAATTCAGCAAGAAAAAGACCGATAGCTCATTAAATAACTGAACACAGTATAGACCTGGTTCACAGAAAAAGAGATACAAACAGTCCTTTAGTAAATGAAAAGATGTTTCACTCAATTCCAAATATGAGAAATGCAAAAATCCAAAAGGTTGACCCCATATTCTGTTGATAAGACAATGGAGTAAATGTACTCTCCTACACTGCCGTCAAGAAAGTGAACTTGAAACAACTCGTATTGCAGAAAAATTTTGTCAACATCTGTCGAAATTACAAACGCACCATCCTTTGATTCTGCAATCTCACTTTTGGGTATCTATCCTCCTAGAGATACCTGAACATGTATAAAATAATAAATGTATAAAGTTAATCATGTGGCATCTTTTTAATTCTAGCAAACTAAAATTTAAGGTATAACACCACATCAAAATATTGTGCAGCATTTTTAAAAATGTAAACTCTCTCTGTCCTGATATTCAATGATCTCAAGAATATATTTTTAAATGAAAAAATAAAAAGCTTTAGGACAGTGAGTTACAAAGAAGGGAAGAGAATATATACTAGTATTTCTGAGAATTTACATAAGGAAATGCTGAGAAAAAAACACAAATTAAAAATAGGAGTAATTACATAGGGAGTAGGTATGATAGAACAAGATGAAGATTAGGACAAGACTTCCTTTGTATGCCTTTTATAGTGCTGGGATTTTAATATAAATTTTCATTCAGAATTTAAAAGTAATCCAAAATAATAAAATAAGGCCTAAATAAAAATACCATTTTATTTACATATGTAATGTTTACAAAATCTATAGACAACTGAAGTAAAAAAAAAAGTATATAAAATGGAAAGAAGATTCATAATTTATTTTTTAAAGTATTTACTTTCATAAGTGTTTTATTTTTTTAATTTTTTTAACTTTTTTTTGAGTTTTTGAGAGACAAAGAGAGACAGAGAATGAATGGGGGAGGAGCAGAGAGAGAGGGAGACAGAGAATCTGAAGCAGGCTCCAGGCTCTGAAATGTCAGCACAGAGCCTAAAGTGGGGCTTGAACCCATGAACTGTGAGATCCTGACCTGAGCCAAAGTCAGAGGCTTAACTGACTGAGCCACCCTGGCACCCCTATAAGTGTTTTATGATGGAAGAACTTCAGACATTCATAACAATTATAAAATAATAGACATAGATGCCTTCTGTGCCATCTTTGTTACCTGTCTCTTGGGTGTGGTTGGATTATAAAATATATAACACATATCATAACAATGATAAAAGAATAATTTTGAGTTTTCATGGGATATAAATTGAAAAAACATGTTTATCGAAATTATATGACTAATTCGAGCTTCAAGGAAATTGAATCCATTTGTATATTATTAATATTGTAGATATGGAAGGTGTCAGTATCTGTGTGGTTTATTAAAAATAATGTTCAATTTTTTTGTTGCTCTGGGAAGTTTATTTTGGTTTCTTTTTATATACTTGATGAGAATTGTAAAGCTCCATGTAGAAAACCAACCAAGGCTAAAATCAATAGCATCATCAGTCACTTGCTACTTCTTAGAGACCCAGGGTGTTCTGCTGTAGCATTCAAAGTCATGCCTGTGAGAAATGGAGCTTTAACCATGGAAGTTAGAGCAATTGAATACTAAAATGGATTTGACTACTTTAGAAGAAGTCTTTCGAAAGCCTTTTAGATTCTTCTGGTAACAGAACTATTTATTTCTACAAAGTTTCAACCCTGAATTGACTGAAATGACAGACTTGGACAGAAATCATCAGGAAAATGTACAGTCAAAACTGTCAATCCATGAATCACAGACAACCACAAAGCAACAGGCCAGAAAACAACCATGTCTGTGGCCTTTATTGAGGGAAGGGTGATGGATAATTAAGAGAGAGAAACCCATTTTGCTTAATATTCCTTCAAATTTTTGGTGGAGCAAGGAATGAATGTTCAAAACAAGAAAATGAAAGATTAAATTCTTCAAATTAGCAAAAGATGACAGAGAAAGGAAGGAGGAGGTGGGAACAGCAATTATTTAGTACATATTCAAATGATTCATTTAGCTTTCTAGCACAAATAGAACTAATTGTAAGAGGGGATCAAAGTTACAATCAATTGCTTCATTGCCTTTCATTTAGTCTTTATCTATTTATTTATTTGCTCTTTTTAAATAAGTCTTTTTTAAAAGATGGGGTAGCAATAATAAAGATCTTGGCAAAGAAAATCAGTAATTTAGAACCTGATTTATTAGCAAGTAATGGACCAGCTAAGGGATTCTACAAACAGCCGCAAGTTGCCATCATATACATTGGTAGAGGGTTGCCATCATATACATTGGTAGAGGGTTTCGATCAGCAGTTAGATTTGTCAGTATCAATTCCTGGGACCTACATTTTGTTCTTCTTTCCTTACTTGCTTTCCAGTAAAGGGTCAAAGAGCAAAATTTCTTGGAAAAACATAAATTAGTAGTTTCAAATAATTACTTCTAACATTTTCCTTTAATTTTTAAGCATTATTAGTCAGCTGAAAGAAAATTTTGGCATCTAGTCATTATGTGAGGATTTAAAATGAAATCAATGACATTCTTAAGTGACAGATGGAACTTCAATTGTATACAATGAAAGAAAGCTGAGGGTTCTTGGTGCACTGAACTTTAATTTAGTGGTAATAAAAAAATAAGAATTTGAAAAGCACTCATTCCTTTTTATGAAGATGAATGATTATGAAACTACATGGCTTATGTAAATTTTTAGAATTTAAGGCATTTCTAATTTATGTTGAATATAGACAGAATAAATTGACCGGGGTGCTGGATAACTTTATATAAAATCTTCTCTATATAAATAACAGTGCACCCCACCACAGCTCTCATCCTGTCATTGAGCTCTGTTTTTGACCTCATGTCATGTATTAGAATTAGTCTTTGTAGATTTATTTCTGTGTTTACCTGTTCATTGCCTCTCTTTCTTCCTGCAAACCGAGAGCTGCATGATGACAAGCATCATTTATGATTTGTTTTGTTTTTCATTGAGTATTTAGCATAGTGTAAGTGCTCAGTACACATTTGTTGACTTAATAATTGTTAATCAGGCAATACAACCATCAAAACAGAAAGTTTTTATCTTCTGTTTGGAATCAAGATGTGAGATCACTTAGTTAATGCTTCAGAGGCAAGCTTCTCAAGTTTTGGTCACTAATTTTTTTTTCTGTCTTGCTTGACAGTTTTGTGTACATTTTCTGCATTTATGGATTTTCAGGGTATTGCATGTACTTACCTGGTACCTGGAAGAGGATATGGTACACCAAGCCCAAGGAGTCCTTTTACAATCTTCAATATCTCTTCCAGGCTTATTATTTTTCTATTTCTAAGTTTATTATTGGACAGTTAACCTCTGCCTAGAATATATGATGATTCTTCTAAGAGATGTCATCCTGCCAAACCCATTTTTTTTTAATGCTAAAAATATCACTTGCCCAAGAGAAGCTATGAGGTGTACTTTTCTACTGAGAAAAAGTACTCCCTTTTTTGTGTCTGATTGCTATTTATATATAACTACAAATCTAAAGCTCTGTGCAGACACTTTCCTAAAAACTGTATTATTTACCACAGCTCTGTTGGCTTAGGAATTATTTTCAACATTCAACAAATGACTCAATGAAAGCATTAAATACCTTCCTGAAATTCTTCAGCTGGTAACTGATGAAGCTAACGTTCAAAACCAGGTCATCAAGCTGAACAAAGCTTATACTCTTATAAGCTTTTTAGTTGAAATAAGTACCTCATTTTTATCTCTGAAATAGGTAAAGGTATTGGGCTCAAGGGTTATACTGTAACCTAAGGTTTTAATAGGTGAAAGTGATGAACTGACCTCATTTCATGATGAATGCGGAGGACAATGGCCACAGATGGGTATTTGGCTATAAAAAAAAAAGTTGAGAGGGAGGAAAATATGACTCCTACCTTTATGTCTTTCCCTATGATATTTCTGACCTTAATGAAATTTCTCCTAAAAAAGAGTAGTTTTGATTCAAATCAAGCAGAACTACATGCACCTTTGACCAATAATATGGTATTGTAGACACAGAGAGGTAAAAGCCTCATTAAACCTAATTACAATGTAGTTCACAGACATGTTTTCTAACAAAGACCTTGGCTGTCCTTCCAATTAGTTCTTAAGGCCCTTTATTTTGGTTAACCACTACCTAGATGAGAGAATGTTTCAGACAGGAAATCACTGCTGTGTCTTCAGTCTAAGTGTAGAAGGCTCCATTTTGGGCCATGTGGCTCTGTCTGCTTGCATATTTCATTTGGAATTCATATAATCAGTCATTATGAGCACTTGCTGCATACAAAGAATTGAGTTATTGAGCCCAAAAATACAATGATCAATAGGTTATTCTAAAAAGTTTTTAATTATTGTATAATAGAAAACATAATTCATTTTCAGGGTAGTAATTTGAACAATGCAGAGGGAATCATTCCCTCCACCCTACAAAATTCCTCTACCATTCTTGTTACAGTGTCATTCTCTGAATTACAGTTAGCAATTACTTCTCAATTAACAATTACTCCTCAATTTCCTCCACCCAAAAAATGTTTTTGCAACTGCTGTGTATATACATATGTATACTTATAATAAACTTATTTTATGTACATTAAACCATATTCTAATAATGTTCTGCATCTTTTCTCATTTAATGTAATAACAATAAATCTTGAAATACTCCAAAGCAGTACAGAGAGAATAAAATAGAACACAATAACCCGATGCATGAATGTGGCAAAATTACTTAATGAGTTTCTATTGAAGGATATTTAAATCCTTTATTGCAACATTGCAGTGAATATTTGTACCTATATCTTTGTACTTTCATGGAAAAATATCTGTATGATGAAGTTTTGTTAGTGGAATTACTGGGTCAAAGAGTATATGTATTTTAATTCTAATAGTTATTATTAAACTACCTACCAAACACATTTTTCCCTTTGTGCTATTTATGTGCGAGAATGTTTGGCAAGAAACTATATAAATAGCTTTTTAATAATCAAAATAAAATATGTGCATCATTAAAATATTTAATAATATTTTCATTATAATAAAATAATAAAGAAAGCCTCACAATAAAAACAAGCCTTTGTTTTTTGCATTCTCTGTTATAAAAAGAAATGAAACTTTAACTCTTTTATCTCTGTGCTAAATTCTTCTGGTAATTACTTCCTATGTTTTTGTGATTTATGATAAGAAATCTATTTGGTCTTCATCCAGGTTACTTGCACAAAGCTCCCAAAACTCTTGGAATTTCCAAAGTAAAGGAACTATAAAGGTGTCTTTTGTTATGTTAATGAATGACTTTTGGAAAGCACCTAAGAAGAAGCTGGTTGCGAGTGAAGCCAACCATTTGATTAGAGGGTTGGGACTGAAAGTTCCTTGACTTCAGGGGAGGGGAAAGAGGTTGGAGTTTGAACCAATCACCAGTGGCCAATGAGTTCATCAATTCTGCCTATGTAATAAAGCCTCCATAAATAAAATAGGAGAGGATTCAGAGATTCTGGGTTGGTGAACACACATAGGTTCTGGGAGAATGACATGCCCAGAGAGGACATTGAATCTCCACACACTTTCCCACATCTTGCTTTATGCACCTCCCCCATCTGTTTGTTCCTGAGTTGTGATCATTTATAATAAAATAGTAATCTAGCAAGTACAATGTTTCTCTGAGTTCTGAGAGCCTCTCTAGCAAATTAATCAAACCCACGGAGAGTATCATAGGCACTTCTGATCTATAGTCAGTAAGTCAGAAGTACAGGTAATAATCTAAGTTTGCAATTGGTATCCTGAGTTGGAGGGAGTCATTCATTGGAACCTCCAGTCTATAGCCACAGGTGACCACCTAACCTTGTGATAGGCATCTGATAGGGGTTCAGGGAGAGTCTTATAGGTCTAAATCCTTAATCTGTGGAATCTGATACTGTCTCTGGGTGGAGAGTGTTGGAATTGTTTCAAATTCTGACAGCAGCAGGGTATCCAATTGCTTATTGGTGGTAGGAAACCCCTCCACTCTAAGAATTGGAATCAGGACCTATATCTCTAAATTATGTTTTACTAAGATTATTGATTAACAAATTTTAGATATTATGTAATCCATGGCTATTATGACAAATGGGGATTTTCATACGTTATTACATTCTTAGTCACTCAAATGATTGATTGCCAACTTCCTTTTCTCAACATAGTTGGTCACTACAATTAATAAGTGCACCATATATATCAATAACTTTACACAGTATAAAAACCTTATTTCTAGTTCCATCACATAAAGACATCTTCTCTTGAATTCACCTTTATTAGTTGAAAATACTTCTCTCTTCCTTTCTTCTTATCTTTCCACTGCCCATATGCTGGCCTCTTTATTTTACTTCCATATAGTAAAGATACATAATATACACACATAACATACACATACATAAATATGTAAAGTATATATTCTGTCCTAAACCATTTTAATCCTTATATAATTTGTCCATGAGCTAATTTTAATGCTGAAAATCAACAAAGGTTTAAATTACTGTGAATATGAACATATAGTTTACTGTATAGCCAGAGTATATTGATTACAGTTCCTTTTGTATCAGTTTTAATTTTTCTTCTTTTTGAATATTATATCTTGTATTATATTATATCATATATCTTGTATATGACACTTTAGGCCAAATATCCCATAGAAAATACAAAAAGAGCATGTACAAGGAACAATACAAAAGAAGCAATCTAGATGTCTAGGATGTGAACGGAGATATGTATATATATATATATATATATATATATATATATACATACACACACACACACACACACACACACACACACATGTTTCTAGCTTCTTTTTCTCATTATTATGGTTGTGAGATGAATCTGTGTTGTTACATGTAGCTACAGTTTGTTTTTATACCTGACTACAATTCCATTGTTTGAAAATTGAGGAATATAGCCATTCCGTCATTGAATTTTAGGCTCTTTCCAGTGTTTGCCTGTCATGAATAAAATTGTTATGAACATTCTTGTATGTGTCCTTTGGTTGCACACGGATATCATAAATTACTTATATTTTTAGCCTGTTTAATAGATATGACCAAACTGTTATGCAAAGTCCTGTACCAATTTATAATTCTACTAGTAATGTATAAGAATCTCCATTGTTCTGGGGCACCTGGGTGGCTCAATCAGTTAAGTGTCTGACTTTGGCTGAGGTAATGACCTCACGGTCCATGAGTTCAAGTCCCACATCGGGCTCTGTGCTGACAGCTCAGGGCTTAGAGCCTGCTTTGGATTCTGTGTCTTCCTCTGTGCCCCTTCCCCACTATTGCTCCGCTTCTCTCTCTCTCTCTCTCTCTCTCAAAAATAAACATTAATTAAAAAAAAAAAACTTGTGAGACATTCAGTGTTTTTTGCATATCTTAAAATGTATTTAGTATACCTTCATATCTGAATGAAAATTTTGAGTATAGATTTGAATATTAATTTCCTGTAGTACTTTAAAGGGATTACTCTTGATTTCAGCATCAAGTGTTGCTGGAGATATGTTTGATGCTGGACTGATTCTTTTTGTTTTGTAGATTGCATTTTTGTTTTATTTATTTTATTTGTTTTGTTTGATTATTTATTGACAGAACTTTTTTTTTTTTTTTTTTAATTTATACTCTAGAAGTTTGATTCCCAAAATACTATATCTAGGTATGGCTTTTGCATTACTGTCTGGGCATATGGTGGGCATGTCAATTGAACTTTAACTCTGCAATATTATATCTGTTTTTGTTTGTTTGTTTTGTTTGTTTATTTATTTATTTATTTAGAGAGTGAGAGAGAGAGAGAGCATGAGCAGGGGAGGGGCAGAGGGAGAGGAAGAGACAGAATCCCAAGCAGACTCCACACCATCAGGGAAGAGCCCAATGTGGGGGTGGAACCCAGGAACTGTGAGATCACATCCTGAGCTAAGAACAAGAGTCAGGTGCTTAACCGACTGAGCCATCCAGACATCCCTTGTATTATATGTTTGATAATGTTTTCCTATTTTCTTTCTTATTTGGGGAACTCACGTTTGTTATTTTGGACTTCAAGAACTGATGCTTTTTTTCTTTTCTTTTTTTCAAACTGCATATCTAGTTGTCTTTCACTTTTCCTGAGAGTAACTCACACAAGGAATGTTCTGCTTTATTCCATTTCATTTGATAATATGCTCTGATGATATGATCACATACTCAGTGTAATCATAATTATTAAGAGAGATAATATATGTGATTCAAATGGTATAGGTTAGGCACCTAATAAATGTTAATTGAATTTATGAACAAAAATATACACACATACCATATTTTTAAACTTTCCATATTTTCAAATCACATAAAATTCTATTTGTCTCTAAAGTAGTTCCAAAATAGTATTTAAATACATTCATCAAATGTCATGCATGTATATATGTATACATATATGTATAGGAATATCAATATAGACATATGAGAGATGAAGAGAGAGTATATATGCTTAAATGTATACACATGCACATGCCAGTAAAAGACAATACCAACACAGAATTTCCCCATGCTTTGATTGCAGTCTTACATTCTTAGTTATAGTGAGCCCCGTAGACTATACTCTTACTTTTGTAAGCTCTAAACAAGTGAGAGTCAGTATTCTATGTTGAAGTGTTCTCTGCCAACAGTGCTTTACCTTGATATCCTGAGTGTATTATTTTTTTTAATTTTTTGTAATGTTTATTTTTGAGACAGAGAAAGAGAGAGCACAAGTGTGGTGGGGAGGGGCAGAGAGGGAGACACAGAATCAGGCTCCAGGCTCTGAGCTGTCAGCACAGAACCCAACGTGGGGCTCAAACTCACAACCATGAGATCATGACCTGAGCTGAAGTTGGATGCTTAACCGACTGAGCCACCCAAGTGGCCCCTGAGTGTATTACTTTTTCTTTAATTTTTTAATGGATATTTATTTTTGAGAGGGAGAGAGACAGAGTGCAAGCAGAGGAGGGGCAGAAAGAGAGGGAGACACAGAATCTGAAGCAGGCTCCTGGCTCTGAGCTGTCAGCACAGAGCTGGACGCTGGGCTCAAACTCACAAACTGTGAGATCATGACCTGAGCTGAAGTCGGATGCTCAACCAACTGAGCCAACCAGGCACCACCCTCCTTCCCCCCAGTGTATGCTTATGTGTGTAGCTTCTTCTATTGTGAGGTCTCATTCTGCTGTTTTCAGTGTCTTAGCAAAGACTTCTGACTCATCAAGACTGACAAAATACATAAAAAGAAACCCGGGAAAAATATCATTCTATATTTTCAAATGCAAATTCTAGAGCATCTTTAGGTAGATAAAAAAAATACAGTTTAGAAGCTAAGTATAGATTGTGGGAAGACATTTGACATTATAAAGGCAGCTGTAAACTTCTCTGGAACCTGAAAGGAATGCCAATACTTGTGTGAATCACACTGGAATTAACTTGGCTGGTTCCCAAAAATAATTTTTTAAATGGAAGAGTAATTGCCAGTCTATGAGGTCAGAAAGAGCTCCAAAGGAGTCTTGCTTATCTTTGGTTCAGTTCTTTCACTGCTAGTAGCTTTGCTCTTCTTGCTAAATAGGTGTTGTATATTGGTTTGGTATGGTTTCAAATCCACTTTTTAATACTCAGGTGAAGTTGTTTTCATCTAAGGGTGAATTTTTTTACATTGAGGAAGGTGTGTTGGGATGTTGTTATCAACATCTGTTAATTGTCAAGAAGTACTCAGTAGCTCAACTGTTAACAGGTGCTGCTAAGAACGTATCAGTAAGAACATATGGAAGAGGAGCTATGACAAAATTGATATTTAAACTTTAAATATCAAGAATTTGCGAGGACTTACCAAGTGTTCAGTCTGGGCAAGACTACCCTTTGCTGATCTAAATAGCTTTCCAACAACTGTGGGCCATTTGTTTCTGCTACAGCAAGGCAACTTTTTTCCAGTAGTGGTGAAAATTGTGCAGCGGCCCCTTGAAGGAAATCATCCTGCCCACCAGAACTGGCAGCTTCATTTCCCTAGCAACCTGCTCCAGCAACAAGGGTCTTTTGCTCTGGCTCTCGCAGCATTTGGTTGGCAAAGCCGACTCTTCGGAGAACCAACTTGTTGAAAGGTACAACTAAATTTTGACTTTGTTTCTTCCATCTATCCTTCGCCTTGAACAAGAATGTAATTAATCTCTTATTGGTTTGGAGTATGTTATTTTTATTAGCTTATTAAAATATGTAATTGGCTTGGGAAATATTATTATAGGTTATAATTCCTGTAGTGAACCTATATTAAATTATTGGCAAAGACATTCTTAGTTTCTGAGCATAATTTGCCTCAAACAAAACAAGTTATATGTGAAAGCATCCTAATACAAAAGACAAAACATAGTTAATATGTAGGGGCCATTTTTCATGAACAGTGGTCATTTGAATCTTAGACTTATAGCAGGTAACACAAAGTTCTTTCATGATTTATACAACCCCCCCCTCCCCCCACCGCGGCGCCCCGCCGTGTTAATTACTTAGGTGTGTGTGTGTGTGTGTGTGTGTGTGTGTGTGTGTGTATGTATACCATATACCGCATTGGTCTTTTTTCTACTATGGATGTTATTCTATCCAGCAATTTAATTTTCTCTATGTTTGTTTATTTTTGAAAAGGAGAGACACAGAGTAAGAGTGGGGGAGGGGCAGAGAGAGAGGGAGACACAGAATGGAGAGAGGGAGACACAGAATGCAAAGCAGACTCCAGGCTCTGAGCTGTCAGCACGGAGCCTGATGTGGGGCTCAAACTCACAGACCGTGAGATCATGACCTGAGCTGAAGTCGGTGGCTTAACCGACTTCGGTGGCTTAAGTCGGTGGCTTAACCGAGCCACCCAGGTGCCCCATATCAAGCAACTTAATAGAGAATTTAAGTATAAAAGTTGTGAGCTGAAGTATCCATATGTTAATGAGCAAAAGGGTAAACTCCAATGTGTTTAAGTAGTAAAACAATAGTAAAACAATAAAGATAAGGGGAATAAACAAAGCAGAATTTGGGATAAGGGCAAAGGGGTACTTATAATAATAGAATTTAAAGTAATGCCAGAAAAAAAAATTCCAGTAGCAAAAAGAAAAAAAAATAGAGAAATGAGCAGTTTGTCTGAAGAAATGAAAAAAAATAGCTAATTTTTTAAAGCCCATGATTCATAGGAAACAAGAAGATAAGAACTGGAGACAGTATAACAACCTAAGAAGCAATGCTGGCAAAGAAAATGAAGTTAGAATTGGAAAGAAATGAAAAAATAACTACTGACTAAAACTCACCGGGGAATACTTTTTTAAAAATGTGAACATACATAAACCAGCAGGACCAAGTAAAATGGGTCCCTGGGTGTTGAGGGAATTGACTAATGAACTTCCGAGCACAGTCACAATTGCAGCTGGAAAGTCATGGAGCACTACAGAGAACTAGAAAATTGGAAAACAACAAATGTGGCATCATTTACTGAAAAGGGGGAAGCATTGTTCTATCACGTACCTTCCAGTAAGCTGAATGCCAACACTTTAAAAGAACAAAATAGACTATTAGAGCTGCCCTACTTGAGTTCCTCCAGGGCAAGCACTTTAGTGTGCATGGTATATGACTCAATTTGCAGGACAAGGGGCAACTCAGTAAATAATGTTTGCCCGAGAGGGTAACTGAGTCACAGTCAATATGACCTACTTGGCCCGTTCAGTTTTTTCCCACAAAATCATATACAGGATAACAGAAATTAAAAGCCACATAGCTAAACATTCTTGATACTCATAGCACAGAATTATTCACCAAGAATAACACTACTTTGCAATGCAACGGGATAGAAGACATGAGTGTTAATTTTATTTTATCATAGAGCTCTCAAGGGCTTAGATGTTTGGCTGGATTTCAGTCCCAGCTCCCACAATCTATTTTTTGACTACAGAAATTTATCATATCTCTGAGTTACAGATTGTTCATCAATAAAATGTCTAATAATAATGATTACTTATTTATGTGATGTTTTTCATAAAAAAACAGGGCATCTACTGTGAAAATTAAATAGATAACATGAGTAAACAAGCTCATTACATCAAACAGCACCTGGAAAAATACCAGGGGCTTCAATAAAATTTAGTTCTGGGGCGCCTGGGTGGCTCATTCAGTTAAGCGTCCGACTTCAGCTCAGGTCACGATCTCGCGGTCCGCGGGTTCAAGCCCGCATCGGGCTCTGGGCTGATGGCTCAGAGCCTGGAGCCTGCTTCCAATTCTGTGTCTCCCTCTCTCTCTGCCCCTCCCCCATTCATGCTGTGTCTCTCTCTGTCTCAAAAATAAATAAACGTTAAAAAAAATTAAAAAAATAAAATTTAGTTCTATTCCCTCTCTCCATCTCTAACACAAAAACATTCTTTAATTCTTTAGCACAACCATTAAGTTTTGAATATAATTAGATGGGAGATACCTTTCTATATTAACGTTAATTAGATTGAAATAGGGGGTCTCTACAGGAAAACCAAAGTTCAGCCTCTTGGTAAAACATCGCACAAACGTTTGTTAAGTCATCTCTTCATACAGAGAAACTAAATTTCTAATCGTGGCTTTGGCTTCTTGTGTACATTTGGAATTGAGAGGTATCAATAAGGTAATGTGGCATATCCCAATGGAAGCGGCAAAATATGATGATGGGCTGTTCATTACCGTGTAAATGATAAAAATACACTATTTGTATAGCTTTTTTTCATTCTCTGTAAAAAGCTTTATTCATTCTTTTTTCATTCTATGTAAATGTGCTTTCTTTAAATTAATTTCAAGTTATTGCAGTTAATTCACAGCAAGGATAAATTATCAGAGATCTAAGAAACTTGACTATTGACTGTGCTCTCGCACAGATTTGTTTACTATCTCCCTATCTGTAAACTAACCTGCAATCTCCTTTCCTCTGTTACTTCTATCATTTAGTATATCAGATAATGGAGATGCCTTTTTAATTATTTCAAAGGCATTCTTTTTTGTTATATTTTAAAATAAAAAGTTTCTATCCTTTTATAGAAATATTTATCATTATTTGGCTTTAATAAAAAGAAACTTCTAGGGGCGCCTGGGTGGCGCAGTTGGTTAAGCGTCCGACTTCAGCCAGGTCACGATCTCGCAGTCCGTGAGTTCGAGCCCCGCGTCGGGCTCTGGGCTGATGGCTCAGAGCCTGGAGCCTGTTTCCGATTCTGTGTCTCCCTCTCTCTCTGCCCCTCCCCCGTTCATGCTCTGTCTCTCTCTGTCCCAAAAATAAATAAACGTTGAAAAAAAAAATTTTTTTTTAAATAAACATAAAAAAAAAGAAACTTCTAAAACTGATTTTAAAACCCTCCCAATCAACCAATGAGAACCTCCACTGTCCCACAGAGATCATCCCACCCTCTGAAAGTCAACCAGTTGGTGGCAGTAACAATTCTTTAACAGAGGCCAAAAGTCACCCAGTTTCTAAACACTCCTGCTTCTACTAGCCTATCAGTTTTTGATACGCATGTTTCCCAAAAACACATATGTAAGATCAGCAATGGTCTTTGTTCAGAGATACTGTGTCTTAGAAGCACAACTCTCCATTGCTGAGCAAGAAATAAACAAGAGTTGGATTTCAAGTATTCAGTAGCAATTTCTTCCTTCCACATACTTAGTAGACAACAATCAGAAAAGTTGAAATTACGTTTCGAGTCATTTGTAAACAATTTCAATGTCTTTGAGTCACATTTTGGTACATTCTATTCACAATGATTTGAGACACTAAATCAAAGAAAACTAACTCTCCTGAGATAAGTAGGCAATTTTATAATTTATTCCTTGCTTAAACCACAAATAAATGATATTTCTATGTACTATCTGTGAATCAGCATTTACTTGAATTCAAAGAAAGATCCAAGAATTGTACTTTTTGCTATGTTAAAAGCTTTATCTAAAATGAAATCCTTAAGAAAAGGAACAGGAAATATATTTGTTCAGAAACGAATTATATGTGGTGCCGGTGCCTTTAGGATTTTACCCCCTAACTTTACTTGGTCTAAAGACAAATACTAGCATTTAATCCCATCTTCATAAGCTTTATATGCTCAATAGTATCCTAATTTCTCTCAGGTAATTAGGAAATCATTAGTTATCATTCAAACCGCTGGGAATAGACACTGCAAAATTCATTGTTCACTCACCTAATTTATAGAGAAGCTTTTATACTGGTGGTCACTCCACACAATAGAAAAGCAAACACAGACCACAAAAATAATTCCTTTAGTATATAATTACAATGAAACTCTATTAAATTGTCTTAATGGCCCCTAAACCTCAGAGAACAACTTTCCAGTCATTGAACTCTTCTAAATTCCTACCTATTCAAATTCTGTCCATCACATTCTAAAATTATACATACTCTATTAAATTGATGTGGTGAGGAAAGTGGATACTTTTGATCTTGTATGAAAGGACTGATTGCAGAATCCGAGAGAGATAATTTTAAGCTAGGATCAACCATTCCAGGTAAGTTAAGCAGAGTTAGTATTTCTTCAGGTTTTTTTGTTTTTTTGTTTTTTTTGTTTGCTTGTTTTTGTTTTTTTCCCTCTCTCCAGCTCCGTTTCCTCTCCCTTGGAGACTTCTATTAAGTATGTGTTAATTTTTTTCACCATGTCATGTCATAAAGGCTTTACTGGCTTTTCTATTCCTTTTTTTCCTTCTCTATATTTCACTTAGATATTTACTACTGACCATGATCAAGTTTCCTAATTGTATGCTTTTTAATAATAGTTACTGGGGCATCTGGGTGGCTCTGTCGGTTAAGCAGCCAACTTTTGATTTCAACTCAGGTCATGATCCACTGTAGATCAACCTTCCTGTCGGGCTCCATGCTCACAATGCAGAGCCTACTTGGGATTCTCTCTTTCCCTCTCTCTCTGCCTGTCCTCAGCTCCCATTCTCTCTCTCTCTTTCTCAAAATAAATATATATTAAAAAATAATAATAGTTATTAATTCCATCTGCTGTATTCTTAAATTTTGTGTTTTTATGTTTTAGTGAGAATTTTTATTATTTTTATTTCTAGAATAAGCATTTGATTTCTTATAGATTTCAGAACTTAACATTATCAATGTTTTCCCTTTTTTTTTGGAAAATAATAATCATAAAACTGTTCTGATAATGCCAAATCATCTGTATCACTATTGGTTAGTTTATTCTGCTTTTTTTCTCTTAGCTTTGTGGTATTTGGTCCTGTTTCTTAAAATGCCTCATATGTCAGTTATCAGTATACTGCTTGTCAGCTCCAAATATACCCTTCATTGTTCTGGTTGTGATACTGAGAAATTTCTTCTTTGTTGGGTGGCATAATTTTAAGCTTTGTTAGTAGACAGCACCAGAGGAATATGGGAAAGGGAAGGGGAACTTCTGGTTCCTCTGTGTACTCTCTTGATAGTCTCCTGCATCAAGTAGCAGTCATCAGTCACCTCCCCATGGGAAGCATCCCCCCAAATCCCAAAGGGAATCTTCTCAAGGTACTGCTACTAATTCAGTGAGTTTTATGCTTGCCACTTTCCTGTGGACAATTCCCTTCAACACCCCAATAGTTGTCAGTGGATTCTAGGTACAGCAGCTCCCTACTGACAGCATTGTCTGGCACCCCAGAGGGTAGATTGCTAACCACTTCCATAGCACAGTACCTTTATGTGGTTGGTTTCCCCAAGCCCCCAGCAGAGGGATTCCTAGAGATTTCTACCCGTGCTACAACTCAAAGGATGTCTTTACTATCTAGTGGATAATAGCTACACCATCTCTCAGAAGCTCTAAAGGGAGAGTATTCTTTCAGATTTGTTCCTTAAATGCTCGCTCTGCTTTAACCCTAAGAGTAATGACTTCTTTTTATATCAGATATCCCTGTTTCCTTTAGAATTATCTTCACATCTTGCAGCTAACACTCCATTACTATAATTTCCTGTTATTGTTAATAATTCTTGATAAAAAATATTTCCACATTCAAATAGCTCTCTGGTTTGTGGCCCCTGATTGGCCCCAAACTTGGTACTGGGAAGATGGGATCTGAGGATTGATTTGATCTTGACTTTGGCTTTTAGTTTTGAAATCCTCGAAATGTGTTGCTGGTAACAAATGACATAAAGTGACATTACAAATAATAAAACTATAAACTATAGTTATAATGGAATGCCCATGAAGCAAGTTTCTTGGAAGCCCAGTTGGATGCCAGACTTGACTTTTGTGGTAGTAGCAATGACTGCCAGGACTGTGGTGTGCAGGGCAGGCATCAACTGAACACTTAGTGCATAGGATCACTTACAGAAAGAAAATGACAAGATCCTTTAATCTCAATTTCAGAAACTGATAACAAGAGAACTTCCATGACAGTCCTAAATTAATCTCTTATTTCTTCCACCCACGAGGCTAATATTGCTGAAGAAACAAATGCAAAATCCAGTTATACTGGTTGCTGAGTTACATTGTCAGTTGAATTCAGTCTTCAGAGTTTGTGTGTGAAGCTTAGCACATTGATTCTGAATGAGAGGGATCCTGAAAACATGAAACAATCTTGAACCCTCAAATCACTTGGTCCTCTCTTACCACTAGAAATGCCTTGTTTTCTCAGTTAACTAGCTTTCCTTTGCTCGAAAATCTGTAGTAATATCACCTGGGGCAGATGCCTATCTTAACATTTGTCCAACTCACCAGTTTGGCCTTTGCAGGGATTGGATAGGTCTCAGAATAACTGTAGATTATTAGAAACTTAATCAGATAGTGACTCCAATTGCAGCTGTTCTGACAAATGTAAAACCTTTACTGGAATAAATAATACCTTTTCACCCATAACATTTTTCAAGGATTACCAAAAACAATTTACATTTACATTTGGTTGTCTACTTTGTCTGAATAAGAGATAGCCAGAAGTATGAATCTATGAATTCATAAGGAGTTGACAACTGTTTGGCTGAATGGCCAAAGATTTGAAAAGAACAGAATAGAAAATTAGTAATACAGAAGTATTGAGAAGAGGACTGGATGATCCTTTCAGAATGGGCACAAACTGTGAATAAATTTGCATATCACATTAAAGTCCAATAAAGAGTGTCTCCTGGAGGGTAGGCTCTTCATAATCAATTGGACAAAATGGCACACTCTGTGGATGTCAGTCATACTCTTTCCATGGTCTTCCTAGTGTTTGAACAATGAACCTATGAACAAAGAGCCATGTGGACAGGAATAGGGGCTATGCATAAGCTTAATAACGATGTGATTTCTTTCACCAAGAATGACCTAAGTAATGATCCTGCTGAATACCTTATTTTTCAACAGTTGAAATGAGTATTGAGCTCTAAATTTGTCATCATTGCCTGGATATAAAAGCCAGTCACCTGTGGCAACTTATTTACGTTTATTTCATCATGAATTAAGAAACTCTTCTTCCTTCCTGGAATTGATACATATTCTAGATCTAGATTTTCGTTCCTTCTTGTAATGTTCTGACAACACTACCAATCAAAACCTCAGAGAATGCTTTGCAAACACATCATGGAATTCCACAAAGCATTGCTTCTGACCAAGGAACTTACTTTACCAAATGAAGTATAGCAATGTGCTAAAATCAGTGGAATTAAATGACCCTAAAACATGCCACATCACTTGAAAGCAGTTGAACTAATTGGAAGGTGGTAAACGGCTGACTCGTGTCTGCTTTGTAGCATCAATTGGTAGAAAATACCCTGAGAAGATAGGGTTCTAATAGGATGCATTATGGTCTATGAATCAGATACTGTTATATGATGCTCTTTTCCAGTACTGAGGGTACAGAGGCCTGGTAATCATGAAGCGGGAGTGGCTCTTCTCACTATCATATCCAGTAACTACTATCAGAATTGTTTATTTCCTGTATCAGAAATCTTTGCTGGTTCCCAAGGAGGGAATACATATTTACTGAACACAGCAGTGGTTGTATATTAGAAAATCAGACTGATACCTAACCATTTTGGATCCTTGTGCCACTGAAATAACAGGCAGCACAGAAGCTTCCTCTTCTGGCTGAAGAGATCATTCCTAATTACAGAGGAAAAATAAGGTTGCTGCTATATAATGGTGACAAGAACAATATTTGCAATCCAGAGGATTCTCTAGGATCGCTGTTAGTACTCAAATGCCCAATAGTAAAGGTTAAAGGAAAACCACAGCAACTGAAAGAAGAAGACATAGCAATTTAAGAAGACATAACCTTTGGGAGTAAAGTTTTGAGTCAATCAACCAAGTAAAGAAACTCAACCAGCTAAGGTCCTGGCTAAGGTTGGGGGAAATAAAGAAAAGATAGTAGAGGAAGGAATCTTTAAATATCAACTATAATGTTCTGTACAAGTGAACGCTGTAATAGTTTTGCATTCTTTCTTGATTAACATGTGTGTGCTTATTTGTTTTTTTTTTTTTATGAAATTTATTGTCAAATTTGTTTCCATACAACACCCAGTGCTCATCCCAAAAGGTGCCCTCCTCAATACCCATCACCCACCCTCTCCTCCCTCCCACCCCCCATCAACCCTCAGTTTGTTCTCAGTTTTTAAGAGTCTCTTATGCTTTGGCTCTCTCCCACTCTAACCTCTTTTTTTTTTTTTTTCCTTTTTTCCTCCCTCTCCCCCATGGGTTCCTGTTAAGTTTCTCAGGATCCACATAAGAGTGAAACCATATGGTATCTGTCTTTCTCTGTACGGCTTATTTCACTTAGCATCACACTCTCTAGTTCCATCCACGTTGCTACAAAAGGCCATATTTCATTTTTTCTCATTGCCACGTAGTATTCCATTGTGTATAAAAACCACAATTTCTTTATCCATTCATCAATTGATGGACATTTAGGTTCTTTCCATAATTTGGCTATTGTTAAGAGTGCTGCTATGAACATTGGGGTACAAGTGCCCCTATGCATCAGTACTCCTGTATCCCTTGGATAAATTCCTAGCAGTGCTATTGCTGGGTCATAGGGTAGGTCTATTTTTAATTTTCTGAGGAACCTCCACACTGCTTTCCAGAGCAGCTGCACCAATTTGCATTCCCACCAACAGTGCAAGAGGGTTCCCGTTTCTCCACATCCTCTCCAGCATCTAGAGTCTCCTGATTTGTTCATTTTGGCCACTCTGACTGGCGTGAGGTGATACCTGAGTGTGGTTTTGATTTGTATTTCCCTGATAAGGAGCGACGCTGAACATCTTTTCATGTGCCTGTTGGCCATCCGAATGTCTTTAGAGAAGTGTCTATTCATGTTTTCTGCCCATTTCTTCACTGGGTTATTTGTTTTTCGGGTGTGGAGTTTGGTGAGCTCTTTATAGATTTTGGATACTAGCCCTTTGTCCGATATGTCATTTGCAAATATCTTTTCCCATTCCGTTGGTTGCCTTTTAGTTTTGTTGGTTGTTTCCTTTGCTGTGCAGAAGCTTTTTATCTTCATAAGGTCCCAGTAATTCACTTTTGCTTTTAATTTCCTCGCCTTTGGGGATGTATCGAGTAAGAGATTGCTACGGCTGAGGTCAGAGAGGTCTTTTCCTGCTTTCTCCTCTAAGGTTTTGATGGTTTCCTGTCTCACATTCAGGTCCTTTATCCATTTTGAGTTTATTTTTGTGAATGGTGTCAGAAAGTGGTCTAGTTTCAACCTTCTGCATGTTGCTGTCCAGTTCTCCCAGCACCATTTGTTAAAGAGGCTGTCTTTTTTCCATTGGATGTTCTTTCCTGCTTTGTCAAAGATGAGTTGGCCATACGTTTGTGGGTCTAGTTCTGGGGTTTCTATTCTATTCCATTGGTCTATGTGTCTGTTTTTATGCCAATACCATGCTGTCTTGATGATGACAGCTTTGTAGTAGAGGCTAAAGTCTGGGATTGTGATGCGTCCTGCTTTGGTCTTCTTCCTCAAAATTCCTTTGGCTATTCAGGGCCTTTTGTGGTTCCATATGAATTTTAGGATTGCTTGTTCTAGTTTCGAGAAGAATGCTGGTGCAATTTTGATTGGGATTGCATTGAATGTGTAGATAGCTTTGGGTAGTATTGACATTTTGACAATATTTATTTTTCCAATCCATGAGCAGGGAATGTCTTTCCATTTCTTTAAATCTTCTTCAATTACCTTCATAAACTTTCTATAGTTTTCAGCATACAGATCCTTTACATCTTTGGTTACATTTATTCCTAGGTATTTTATGCTTCTTGGTGCAATTGTGAATGGGATCAGTTTCTTTATTTGTCTTTCTGTTGCTTCATTGTTAGTGTATAAGAATGCAACTGATTTCTGTACATTGATTTTGTATCCTGCAACTTTGCTGAATTCATGGATCAGTTCTAGCAGACTTTTGGTGGAGTCTATCGGATTTTCCATGTATAATATCATGTCATCTGCAAAAAGCGAAAGCTTGACTTCATCTTTGCCAATTTGGATGCCTTTGATTTCCTTTTGTTGTCTGATTGCTGATGCTAGAACTTACAGCACTATGTTAAACAACAGCGGTGAGAGTGGGCATCCCTGTCATGTTCCTGATCTCAGGGAAAAAGCTCTCAGTTTTTCCCCGTTGAGGATGATGTTAGCTGTGGGCTTTTCATAAATGGCTTTTATGATCTTTAAGTATGTTCCTTCTATCCCGACTTTCTCAAGGGTTTTTATTAAGAAAGGGTGCTGGATTTTGTCAAAGGCCTTTTCTGCATCGATTGACAGGATCATATGGTTCTTCTCTTTTTTTGTTGTTAATGTGATGTATCACGTTGATTGATTTGCGAATGTTGAACCAGCCCTGCATCCCAGGAATGAATCCCACTTGATCATGGTGAATAATTCTTTTTATATGCCGTTGAATTCGATTTGCTAGTATCTTATTGAGAATTTTTGCATCCATATTCATCAGGGATATTGGCCGGTAGTTCTCTTTTTTTACTGGGTGTCTGTCTGGTTTAGGAATCAAAGTAATACTGGCTTCATAGAATGAGTCTGGAAGTTTTCCTTCCCTTTCTATTTCTTGGAATAGCTTGAGAAGGATAGGTATTATCTCTGCTTTAAACGTCTGGTAGAACTCCCCTGGGAAGCCATCTGGTCCTGGACTCTTATTTGTTGGGAGATTTTTGATAACCTATTCAATTTCTTCACTGGTTATGGGTCTGTTCAAGCTTTCTATTTCCTCCCGGTTGAGTTTTGGAAGAGTGTGGGTGTTCAGGAATTTGTCCATTTCTTCCAGGTTGTCCAATTTGTTGGCATATAATTTTTCATAGTATTCCCTGATAATTGTTTGTATCTCTGAGGGATTGGTTGTAATAATTCCATTTTCATTCATGATTTTATCTATTTGGGTCATCTCCCTTTTCTTTTTGAGAAGCCTGGCTAGAGGTTTGTCAATTTTGTTTATTTTTTCAAAAAACCAACTCTTGGTTTTGTTGATCTGCTCTACAGTTTTTTTAGACTCTATATTGTTTATTTCTGCTCTGATCTTTATTATTTCTCTTCTTCTGCTGGGTTTGGGGTGTCTTTGCTGTTCTGCTTCTATTTCCTTTAGGTGTGCTGTTAGATTTTGTATTTGGGATTTTTCTTGTTTCTTGAGATAGGCCTGGATTGCAATGTATTTTCCTCTCAGGACTGCCTTCGCTGCATCCCAAAGCGTTTGGATTGTTGTATTTTCATTTTCGTTTGTTTCCATATATTTTTTAATTTCTTCTCTAATTGCCTGGTTGACCCACTCATTCGTTAGTAGGGTGTTCTTTAACCTCCATGCTTTTGGAGGTTTTCCAGACTTTTTTCTGTGGTTGATTTCAAGCTTCATAGCATTGTGGTCTGAAAGTATGCATGGTATAATTTCAATTCTGGTAAACTTATGAAGGGCTGTTTTGTGACCCAGTATATGATCTATCTTGGAGAATGTTCCATGTGCACTCGAGAAGAAAGTATACTCTGTTGCTTTGGGATGCAGAGTTCTAAATATATCTGTCAAGTCCATCTGATCCAATGTCTCATTCAGGGCCCTTGTTTCTTTACTGACCGTGTGTCTAGATGATCTATCCATTTCTGTAAGTGGGGTGTTAAAGTCCCCTGCAATTACCACATTCTTATCAATAAGGTTGCCTATGTTTATGAGTAGTTGTTTTATATATTTGGGGGCTCCGGTATTCGGCGCATAGACATTTATAATTGTTAGCTCTTCCTGATGAATAGACCCTGTAACTATTATATAATGTCCTTCTTCATCTCTTGTTACAGCCTTTAATTTAAAGTCTAGTTTGTCTGATATAAGTATGGCTACTCTAGCTTTCTTTTGGCTTCCAGTAGCATGATAAATAGTTCTCCATCCCCTCACTCTCAATCTAAAGGTGTCCTCAGGTCTAAAATGAGTCTCTTGTAGACAGCAAATAGATGGGTCTTGTTTTTTTATCCATTCTGATACCCTATGTCTTTTGGTTGGCACATTTAATCCATTTACATTCAGTATTATTGTAGAAAGATACGGGTTTAGAGTCATTGTGATGTCTGTATGTTTTATGCTTGTAGTGTTGTCTCTGGTACCTTGTCTCACAGGGTCCCCCTTAGGATCTCTTGTAGGGCTGGTTTAGTGGTGACAAATTCCTTCAGTTTTTGTTTGTTTGGGAAGATCTTTATCTCTCCTTCTATTCTAAATGATAGACTTGCTGGATAAAGGATTCTCGGCTGCATATTTTTTCTGTCTAGCACACTGAAAATCTCATGCCAATTCTTTCTGGCCTGCCAAGTTTCAAAAGAGAGATCAGTCACGAGTCTTATAGGTCTCCCTTTATATGTGAGGGCACGTTTACCCCTTGCTGCTTTCAGAATTTTCTCTTTATCCTTGTATTTTGCCAGTTTCACTATGATATGTCGTGCAGAAGGTCGATTCAAGTTACGTCTGAAGGGAGTTCTCTGTGCCTCTTGGATTTCAATGCCTTTTTCCTTCCCCAGTTCAGGGAAGTTCTCAGCTATTATTTCTTCCAGTACCCCTTCAGCACCTTTCCCTCTCTCTTCCTCCTCTGGGATACCAATTATGCGTATATTATTTCTTTTTAGTGTATCACTTAGTTCTCTAATTTTCCCCTCATACTCCTGGATTTTTTTATCTCTCTTTCTCTCAGCTTCCTCTTTTTCCATAACTTTATCTTCTAGTTCACCTATTCTCTCCTCTGCCTCTTCAATCCGAGCCGTGGTGGTTTCCATTTTGTTTTGCATTTCATTTAAAGCGTTTTTCAGCTCCTCGTGACTGTTCCTTAGTCCCTTGATCTCTGTAGAAAGAGATTCTCTGCTGTCCTCTATACTGTTTTCAAGCCCAGCGATTAATTTTATGACTATTATTCTAAATTCACTTTCTGTTATATTATTTAAATCCTTTTTGATCAGCTCATTAGCTGTTGTTATTTCCTGGAGATTCTTCTGAGGGGAATTCTTCCGCTTGGTCATTTTGGATAGTCCCTGGCGTGGTGAGGACCTGCAGGGCACTTCCCCTGTGCTGTGGTGTATAACTGGAGTTGGTGGGTGGGGTCGCAGTCAGACCTGATGTCTGCCCCCGGCCCACCGCTGGGGCCACAGTCAGACTGGTGTGTGCCTTCTCTTCCCCTCTCCTAGGGGCGGGATTCACTGTGGGGTGGCGTGGCCCGTCTGGGCTACTTGCACACTGCCAGGCTTGTGATGCTGGGGATCTGGTGTATTAGCTGGGGTGGATAGGCAAGGTGCACAGGGGCAGGAGGGGCAGGCTTAGCTCGCTTCTCCTTAGGTGATCCACTTCAGGAGGGGCCCTATGGCAGTGGGAGGGAGTCAGATCCGCTGCCGGAGATTTGGCTCCTCCGCAGAAGCACAGAGTTGGGTGTTTGCCTGGAGCGAGGAAGTTCCCTGGCAGGAACTGGTTCTCTTTGGGATTTTGGCTGGGGGCTGGGTGGGGGAGATGGCGCTGGTGAGCACCTTTGTTCCCCACCAAACTGAGCTCTGTCGTCCGGGGGCTCAGCAGCTCTCCCTCCCTTTGTCCTCTAGCCTTCCCGCTTTCCGAGCAGAGCTGTTAACTTATGACCTCCCAGACGCTAAGTCGCGCTTGCTGTCGGAACACAGTCCGTCAGGCCCCTCCGCTTTTGCCCGCCAGACTCGGGGGCTCTGCTTGGCCGGCGAGCCGCCCCTCCGCCCTGGCTCCCTCCCGCCAGTCCACGGAGCGCGCACCGCCTTGCAGCCCTTCCTACCCTCTTCCGTGGGCCTCTCGTCTGCGCTTGGCTCCGGAGACTCCGTTCTGCTAATCCTCTGGCGGTTTCTGGGTTATTTAGGCAGGTGTAGGTGGAATCTAAGTGATCAGCAGGACACGCGGTGAGCCCAGCGTCCTCCTACGCCGCCATCTTCCCTCCTCCCTCTCGTGTGTGCTTATTTGTATATGCCATTTTCTTTTTTGTCTTATTTACATTATAATCCAATATAAGGTTTTTGACAGCTTTACCAGTTAATGTTCAAAATATTCAGGGGTTCTGTGACTAAAGTTGTAAATACAGTGACTGTTGGGATATTGCATTTGGGAAAAGTTTGATAACTTTTTCACTTGTACAAAAGGTAAATGTATCTTGCTGATAGAACTACCATGGTTTTGTTGTTTCTCAGAAATTCAGTTGTAGCAGAAGGGTGTGTATGAAGATAAGCAGCCAAAAGCTGCTTATTTAACAAATATATTGCCTCTAGGTACCAAATTCCCTCTTAATTATTGAGCTTGTAATACTGGAATATTTCTCTCTTGTCAATGGAAATAAAATTAACCATTGTCATCAAAGAATATTCAATGGACCTGAAGAAAGAGGACCTCTTCTTCTTGCTTCCTGTTTTTTATGCTCTCTCTTAACTTCCTGTCTGTGGCAGTGTGCATTAGCTCCCCATGACAGCTTCCCCCAGCATGCTAGATCATAGCCACTTAATGCACCACCACAGTGAATGTGTTTTCTTTGTACTGCTCCCTTTAAGACAGTTTTCCCTTGAAATTTAGAGGGTGATTTCCATAGCACAACAACTCCCCATATATGGCATCTCCCACCATCCCCAAAGGTGGAGTACCAGAAAATTCAATAAGCATAGATCCTCCACAGAACTTCCCTTGCCTTTTTATTGGCTTTAACCTTTCTCTCTCTCCCTCCCTCCCCCGTCCCCTCCTTCCTTCTCTATCTCTCTGTGTCTCTGTCTCTCCATTGAGGTCTGGATGCCAAACATTGGAGGCAGGACCCCTCTCTCAGCTTTGCTTCTTGTTCTCTTAGTCCTAAGGGCTCGTGGTTGCTTGCAATATCTACTCTTCTTGTATTCTTCAGAGTTCTCTTTATAACTCAATAGCTAATCTCACATTATACTAATCTCCTGTTGTAGTTCTTAATTCTTTAATTATTAAAACATACATTTTGTTGTGTAGTTTATGTCTCTTGACTATATATATCCTGAGAAATTCACCTGGTACTTTCTTATTGATTACCAGATATTGTGTACCAAAAGTTGTAGAGATTTGGGATGCTGTTATCTTCTTCAGAGAGGTATTAATGTTCTCCCAGAAGACATATAGTATAGGGAAGGGTTGTGTAATAAACTTAGAAAAAATTTATTACAAAATGTCAGTAATGCTGAGGGAGATGAAGGAAAATTAAGTAGGGCAAGGAGATAAAAATAAAGTGTTTCGCTATTTAGATAGGCTTGTCAAGTTATGCTTCTCTGAGGAATGTCAAAAAAGCAGATATTTGAATGATGGAGCAATAAGGTTTCTGAAAAAAGAACAAATGGAAAAACTCTAACGAAGAAAGTGGACAGATAATATAGGATACAATAAACAAGGAAGATAAATATAAACAATAAGATCAGAAAAGCGGTGAGCCCCAGAACATGCAGGACATATTAAGCCATATTGAAATCTCTCTTAACTATCTTAAGGTTCCGGCCAATCTCTCTGTAACCACCCTCCTGTTTTGTTTTGCTTTTTGTAATGTAAAATTAATATGTAATCAGGAGTATTTGTAAGTAATTAGTGCTAGACCTTCTAGTACCAAAAACATACAGTAAAACTCTGCTATTACAGTGTCTTAGTTTGACTCTCTGCCAAGTCAGAGCATGAAACAAAGACTTGGGAGCAAGTAGTTTATTTAAGCAGCTGGTACCTGGCAGCAAGAGTGAGAAAATTGGAGGCTAAAACAAAGAAGAAATAAGAGGAAATAAACTGTCATTACAGAGCTAGTTACTTATATGGACAACTGGGGTTCAGTTCCACTGGGGAGCAGGACAAGGGTTTACATTATGAGCTTTGCCGCGGAGGAGTGCCTCCCAACCCCCCACTCCCCTCTACCCTTCCATATACCCAATGGGTTAAATCTCATGAACTTGTGGATTGCCTTGCATGAATTTGAGCAATACCTAATGGTTTTGGGAAAACGCAGAGGCAAAAAAAAAAAAAATTGGAGGGGTTTGGCAGGTTTTTAAAGTGCAATGCTCTCTCTCAGCATAGGAGTGACTCAACACAGCTGAAGTAAAATGAGAGTTGGGCTGGGGGGCACAAAAATACATGACAAGTAGAGTTCATGAAGTACAAAACTTAAACACAGAGTTTTATTATTGCAAAGGTAGGGAAATGCACCGGTGAAACTTCTGTAAGCTGCTGGCTGAGTGTTTCCAGTCCAGGCTTTTCGTGGAGCTATTTAAATGGCAGCCCTACCTACATTTGGGAGCTATCTGTCAGTGGGTTTCGGTTTAACAGAGTTAACTGTGGAAGGAATGATAGTGAGTTTTCTGGCTGCCTGAGACTTGAAGGAGAGTAGCATCTGTTGGAAATCTTAAAACTTGTTTCCAACCTTTGGCCTTATGTGGGCATATAAAGCCTAGAAAATATTGGATACAGGGCAATCCACATCCTGTCTATCTGTGGACTGTCTTCTCCCTGATCTCACCTCCCCTCCTCTGCCCACCCATCCTCCAACCCCATAGCACAAGGTATTTGGAAGAGCATTAGGTGGAGAATACCAATGATATCCAAATTGGTACTGTTACAAGACATACTATGTTGGTTTTCTACTAGAGCTTGCATTGAAATCTCTCTAAAAATTGCTTTGAAAATTGAGAACAGTAAATATATTTTTTTTATTTGCTTGATAATCTGAGATCATCACAATTAAATTCACATGCTATTGTTTTTGATGTCTTTCAATGACTTAATTATATAGTATCTGGCCTCAGACTTTTTTTTGTAAGTTTTAAAATGTTTACATTTTATTTTCAAATTGATAATTTTTGTCTTCCCCATCAATTTCTAGTTTTTTTCTTTTTGTTGCTCAAGCTGTATTCATCATTGTAAGACTCTTTAGTTTGTACTTCCTAAGTTTTCTAAGGCTGAGAAGCAGATGAACAATAATAGTACAATAGTACATGCTCTAGGGATCTAAATGAAAGCTTTTTAACAGATATCTTTCTCCCTAGCAAATTTCATTTTTGTTGATTTATTTTTACAGTTCCCTGATTCTTATCTTTTTGTTTGTTAACCAGGATTCCTGAGAAAAATAAAATCTTGATAAATTTCCATGGTTCAAACTTTTATTCTGTTAGCTTTTTTTAGATGTTTATTTATTTTTGAGAGAGAGGGAGAGAGAGAGAGAGAGAAAGAAAAGGGAGGAACGGAGGGAGAGAAAACAAGTGGGCGAGTGGCAAAGAGAGAGGGAGACACAGAATCTGAAGCAGGCTCCAGGCTCTGAGTTGTCAGCACAGAGCCCAATGAGGGGCACAAACTGGGAGATCATGACCTGAGCCAAAGTTGGATGCTTAACTAACTGAGCCACCCAGGCTGCCCCTGTTGGCTTTATTTTTTGTTTTCTTTTTAACTGTTACATTTTTTAACATATCTTACTTCATTTTTTAGTGTTTTCTAACACTGCCATCCTCCAAGAACATAAACATACACACACCTACTTACACACAATTTACTCCTACAAATACTATATGAACATACATAATCTTTCAGGTAAAACTAGTATTATCAAAATTAATTACAAAAAATAATGTGTCCATCTATCGTTTCATGACTGAACATGTTAAAATTATTGTTCCCAGGGAAATAAGTTCCTATAATCCATCAGATAAAGAAAAATAAATTTATTTTTAGATCTAAGTAGGATAACACCAGCACCTCACATTTATAAAACGTTTCCACATATAGTACCTCCTTTTATATTCCACAAGACTGAAAAATGAAGGTTTAGAGAAGTTAAGTAACTTATCTATGTTGATATACTTATGTCGTGATGGGCATAGGAAAGTGTTTTGTTTTTTGTTTTTTGTTGTTGTTGTTGTTTTACAGTTCCAGCCTCTTGAATATGACTTGCAAAATAAGTATTTTGGAAGAGGGAAGCATTGCCTTTTTACAATAATGTATAAAACATTGTGAATGGTCTCACTTGCAGGGAAATTTAATTTTTTAAGCATACCTCCATTAGTTCTTTCATTTAATTACATCTGATATATAATAGTTTATTTATTATTTTAGTCAATTCTGTTTCTAACAAGTACTAATATGTTCTATAAATTAAATTTTGAAAATAATGGCTGCTGGGTTAGATCCTTTAGCAAGGAAAAGCTAGGTCTACTCCTTTACACTCATGATGACCAACAAAATTAAAAAAAAAATTAAACCACCTTTTTTTGCTAATGTTAAAAGCAAAGTAATTGGACTAAATTTACTTTAATTCCTTTGAAATTCATCTGCATGTACTGAAAAGGTATACAAGCAAAAATCAGGAAACAACAGAGTTAATTGTCTCCAAAAAAAAACATTCTTAGCATCTATTTAAGGGCATGATTTTATATTTATATTATATACATAATATATAAATGCAAATTTAAAGACATTTGAAAAAGCGCATACTTTTAAAATACTGTTTTGAAGGGTATATGATCAAAACTTTTTAAGGTAGCTGCCCTTCAGTACCCTACATGGGATTTTTTTGCCCAGTAAAACCAGACGGAATAAACAATCTATAACTATTTTCTATTATCCATTAGCAAAATCCCTTATTTGAAATAAGGGACCAAAATAAATGGCATAAACAAATATTCCTTTCTTTTGTTTTAAAGCCTTTTTTTTTAAAGCTTTATTTTGAAAGAGAGCATGCATGGTGCAAGGGAAGGGCAGAGAGAAAGAGAGAATCCCAAGCCGGCTCCACACTGTCCGCGCTGAGTCCAAAGCTGAGTCAAACTTGGGGCTTGAACTCATGTACTGTGAAATCATGACCTGAGCCAAAATCAGGAATCAGATGCTTAACCGACTAAGCCACCCAGACACCCCACTAATACTCCTTTCTTAAATCATCATTTGAATAAAAATAATCTGTGCTTGATTTTTATTGCAATAAAACAGAAGAGGCTGTTAATTTGGAAATACTCACACATGAACAACTCATACCTTTACGAAACGATTCAAAGTGATGGAAAAATTAGCCTAGGCTTCAACAGAGACTTGATTACAAGGTACTAGGAATTCTGTGGATTCTTTTTTTAGGCCCAGGGCAGGAGTTGCTGGTATAGTTCTTGCATTTGCATTTGCTAAGGGAGTATTGATTCTGAGACAACTTTTTACTTGTCAGCTGTCCCTGGTGTTCTAGAGTTGTTTCTATGTTGGTTTGATTTGTTATGAAATATTTGAAATACACAAAACATGAAAAGAGTAACATAATGAATTCCCATGTGCCTGTCACCCAGATTTAAGAAATGTTAACATTGTGCTGGTTTTTTTTTATATCATTCTTATAGAAATAAAAGATTTATCAACCCAATTTATACCTACTTTGTCTCCCTGCCCAAACATTGTCTTCCCTTTCTCCTCAGAGGAATTTGGTGGATATTTCTATATTAATACCTTTACTACATAGGTACATATGTATAAACAAAAAATACAGAATATTTTGGAGACTTTCAGGTTTTGCATAAATTGCATCATACTATGCTGTTTTTCCCTATTTTCTTTTCCTCTGTCAACAGTATACACTTAAGCTGTATTGTTTTAGAATTAAGGTAACTGTTTCATTTTATCTACTGAATACTACTCCATTTTATGAATTAATAAACCACAATTTTTAATTATTTTTCTTTGCAGATATTTAAGCTTTCTCCCCATCTTTATGTTTGTAATTATTTAGTTTTGGTATTACAAATCATGTTGCAGTGAATACTGCCACCAAATAAAAACAAATCCAGACTTAGAAAGGAGTGTTATGATTGAGAAGAAAGACAATTACCATAGGAAGAACACTCTGGTCTCAGAAATCTTCAAGCATCTCACAGTCAAACAAACAAAGAAACAAAAACCTTTTCATTTTATAGGGTAAACAAAAAGAAAGCAGAGAGAAGCAGAATATTTTTAGAGGAATCTGGACATGTAAGGAGAATGACCAGTAGGGTCTTGCTGTGGTCAGTCGAGTCCCAGGAGAAGCTGGTAAAGGGGGCAGATTTCCCTTTTTAGTGTTTGCACATGATTGGGGCATACAGAGCTCAGGGACCTGTAGGAAGGAGAGAAGTGTAACTAAAGTTTGGTTAAAACAAAGCAGAGGATAAGAGATGGGCAGTAGTGATTGTGTCAGTTCTCCCAACTGCTTTAGAGACAAAGTTTGTCCTTAGACACTATTAGGAATTGACTCGTGGACTAATAGGAAGAGCCCTTGTGAGATTGAGGTGGGTCCATACAGCTTTCAGGGGTCAGGCACCCCTCACATTCTTATTGGCCATGAAGGACTAGCTGTGTTACATAGTGAGTATTTCATCAGACTGAGATCTGTTAGAGAGATATTTAATGAGAGATACATCTAGGAATAAAATAAAAAGATAACTGGTAGAGTTTGAACAATTTGGAGCAGCCAACTGAGAAGATCCCAAGATGTTGGGTCTGAAACATATTTATTCAGATGGTGGAATGAGGTTAACAGTGGCAATCTGACAAATCACCTGTTGACAGTCTGAATATTTTTGGTGATGGCATAGGACATCAGAGAGTATTCTAAAATATGCACAGCATTCTCTTTCAACCACTGTGTAAGTGCCCCCTCAGAACACCAGAGTCATGTGTGATACCAGACAATTGTGCAGGACCACTAGCTGGAGTCAGCATAGTTGATTAGCAGTGATGTTGGAATTTCTGCTGATAGTGTAATGGATATTTCCTGGAGTAGAGCAAAGGAGATGCAAAAAAAAAAAAAAAAAAAAAAAAAAAAAAAAGGAAGTTTTGGCAAACTTCTCAAGTGGCCCACAAAACAATAGCTCCAGACACAAAGATTGTCCATCATGGTCTACGGTAACATTCAAGTCTTTTAGGTTTTCTCTCAATCTCTTAATCTCTTCTTCTGAGGCTTTTTGAGAACCTTGTAAGAAGTTCACAGCTTGGGGCACTTGGGTAGCACAGTTGGTTAAGTCTCTGACTCTTGATTTGGATTCAGGTCATGATCTCAAGGTCAGTAGATCAAGGCTTGCCCCAGACTCTGCAATGGGCAGATATTCTCTCTCTCTCCCCCTGCCCTTCCCCCCCTTGCAAGCATGACCTCTCTTTCTCTGAAATAAATAAATAAATAAATAAATAAATAAATAAATAAATGGAAGGAAATTTCACAGCCTTCTTGTAGGACTGGTATATGTCTAAGTTTGTAGTTAACATGGTTGTGTAGACCTTTGGGCTCATCTAGTACCTAGAAAGCTTACAAGTACAGGTATTCTCACTTTTCAAAAGTGTGAATTATGCCACTACTCTTCTATGAAAGACCTACATTAGTACCTGTTTTCACAAACTGAAAGAAATCCAGAGGATTTTCACTTGTCAAGAAAGAGGCAAAAGCAAAGATAGTTTGGTGTGTTTGCTTTACTTTAAGCTGTTACAGAGGCAGCCAGCAGCTGGAGTGGCACCACCAAGCTCCTTCTCCAGGAACTGCATTCATCTTCTCCCTGCCATAGCTTAACTATGTCAGTGAGCATCTGTGCTTTATCTCGATTTATTTTGTGCACTTGTTAGCAACATGTGGCCTAAGGTATCAGAAAAACCCAAAAGAGATTATTTTTTGGGCCTGGGAATGCTAACAAATTTTCCATATAAATTAATGGTAATTACTTTTTCACTTTGCACTGTTCACTTATGAAAGATTTTATAGAAATGTTCTGTTTTCAGATAGAAGAAACCTGTAATGGAATAGTTAAGGTAAGAAAAGAAGGCAGTCTGGTTAAAATTTTGATAAGCACTAATTAGATTAGCTAGATAGCAGGATCCAGTTCAATTAGCAGGCAGATGCCAATAGGCACCACTATGCCTCATTAGGGGCTATCCAGGGTTCATGAAATAATTGTCCCATGGATTTTCACCCTGGGAGCCATGTGAACCCTTTTGATAGAGTTGTTGTCTCATCATGCTGGGAAGATGGAAGTGATCAGGTTGTTGCTTACAGATCAGACAGTCCCAAGCATACTGGGTAAAATTATGTTTAGGATCATCTAGGTGTATTAAATTCATATGATGAAGCAAGAAATGTGTATTTTTGCTTCCCATAATAATAATGTTGGTATTTGTGTTTATGGCAAAGTAGGTATGATTGCAAATACTTAGGGCAATGGAGGGCCCTTGGTTACATTGCATAGAAGCATTGATTGCCTTGTTTGAAAACTATTGAAATTGAAAGAAGTTCTGTTTAAAATCTAGACTAGAAAGTGAAAGTTACCCAGAGTGATAAAACAAAGGATGCCCTTAAATCTGAGGCAGTGTAGAAATTTAGGGGAAGCCAGATACTTGCAAAGGAAAGGGAGTTTATAACCAGCAATCAAAAGTAGGGTTGCAACATTAAATATACTAGAAATTAAAAAAAAAAAAAAAAAAGAAAAGTAAAGAAAAGTTTTGAGATCATGCTATAATTTGAGATCATATTAGATTCTGCAGCCTTGCAGGAGAGGAGGAATTATTAAAGGGGGAACAGGTTGTGTGAGGGGGAAGAGATTGTACTATATAAAGCTCATTGTGGAAAGTTATGGTTGCAATGTGAGGAGGAACATGGAGAAAAGTGATGGAACTAGGGATAAAGAAGGAGAAGCCGAAGAGGACAATAAAAGTCATGAGAAGAAGATGTAGATAAGAGAATGCTAGGAGGCCATATTTTGACATCTTGGGTGGAAACTGACCGCTTCATGATGTCATCAACTTGTCATAAAGATATCTACACCGTGGATCTTTCTGCTTCTAGGAACCCTTGAGAAGCTTCGGTTTAAGGTTTCCATTAGACTAGACTTTCATTCAGAGTAGCGTTTATACCTTTTCAGTTAAAGAACATGAATCCAGGTTTGGACCACCTGAGTTTGGCAGCAGTGTTAGTGGTAAAGAAGATAACATAAAGGCCCTTCCAATGGGGTGAAATAATAATTTTCAGTAGATGTGAGCTCCAGAGAACTAAATCCCTAATTTCTAAAATGGAGAGTGTTTTGGATAGAAGAACTTGAAAAATAGCAGCCTCATCCTATGGATGAACAGGGTGGATATATTTAATAAGTCCCTTGCAGTATATTAGGATAGAATATAATAGAATGTTTAGGATAGAATATTAGGATAAGAATAGAATACTTGAGAGCCCAGAGAGAATAATGAATGGTCATAGGTCATCACTTATTACTTCATATTGGGACAGTTTCTGTGATCCAGCAGGAGAGACCCAGAAGGCAATCAGTGCTAAAGGTAAAACCTTAAGCCATAAGAGATTGAGTTATTTTATCAGTTTTTCAAGATTTAATTTTAATGATCCATTAACTATCTCTGCATTTCCAAATGACTAGGAATGATAGAGACAGTATCATTTTGGGGATAAGGAAAGAATTTGTTGGATAGCTTAGATGACTTTACCAATAAAATGGATCCCTTGATCCATGAACAAGGCAATGGAATTAGGATGCAGGAAATACTAGTTCCAAAGATAGTTTACTATCAATGTGGCAGTGGTGCTCTTACAGAGAGAGCTTCAAACCAGTGAGAGAAGCGTATGATAATAAGCATAAGAATATATTCATATCCATGATTTCTAGGGAACTAAGGAAATCTAATTGCAGTGAAGAGAAGGTCCTGCTGGAGGGGTTCTTTTCTTGCCCCACCTTTGCACCTTTATCAGGATTATATTTTTGAGAGATAGGGCAAGAAGCCACACTTGTTCCAGATGGGGAGTTGAAGTTTTCTCAGCAGTGCTGACAAAAGAGTTGATTTACTTTTATCCTTTCTTGGTGAGTAATTTTGTGAAGGTCAGAAATTAAATTTCTGGTGAAGGACTGAGGAGAGACCAAGCGATTATCTGGGTATTTCCAAAGTTCAACCTGGTTAGATAAGACATCCAAATTGTTTCCCATTGGCCTTTTAATATTCAAAGGCTTTGAATTAGGAGCTTTTAAGCACCTCAATTAGAGGATCAGGTATAATGAGAGCAGATTTAGGATCTTATCTGATTGAAGTGAAAGTGTAATAGCTTTATGACAATTTAGTATATCTATCAAACAGTGAATTTCCTTTTGCTTCAGGGGTTTGTGGCCCATAAGACCCTCTATCTCAAGTATGGCTATCTTTGTGGCAGTAATAAAGTTTCTAGGAGGTCAGATCAATGTTTTCCATTTTCCCATTGGTGTCGCAGCTATTGACTTAAATCCTCTGATTTTCCATAATATACCCAAATAATATACTATCCCCAAAACATATTTATTGTCTGTGTATATGCCAAATTTCTTACCTGTAACCAAAGATCAGGCTGTCCTGAGAACCACAATGTAAGAGAGCTGAGCTGACTTTGCACCAAGTGGACACTTACACTCAATGGGATTTTGAAAATCTGGAATGACATATTCTGCCTGAAAATTTCCTTCTGAGTTATGAAGATAGGAACCATCAACAAAGAGGGTAAGATCTGGATTTGCAAGGGATGTCTAAGAGGTCAGCATGGGATAAGATTGAGGCTTGAGTGTCCATAACATTATCATGCAATTATCCTTCAGCTGGGAGAGGGAGCAGAATAGGAAGACTGAGATTTTGACATGGGTGGATGATAATGTGAGAAAAAGAAAGCAGAAGAATTTCACAACAGGTGAGCTTGAGAAATCAAAAGGTCAGGAGAAGGGCCCTAACTGCATAAGGGACATAAATGTTCAGGGTAAGACCAAGCACAGTGTCGCCCGTGGTTTGAACTGATTTTCCACTTGCCACTACTGCCAGAAGCAAAGATGGACAAAAACCTTAAGCTGAAGGATCTAGACTAAACCTGCAGTATCTGAGTGACCACTGATTTCTATTGTTTTTCAGACAGAACTCCTAAGGCATGTCCTTCTCTTTCATGAACAAATAGAAAAGCAAAGATTAGTCAAGAAGCCCTAAGTGGGATAAAAGAAAGCGATATCTTAGGGATTCAAATGATGTGACAGAAGGCAAGTCTCATATTAGAAGTTCATATATAATTTCTTTAGTCATGCCTTATAAAGAGGATGTTATAACAGAGAAATTAGGGATCTGCATGCTACGATGGCCAGTAAGTTCCAGAAAGTCTTGAAGTTGTCTTTTGGTTTCAGATGGAAAGTTGTTAAATATGATTTTGATATAATCTGGAGATCAGGTTTTTCTCCCCCCTCGGGGAATATCATGACCTAAATAATAGACTTGTGGGTAACAGAGCTGAACTTCATCTTTTGAAACCTTATGGCCCATTTGAACTAAGTCTTTTAGTATCAGATGTCTTGAAAAGAGTTGCTGAATGTCTTAGGACAAAGGAGATCATCTACATATTGAATGAAGGTTGAATTACAAGGAAAGATCAAATCTTCTAGATTTGCACTTCTTGTTCAGGAAAATTTTGTAAAGGATTCTGTGAATTCTTGGGGCATGACTAAGTGTATGGTTGATTTTCCCATGTAAAAAGTAAATAGATATTGGGAGTTAGTATAAAAGGATATGCTGAAATATAAGAAAACAATAATAAAATAAGTGGTATCAGAGACAGGATTGGAAGAAAAAATAATATTAGGGAGAGACATAGCAGGGTATACACCTACCATTAAGGACTCTACCTCCCAGATATGTCCCAAGCCTGTTGTTCCTATAGCCTCAAGTGTGTCAGGAATGTGAGTGAGCATGCCTTGAATGTGGGGATTGTCAATGGCTTGGGAGCTATGAAAGGGGCAAGAAAATTGAGCTTATCTATTAGAACTATCAGAGAACAAAGATGAGTGAGAAGGGAATCCTGAACTTCAAGAATTAGTATCTCACATGAACATGAAATACTAACATTCTAATTAGAAAGTATGTCTTTGCCTATTAGATGAACTGATTTGTGGAACTTAATAAATAGCCATGCAAGTTATGATGAGGCCTGAGAGAGAAAGACTTTTTTTTTTAATTTTTTTTTTACATTTATTTATTTTTGAGAGAGTGAGACAAAGTGAGAGTAGGGGAGGGGCAGAGAGAGAGAGGGAGGCACAGGATGGGAAGCAAGCTTCAGGCTCTGAGCTGTCAACACAGAGCCTGATGCAGGGCTCGAACTCACAAACTGTGAGATCTTGACCTGAGCTGAAGTTGGACGCTCAACGGACTGAGCCACCCAGTCACCCCAAGAAAGATGTTTAAAAAAGGGACAAAAGTAGTCCATTTTCTAACTGCAACATAGAGATTGTTTTTGCACTCTGAGGGTTTATGGTGGGAAATTGTGAGGTGTCACTATGATAAGAAAAAAAAAAGCAGGATAAAATAGGCAGAGAGGGAAAGGATCAGGACCTGAGGTCCCTGGGTGAGGAAAGACATATTTTGGAACAATGCTGGGAGTGTCTGACCACAGCAATCCCCTTTAGGCTTAAGGCTCCTCTTAAGAATGGAACAGATACCATCTACTCCCCCTCAGGTTCCCTCAAAAATTTGACAAAAGACCTGACTAAAAATAAGTAGACCATAAATCATGACCCGCAGGGAATGGTATGGCCATAGACCACCCATCATACAATGGAAATGAGCCAATCGGGAATGGACAACCCAGCACCTAGAGTTTTCCAGCTAATAAGGGTAGAACCTGAGAAGGAACAAGGGGAAAGGGATGGGAGGGTGGCTACCAGAACCTGATAAAAACAAGGCATTCACTTTTGAATGTCCTCTCTCTGTTAAGAGAACTTTCCTACTATTCTTCCTTTCTAATCTTATACTCTAATAAACTTCATTCTTTGAAGTGGCCAGACAACGAATCCTGGCTAAAAAATCCTACAACATCACATGTGGAACAAGTGGCTCTGGTGTCTACCAGAAAGGTGGTAGGGCGCCCATTGACTGGGATTATTATTTTCCCAGTTTGGGACATACATGAGCTGATCTGTCATAAGAGAGTCATTGAGACCCTGAGGTCTTAAGGCATTTTTTAGCCCACTCTCCTATCTCCTTGCAAAGTTAAAGGTGTCTCTACCAAAGACTTTGGTGAAGTTGAGGGGGCATTAAAGTCTTAGAATAATTTTCCTCAAGTTGTTTAATTTGGAGAGTCATGGGTTTGTATTTTGTATATATCATCCTGTATATTCTCATGGTGCTGTGTTAAAGCATGGACTTCAGAGACAGGGATATTTTTTCCAATTAATCTAATATTCTTGAATGGTCTCTCTCAGTTCTATGTGGAATCCATTAATAAAGCTGGTAACCAAAGCAGATGCCATGTGCCCATCAAGAGTTGGATCTAAATAATGTTTCCAGATATTATTTAGGAGTCTAAGAGTGTTTTTCCCATTTCCTTAGCTCTGTCTATATAGTCCTCATATTTGTAGGTTCTTGTTAAGTCTGTCCAATTTAGATTTTTCTTTTATTCTTTTTTTTTCAATTTAGATTTTTCAAACTGCAGTAAGGTGTAGCCAGATTAAAAGTACTCAAGCCAATTGGTAGAGATCTGAGTCCCAGAGAATATGCCGCTAAGATTAATTTGAATTGTATAGAGACTCTTCTCCATTTTTATATGGATCAAGAAAATTCTGCATTATAGCATGCAGAGCAGCTTGAGACCAATGTTAAAAAATAATCTATTGGGACAGGGATAATTGGGTCCTTAGAGTTTCTTGTTCTTAGAGTCTTGACGTTGTAGTGTAATGCCCGAAGTTCCTAAACCTCCCACAAAAGACCACCAGAGTCGTGAGTCAAAGCCAAGCGGCAAGGGTCGTTTATTGCAGGTTCGAACCTGGTCCTCTGCGCACTCGTCGCCGGTGACGCAAGAGGCCCCGATCAGAGTTAGTATAGGGTTTTTATAGACAGGGACAAACAGCATAGGTGAGGTTTCAAATTATGAGGGGCCTGATTAGTCGATTTTAAAGTACGGACATTTGTGGTTTTCTGATTGGGCGTCCTTTGTCTGTCCTTTGGCGGGAAGGCTTTGTCCGTTACTTGTGGTGGGAGAAAAAAAGGGGAAGGGGATAGGTGAGGAATGTGCTAAGCAAGCAGGTTTACAGAAGCAAGAAACACCGGTTAGTTTATGTACAACCACTCATTCCATTACATATCAGACTACATTTAGGAAGGTTTACAACCCATTCTACTACACAGCGGGTTACATTCAGGAAAGGTCTCACAATGCTCATAGCAAACAGCAAGCAAAACAGACTTCTCAGCAATTGTATTTCTTATCAAAGATCCATAATAAGCAGAAAAGAGAACCTAGCTTTAAACTAAGGTAGGGCTGTCATTTGGATTGCTCCTTTCAGTAGGAGCAGTACTCAGATCACAAGACACTATGTGGAATTGAGAAGCTGGTAAGGTTAAGGTAGGGTCAGGAAGTGGAGGACAAACAAAAAGTGACGAAGAACAAGGTTGTGGGAGAGACTGGAACAAATCTGGAGGAACAGAAGTGAAAGGGGTGGAAAGTGATGGGTGCACAAGTATCTTAGAGAAGGATATAAGGAGTAACATTGGAGAAAACCACATGGTCTCCAAGAGATGAGTAGCATAGCTTCCAATAAAATAGATTGAGATTTTGAAGGGTGTGATTGAGATTTGATTGGGAGGACAGTTTTTTAGCTTCTTCATGCCAAAAAAACCAAAACAAAACAAAAACAGAAACATTGTTTGAAGAGTATTTTATACATCCAGGATTTGAGAAATCCTTGAGGGTGTACTAAGTTAGGGAGATCTCCAAAACCCCAATGTGGCTATTGCAGTTCCAAGTTATCCTTAGTAAAACTTTGCCATTTTTTAAAGTATTGGCAAAATTAGTGCCTTAATGGTGAATGATACAGTCAGGTGGAGTTAATCTACTCTCAATTCCATTAGATTGAGAGTTATCCATGGGAGAAGCAGGATCAGGTAAATAAAGGAAGCAGGTAATAACAAAACAGTTCTGTGCACATTCCTCATTTGAGAGCCAAAGGGACCCCTCATGCAATCCTTGTTGAAAAGCTGAAAGACTTTGTGCATCCCTGAACATGGAATTGGGAAAGGCAGAAGAAAATCACAAAAAAAGCTGGAATTTCTCTCTGGAAAGTCAAGTTGTAAATCCTCACCCAAAAACAACCAAGAAAACCCCCATATAGTAAGATTCTCACTACAACAAAAAAGAGCCAGCAAAAATTGTCCTCAAACAGAAAAGAATGAGAAGTCCTACTCAAATAGAAAAGAACTGGGAAAGCCCAATTTAATGGTTTTTGCAAGTTTAATGGTTTAAAGCAAGTTCCTATTGTGCTACTATAGAAAAAATGCCTGGAGCACTGGATTAGGAGTTGTGACTCACCATAGATTCTGATTTCCTTAGCTTCTCTTTGGAGAAGGCAGCATGAATGCCTGGGTTAAGACAGCAGAGGATGAGGGTCAGTCAGCCCTCCATCCATGTCATGGCACCAGAAACTATCGAATTAAAAACAAATCCAGATTTAGAGGCTTTGTTCAGAACATACATATATATATATATATATATATATATATATATATATATATATATATATATACATATTCACACACACACACACACACACACACACACACTACTACAATAGGGAGAATGCTCCAGTTTCAGAAAATAACAAGCATTTCTCTATTTGGCAGAAAAAAGCTTCTTTGTTTATAGGACTAGGGAGGGGCAGCAGAGATAAGGAGAATCTTTTAACGGGCAGCTGGACAAGCAAAGGGAAATGACTGGAGGGTCTGTCAAGAAAAGGATCTTATGATCACTTGATTCTATTGAGAAGCTGATAAGAGGGGTCAGATTCCGGTTTTTTAGTGCTTGTTCATGTTTTGGAGCATGCAGACTTCCTTCTGTGGAAAGGAGAGAAGCCTGACTAAAGTTTGGTCAAGAAAAAGCAGAGGGTAAGAAATGGCCATTGCAAATTCTCTGTCCTCCAAAAACATTTCTCCTTTTGTATGTGTGTAAGAGGTTCTCTAGAGCAGGAATCAGAAAACATTTTTTATACAAAAGAAGATAGTAAATAATTCAGGCTTTGTAACTGTATGGTCTCTGTCACAACTCTGCCATTGTACCTTGAAAGCAGAAATAGATACATGGAAAGGAAAGGGTGAGATTGTGCTCTAACATTACTTTATTTAAGAAACAGGTGCCTGACAATATGTGGCCTTTGGGCAATACTTTGCCACTATCATATCTTATCAGTTAGGAATTAAATGTCCTGAAATGTGGGGGAGAAAAACCAGAATAGTTGCTTCAACACTCTTCCTAATAACATCAGCTTATTTCTAACTGGCCAGACCATTTCATAAAGCCACATCTATCCACATGGGAGCTTAAGAAATATAGATACTGAAAAAGATGTATCTCTCTCAAATCTTTTGTGATTAAGAAAGAAAAACAGGGGGGCATCTGGGTGACTTAGTTGGTTAAATGTTCAACTTTGGCTGAGGTCATGATCTCACAGTGAGTTCCAGCCCCACATCAGGCTCTGTGATAACAGTTCAAAGCCTGGAGCCTGCTTTGGATTCTGTGTCTTCCTTTCTCTCTGCACCCCCCCCCCCCTTTTTCACACTTTGTCTCTCTCTCTCTCTCTCTAAAATAAATAAACATATTATTTAAAATTTTTTTTATTTAAAAAAAAAAAAAAGAAAGAAAACATCCAGGCGCATTTTGGTGTCTCAGTTTGTTAAGTGAGCATCTCTTGGTTTTGGCTCAGGTCATGATCTCATAGTTCATGAGTTCTAGCTCCTAATGGATCTCTGTGCTATTCAGTGCAGAGTCTGCTTGGGATTTTCTCTTTCCCTCTCTGCCCCTCCCTGGCTTGCTCTCTCTCTCTCTCAAAATAAATAAAATAAACTTAAAAAAAAATAAAAACAACCAATTTCTTACTTGAGTTTGTTTGTTTTGCCTTTTGTAGTGCATCTTTGATGTGCAGTAAAAAAAATGGGAACCTACTGTTTGAGAGTTGACCTAATTTTATAATGACCTGTATTATTTAATTTAGGGAAGATCAGGAGACAATATTATCTTAAAATATAAAAAACATATAATATTCCTTAAAGTCTTTTTTTTTTTTTTTTTTTTTTTTTTTTGCTTTATTCATTATTGTGGAGGCCACTTTTTAGGCAAACAGGCTTGAATCAATGGGATGCAGAAAGGGTCACAATGACCACCTGGCTAAATACAGACAGGCCCATCAGGAGACCCACCCCAAAATATCCATAAAGCCTTAACTAGCCAATGGGTTACTTACACCTGGGCATAATTACTAAAAAGGGGAAAATTCCATCCGTTGCCATACTACCTCACTTTCCTTCCTTCAAAGCAGCCCCTCCCACTGCCTCCTGGCACACTGACTCCTTTGCTGTCCTGCTCCTCCCTTGTGGTGTATTCAATAAACTTTTATCTCCTTTGTTCTGCCTCTGGTGAATTCTTTCACCTCCAGCACGATTGGCTTCCACCTGATCTTCTGCCCACATTCGGGGGGCCCCCATCTGATCAACAGACACTCCATTTAGGCACCACAATTATAACATTTGATGCCGAGTCTGAGAGTACTAGAGATGATTTATGATTAAAAAAAAAATCACCTGGTCTTCCCCAAATTACAATGATCAAAGATAAGTAGGCCTAAAATATAAAGGGAGTTGTAAATCCTAAGGATTTTGCAAGAAATACTAGAACTAAGATGGTCAGCATTTATAAACTGCCTGAGAACAAATTGATTTGGACGGAGAGAACATTCAAAGGTTCCATGAAATCATAATTCAGGGCATGAAAAGGGCAACATATGTCCCTTTTCCTCACTAAGAATAAGGCTGTTTGGGTTATCAGTGATTCACATCCTAAAGTCATCTCCCTTGCTCATTTACACATTTCTGCACGAAGTTCATTCATTCTCTGGATGTGAAAGTTCCCAGTTCTTAGCTAGTTTTAGCCATTTGTATGCTGGGCAGCATCGGAATGAAAGAAATCCCCCTTGAGGGCTCCTCTAGTCTTTCCAAGGCCAATCTTATCTTTACAAACTTTCTTGATCTGCTTTATCATCCTGTCCTGGAGAAGATGGATTTGGTATATATATATTTTTAAGTTAAACGTTGTGCTTGGTTTATAACAGCACACTAAGATAAGGCTATGCTGTTTAATCCTGTGTTCTTTTCACATTTTTAAGTCCTTTGAGTCCTTTCTCATTTTAATTTTTTGTATTGCTGCATTTCCTATCTTATGATTTGCTCTTTACCTCTTTAGTTAGCATAGTTAGTCTTTAGAACTTACACATCGCTGATTGAGGAGATCTGTTTTGAACTAATTTTTAAAAATGTTTTAGTAATTACCAGCAGCCTTTTTTTTTTCCTTTTAGCAATTATGTCTCTCATTGTATGCGTTTGTAGGTAGACTCATTTCTTTTACCTTTCGATACTTAAAACCATCCCAGGGGTGCCTGGGTGGCTTAGTTGGTTAAGCATACAACTCTTGATTTTGGCTCAGGTTGTGATCTCATGGTTCCTGAGATCAGAGTCCTCCTGTGTGTCCCACATCGGGCCCTGCGTTCCACACTGCAGAGCCTGCTTGGGATTCTCTTTCTCCTCTCTCTCTACTCTTCCCCCACTCTCTCTCTCTCTTAAATAAAATAAAATAAAATAAAATAAAATAAAATAAAATAAAATAAAATAAAATAAAATAAAAACAACCATACCATAGCTAATTGTCACCAATACTTGTTTAAATTACTATCTCAATGAAAATGTAGTATCGGGGCAATAAGAATTACTCTTTACCCTCATTTTTTTGAGACTGAAAACCTCTTCCTCTGGCCACAGTCTATAGTGGAAATGAATAAATAAATACAGAACATTGAGCTACAGCATGTTATATGTGTTCATACCCTTGATTTGTGTTGGTTGCCCAGTTTTCTTCAGCTTCTATAGAAGTCGTTCTATATAATGACTATAGAATATCTAGGTGACATTTCTAGAATTTCATATTTCTATTAGCATTATATGAAAGACTGAAAAAAACCCAAAATACTGCAAACTTCAAACAGGCCAACTAAAAGAAAAAAAGAAAAAAATGTCCTCTTACATTTTCATTTACAAACACGATTTGGTTTTTACATGATAGCATCAAACAGTAAGATGCTAATTTATTTAAACACTTGGCATCATCCAAAAGTTCTCCAAAATATATCTCCCTCTATCTCATCTGTAATTCCATTTTTTTATACCTAAGCAATAATATATCTGAAGGGAAATAGAAATGCAAACGAGAATGTATAATAAGCAAGTAGTTGGTTTTTCAAAGCCTATTAATGTTATAGTTTTATTATTTTTATCAAATGACTCTAAGTTGGATTCTTATAGTCATGTATTTATTGAATGATATGCATTATGTCATTTACCTTAGAATGCATTTACTATAGAATGCAGTCTTGAATGCTATTGTTTTCAATCTTCAGAGTTTACCTAATTTCTTGGAGATTTAAAGTAAATTTCCATGGCCTTATGTGATATATTTTACTTAATGTGATTTCTTTCAAGTAATTTCCAAATAATATAGAGGCTCATGATTATCTCTTTCTATCCTGTGTATTTTCTATTCTTTACAAAGATACATTTCTATAAACTGTTTGGCTAACACTTTTTCATGACTATTGGCTATTGCTGTTCAATCTTTGCATATATTCACCGTGTAATATTATGTTGTGTTGTTTTTGCCTCTTCTCCTCTATCCAGATATTTTCTTGACCTTCAAAATACTTTCCAACCTACCTCCATGACCCCTCCCTCCTCCACTGTTAGGAAACTATTTCACTTGAGCTAATTTTTTCAAATATTTTGATATTCAAAGGATGGACATCTATCAGCTCTTTTCTTTTTATCTTCCCTAATTCTCAATAAAATTTATCATAGCAGAGATTTTTGTAATACATGTCTACCTTGAATAAAAAAAATAATTAGAAAAAATCTAGTTGGGACTGATGTGAATTAAACAAGTTGTGTAAGAAGTATACAGTATACAGTAAAATTACATATTATAGACTAGAGACAATGTAAGGGTTAAAACAAATTTAAAAAGAAAAAAAATTCCTTGGCACTGGAAGGGAGACTCCTCCCACCCTCCCTGTCTTAGATCATTTACTTTAAAAAACTTGTAATTATAAGGATTTTCTCTGTCTCTTTGAAATATATGTAAATTTTTTGGCAAACAAGGTAAATCTCTTACCAGCTTTAATATACATTAACATCTTTTTCAAGGATCTGAGAAGCATCTCTTTGAAAGGCAGTAATGAAGAAAGGTAAGCTCTTATCTTTCAGTCTGTGTAAGATAGCAGGTGGGTAACTTCCATGGACACCTAGTTCCAGTTGCAAAATGATCTCCTGCATAACAATAGGGGAAGTTTACTTTTTCCTTTTGATAAAGCCATTTAACTAACATAGATGGTCACCCAAATTACCATGTGAATTTAGGATAAACTGTGTGTGACAGATGGTATTGTCAAATCCTTTTACTTGAAGACTAGCTATTGTTTATCTTGAGAACATAGGTAATGGGTTGTAGCTGCTTAGCTCTAAAAGGGTGAGGTTTCTTCCTGTCTCTTAGCTGATTGCCTGTGAGATATACCATGTTCTGGTTTAATGTGTGTTTAATAATAAAACTCTTGGCTTTCTAATCTACCTTAGTGGAGAGGTTTTCTGGGGTGATAGAAGTTTTGTTTTTAGTTATACTTTTCCAACTATCAGAAACTATTTAACATAGTACAGACTAGAAGTACAAAATTAGCTTGAAAAAGGAGATCTCTCTCTGTGTCTGTTTTGTTTCTCTTTCTCATATATAAGTATATATGTATTATATAAATTTATTTATATAGAGAGATGCATATATGTGTGTGGTTATGTATTAAAAGTATACATACCTAAAGACATATATACATATGCCTATATATATATATATATATATGAGAGAGAAATTATTTTTTTTGTTTTGTTTTTTGTATGTGTAAGGAAGATGTTTGCACTTACCTCCTAAAACTCTCCTGAAAATTGAAGAGATAAAAAAGGTGAAGTGTGAAACTTTGTGAATGCTTCTATTATACTAAATATACAGCATGGTTACAATTTATAGCAAGGCAAGGACATTACTAAGGTTCTTAGAGTCAAGAGAACTGGATCTTCTCCCTGCCTTACTTTCTACAAGGTTTGAGCAAATAAACATCACTGATTGGTTCCTCAACTACACAATAAAGAGGAGAAAAGTAGCTACTCAGGAGTGAACATCACGTGAGATCAGAGTAATTGGTTTATGAGTACTTGTTCCCTTTATTTAAAACGTTATTGTGTGCAAAGAGGAAGGGAAAGTGGTAAAGAAAAGCAGACAAGGGGAGCAAAGAGAAGATGGAGGCAGAAAGTAAAAGAAACATGCTGATCAAGGAGTCAAAAAAACTAATATTAAACTATTTTGTATGTGTGGGAGAATCATACTGTCTGAAGTCCTATTTAAAAAAAAAATGGTTCCAATGATCAGAGATTTGAAAAGCATTCCTAACACTTTAATATTAATATGGAGTTGGTAATGGGAAGTATCTTCTCTCTGGTTCTCATATTCTGTACTGTGAAGTGTGTTTGAAGTTTTTGCCCTTTCTTCCATTAGATTTTTTTTCTCTTTTCATTGATTTATAGGATTTATGGATTAATTTTGAGTCTTTATATAGACATTAAAAGTTGGATTGCAAATTCTACATACAATGTGTTGTTTCACGAATACCTGTATTGTAAATATCTACTTTCACTTTGCAGCTGGCCTTTTTATTCTATTAATGAAATCTTTAGATGAACAAAAGTACTTCATTCTTCTAAACTTTTCAGTTTATCATTTTTTCCCACATGGATAGCACTTTTTACATCTTGTTTAAGAAATCTTTGCTGTTTCAAATTCACAAAGATCTTATGCTAGCTTTTGATAACGTTCTTATTTTTCATATTTAGATCTGAAATCCAACTGGAATTTATTTTTGTGTATGATGTGAAATAGGAGCTCAAATAGCTACTTTTCCTTTTTGGATTTTTATCTGATCCAGAAACATATGTTGAAATATGCCCTTTAATTTTACTTTTAAAAAATAAATCATGTGCCTATATGTGACTGGGACTATTTCTGTAATTTACTTTGTTCCGAGGGTCAGTATGTCTAAACTTGGGCCAGTCAAAAACTCCTCCAATTCCTATAGCTTGATAATAGGTCTTGATACCTAACAGTGCAACTTAACTAACTTTGTTATTCTTTTTCAAAATTGCCTTCGCTTTGCCTGACTGTTTGCATTTCCATAAATTTTAGAATAAACTTACCAGTTTCCATACCATAAAAAATCTACATAGATTTTATTGAGATTGTACTTTTCCGTAGATCAATTGGTGAGATTTGGTATCTCTATGATATTGAGTCTTCCAATACATAAGCATAGTAGAAGCTGGTTTATTTAGGTGTTCTGTTTTGTTTCATTTTGTAGTTTTCTGAGTTGAGAACTGTCACAATGTGTCAATTTATAGAAAAGAGTTAAAATTTTCCTGCTCCTTTAGTGGCATTATTCTAATCTTACTGTGCTACAAGAATAATTCTAAAAAACCACATGCTGATTTTTAGCAACAGTAAACATAAATTATACCAAGATGTTTTAAAAATTCCCTAACCCACAGCCAGTAAATTTTGTCGTCTTCAAAATTTCTGTTTTTCATAGCATTTTGTTTTTATTCCCTTGGTATTTTCTTTCCATAGCCTCATACTCAATATATAACCAAACATATAGAAATCCACCTGGCATTTAACAAATAGTGGAAAACCTATTACAACACCAAAACCCTCTGGAGAAAATCAGAAAAAAAACTCCAAATTTATTTACCATTGATAAATTTGACTTCTTTTTTAAGTCAATATAATGTATTTGTGTATTACTTTTTAAAAATTCAAGTATAATTAATATCCAGTGTTATATTGGTTTCAGTTGTACAATATAATGGTTGAACAGTTGTATGCATTAGTCAGTGCTCAGTCATAATACATGTACTCTTAATACCCATCTCCTATTTCACCCATCCCCCTACCCAGATACCCTCTGGTAAACATCTGTTCTCTATAGTTAAAAGTTTGTTTTGTTTGTTTCTCTCTTTTTTTTTCTTTGTTTTATTTCTACCTACATTTAAGAAAAAAAAATAAACAGAATTTCTGTTGAATAGTGATATGTCACTGATAACTACTGTTTTCAATGTCTAGGACTAGTTCATGAAAAATTACACTTTATCACCAATTTCTGTCTCTCTTTTTCTCTAATATATATATATATATATGTGTGTGTGTGTGTGTGTGTGTCTAATGTATATCTTATGATTATACACATACATACACATATATATTTGTACTTCTGAAACTACCCCAAACAAGAGACAGAATATTTCCAGTACTTAATAAATTGTCACAGTGCTGTTTGCCAGTTCACACTCCCCTTAGCGATAACTACCCATCTGATTTCCATGAACATCGTTTAGTTTTATCTCTTCTTGAACTTTATGTTTGTTTATCCTTGTATCTGTTGATGGGCATCTGGTTGTATCTATTTTGGAGCTATTGTGAAGAAAGCTTTTGTGAACATTCTTCTGCTAATCTTTTACAAGATATGAACATTGATTTCTCTTGGGTATACTCCTAGGAGTAGAAATACTGAAGAAAAGTGTAGACATGTATTTGTTTTTAGTGGGACTGCCAAGTTTACATGTCTACTAGAAATGTAGAAGGAACCCATCTATGGCTTCCCCAAAACTTGATATCGTCAATTATTGTTAAAACTTCGGTCCTTTGAGTAGATGTATATTGGTGTCTCCTTTTTAATTTGCATTTCTGAGGAAGAATAACTAGTTAAGCACTCATTTATTTGTAGTTTGGAGTATAAACTGTTTTTGAGAATTGTTGTTCAAGTCTTTTGACCTTTTTTATTTTTTTTTAACTGAGTGTCCTAAACATGCAGCCAATATTTTCCTCCTATTGATTTTCTCTCATAGGACTTTTGCTGTCTTCCTTAATGCTATATCCCTAGTGCCTCCAATACTGCTTGACACTTTAAAGGCACTCATTAAGTAACTATTGAATACAAAAATAGATACATGAATTAATTCATGGTTATCTCTTAATATTTGTTTTATTAAGTCTTATATAAATGTCCAGTTGTCTCAGCACCATGTGTTGAAATGACTGTCCTTTCTCCTCTGTATCATCTTTGCTCCTTTGTCAAAGATCAGCTGCCTATATTTGTGTGAGCCTATTTCTGAGCTATCTCTTCTGTTCCCATCAGTGTTTGTCTGTTTTTTCACAAATGGCATGCTATCTTGATTACTGTAACTTGACAGTAACCTTGAAGTACGGTTGAGTCAATCCTCCATCTTTGTTGTTCTTTAATATTATTTTGACTCTTCTGGGTTTTGTGGCTTTCTGTATAAACTCCAGATCAATTCGTTGATATCCACAAAATAACTTGCAAAAATTTTCAGTGGGGTTGCATTGAATTTATACATCACATTGGGAAGAATTGACATCTTCAGTGCATTTACATGGGCTATTTCTCCACTTTTTATAAGATTTTTAAAATTTATTTAATCAGAATTTTGTCAATTTCTTCCTATAGATCCTATACATATTTTGTGATATTTATACCTAAGTATTTTATTTTTGTTGTTGTTAATGTTGTTTTTCTTATTTCAAATGTATTTCTGATTTTTCATTGCTGGTGTATTGGAAAGCAATTGAATTCTGTATATTAACCTTGTATCCTGCAACCTTGCTACGACGTACTAGTTCCAGGAGTATATTTCTCAATTCTTAGTGATTATCTACATATAATTATGTGTATATGAACAAAAATGGTTTTACTTCTTTCTTCCCAATATGTGTATTTTTATTTCCTTTTATTGTTTTATTGTATTAGATAGGACTTCGAGTGTGATATTGCCTATATGTGATGGTAGGGTACATACCGCCTTGTTTCAGATCTTAGGGGAAAAACATCCATCTCACCATCTCAACCATATATCTCACCATTATGTATGGTATTAGCTGGAGGTGTTTGTAGATATCTTTATCAAGTTGAGAACGTTCCCTTTATTCCTAGTCTGCTGAGAGATTATCATAAGTAGGTATTAGGTTTTCTCAAACTCATTTTCTGCACATACTGGTATAAATATTTCCTTTTAGCCTATTGATGTGAGGATTACATTATATAACTGGACTAAGTCCCACTTGGTTATATTGTATAATTATTCTTAAACAGTTTTGGATTTGATTTGCTAATTTCTGTTGAAGGGTTTTGCATCTATGTTCATGAGAGCTATTGGTTTTATAATGTTCCTTCTTGTATTGTCTTATCTTTATCTGACTTTGCTATTAGGATAATGCTTGCTTCATACAAAGTTAGTAAGTGCTTCCTCTGCTTCTGTTTTTTGGAAGAGATTATAGAAAATTATAGTTAATTTTAATCCCTTCCTTAAATGTTTGGTGGTATTCACCGCTGAAGCCATTTGGACATACTGCTTTCTTGTTTAGAGGGTTATTAATTATTGATTCAATTTCCTTAATAAATACACATTTATTCAGATTATCTATTACTCCTTGTGTGAGTTTTGGTCATTTTGATATTTTAAGGAATTGGTTAATTTCATCTGAGTCATTGATTTTTAGTTTTCTCAGCTTTTTTCTTTTGGGGAGGACAGAATTGGTGACTTCCATCATCTTTGTATATCAGAGCTAAAGCCAGAAATCAGCCCCCTCTTTTTTTTTTTTTCAGATTGCATTGTTAATATTGATTAATCATCAACATTACTAACTCTCTTCTGATATCTCAATTTTACTCTATGATCCATCTACTGAATGTTTTATTTAGATAGTATATGCTTAAGTTCTAGAATTTTCATTTGGTTCTTTGTATATTTTCCATTCCTCTGATAAGGTTTTACTACTGCTTATTTATTATGACCAGACTTTTCTTTACCTCATTGAGTATCGTTATACTATTGCCTTAAAATCCTTGTCTGTTAATTCCAATATCTGCATCATCTTGGGATTGCTCTTCATTGATTGCCTTTCTCTTGTGAATAGTCATGTTCTCCTGTTTTACGTATGTTGGGAAATTTCAGATTGCATTCTGTACATATGTTTTAGAAACTGAATTCTATTTGTTCTTCTGAAGAGTACTTCCCTTTCTCTTGACTTTTTATGTGTGCTTTTGTGGTGTGTTTTGTTTTGTTTTGTTTCGTTCAACAGGCACGTAACTTGGATAAACTCTGCAAACTTTCTGACCCTGCAGTAGGAAGTGTTATGCCCAGAATTCATGATCCCCAAAGACCACTAGGGAGCCGAGTCCAATGCAAAAGCAAAAGAGCCTTTATTCGAGCTAGCTCGAGCTCAATCCCCTACCTGCACCGATGCAGTGGTGAGATACCAGGGAGAGAGAGCGAGTTTCAAAAGCACAAAGGTTTTATTGGGGTCTAGGGGCAGTTGGTGAGGTAATGGCTGTGGCCTCAGCCGATTGGCTGGGGAAGGGTCGTGGCCTCGGCCGATTGGCTGGGGAAGGTCGGAGTCCTGTTACGCAGGTCGCTGGGCATGTTTTGATCAGGAAGTTTGAACGGGTGAGCGGGAGGTTACTCAAGGGGAGGAGGCGTGGTCTAGGTGAAGGACACAGAACAAGATGGAGTCGGCTGGCATAGGCCCGCCCTTTCAGAAGCAGCTCAAACACTTTAGCTTTTTTTTCCCTCTCACCTGGACTGTTTGGTCTTTTTTGCTATGCATTTACAGTTTATGTCTTAGTCATTAGTTTTGGCAGAATTTGTAGCAATAGTTGAGACTTCCTTTTTCTCCCTGCCTCCTTTCTTGAATTTTGTGGCCTCAATTTCAAGTTGCCATAGTTTCCAGAACCACAGAACTTGAGTTCTCCAAGCCAGCATATTTTCTAATGGAATTCAACAGGCTGTCCTTAGAATAAAAGTTGTAAACACAAGAAATTCACTCAGTGCCATTTCCTTCTTCAAAATGTCAACTTTGCTCCACCCCACCAACACCTGCCTGCTATTGGTTACTCCCTGGTGCTTTCTAGTAGATTTTTTTTTTTTTTATTTTTTTGTCTAATGTTTTTACTTGTCAGAGAAAGTTGGTTTGATAGGAGGTAATTGGCCATACAAGAAGTAAAACTCCTAGAACAAAATTGATTTTTGGAATTTGATCTTGGCTAGAGTAACTGTTGAATTTATACAGCTGTGTATATAGTGATTTATATCTTTGCTAAGTAAAGGCAATCTTGACTCTATCATTTGGATTCTATACCTCTATTTTTTGTTTCTTCTGACTTATTACTTTGGCCAGGATTTTCATTATTTGGTGAAAAATAGTGGTAATAATGTTCTTTTTTTTCCCTTAGAGGTAATGTGTCTTGTATTAATTATTTTTATCTTAAGTATTAGGCTTGTAGTTGATATGATACACATGCTCACACACAAAAGGTAGGTAAATTTAATAAAGCAAGTTGCTCAGTTTTGAATGATTTTTTTCATTATGAGTTGGTGTTTAATTTTTTTTTCCTGTTACAGTTGGGAAAATTGTTACATGATTTTCCTCCTTCACACAACTATTGTGGCAAATTATATTACCAGATTTCTAAGACATCAAATCATGCTTGCATTCAAGCAATAAAACATAAGGGAATGTGATAAATTGTAATATACTTTTGAAGTCAAACAGTGTGGAAGTAAACATTTCCTTTTGTGAAGAACAATATTCAGTAAGAAATAGATTTATACAAATAACATTAAAAAGAAATTTAAAACTGAAGAAAGATCTTAGAGTAGCTGATTAATCACCTGAAGGGAGATTCCTTGTTCTATACTAAAGTAAAAACAAAAACTATTTCGTAAGTGTGTAAATTCTTTATATTCAATTTGTCAAAATACTTTCAATGTGTAGGCATCAAAAAGCACCTACAATGTCATCTTTATGTTTGAGAAGATGACCTAGATACTTGGCACACATTTTGTGCACAAAAGGTATCTTTAGCATGTAAACTATTTTTTCTTCTGATGGTACATATTTGTTCTAGAATAAAGAAGTGATTCTGGAATTTTTCTTTTTTTCTTTTTTTTTTTTAACGTTTATTTATTTTTGAGACAGAGAGAGACAGAGCATGAACAGGGGAGGGTCAGAGAGAGGGAGACAAAGAATCTGAAACAGGCTCCAGGCTCTGAGCTGTCAGCACAGAGCCCGACGCGAGGCTCGAACTCACAGACCGTGAGATGATGACCAGAGCCGAAGTCGGCCGCTTAACCGACTGAGCCACCCAGGCGCCCCTGGAATTTTTCTAATTTAAACACACATTAAACATTCTTAATACTGCTGAAAACGAATATTTTACTTGGAAATTTCACATTTGTTTTCATAAATGAAAGGAGCCTGTGCTTTGCTGTTCCCATGCTATCTTCATAAGTTACAAATTGGAATTTTAAATGTGCTTTATAAATTAGGTGAATGTATTTTAATCTTTGACTGAGGGCAGAGAGGGTGATGGACAGAAAGGATTGAAATATCAGAGGCTGCTTCCTTTACTCCATCTGTTCTTATTTGTCCTTCAGCACAGCCAGCTCTTTTATCCCCTAACTCCTCCCCCCCCTTTTCACTGATTATTCTCTTTTTTGATCGTGTTGGTGATAGAATGGGTGAGCAGTGATGCCCTCAGGAAATTTGGGGAAGAGGAAACAAAGGAACAAAAATAATGCTCTTCTCTCAGTCCCCCTGTGGGGTCTCTGGCTTTCTAATACAGGACCAGAAACCTAGCACCTTTGTCTCTCTGGGAGGCCTCTCTCTTCCAGGTTTTACTGTTCTGAGATCTGTCCACTTCCCTCTTGCTTTCATGGCATCTCCAAGGATAAGGTCTGGGAAAGGATCCAGATTCCTATGCTCCTTTGCCAACTTGTCAGGAGCCAAAAGTCAAAGATACTTTTCTCCTGAGTTGTTGTTGTTGTTGTTGTTGTTGTTGTTGTTGTTCTTCTTCTTCTTCTTCTTCTACTTCTTCTTCTTTTTAAAACTCAAATATCCCACTCGCCCACTGAAGCAGTTTAAAAGTTTAATCTGAAAAATAGAACATTTAGGATTAAAAACAAATGGAACTTTTTGAACAGGAACAGAAAGAGGAAAGTCTCCCTACCTTGAGAGGAGTTGATAAATATTTCTAAGCCCAGAATTTGACTCTATTTCCTATGAACTAATAAGATTGCAAAATTGGCTCTATTTCATAGATCTACATAAATCTTTCTGCAGGGACATTTTTCCCTAGAGATTCTCTGAATTTCTCTAGCACTGAATCCCTAGTGGTAATCATTAGATGAGCTCTTTCCTTTCTGGGGATTCTAGATGCTTAGAGTAATATGATCCTAGGTTCCTTTTGGGCCAGTTACTAAAGTAAGATATGACTGTTATTTATTCCATAATAAAAAGTATTTAAGATTTACTCTGAGTCTCTCATTTCCCCCCTATTATTTGCTAATGAACCCATAGTAGGATAGACGTAGCATTTTTGTAGTGGATCTAGAAACAGATTCAATTTGCTAACATTTTATTTATTTATTTATTTATTTGTTTGTTTATTTATTTATTATTTTTAATGTTTATTTATTATTGAGAGACAGAGAGACAGAGCATGAGCATGGGAGGGGTACAGAGAGGAGGCAATGTGGAATCTGAAGCAGGCTCCAGCTCTGAGCTGTCAGCAGAGGCCGATGCAGGGCTTGAACTCACAAAGTGTGAGATCATGACCCTAGCTGAAGTCGGACGCTTAACTGACTGAGCCACCCACGCGCCCCAATTTGCTGACATTTTAGACATGAGATGGTTTGCACCATAACTGGCCCTCCCACTTTATCCAGAACAGGATGGGTTTTCTGGGAAGTACTACATTCAGATTTAAAATCAGGTAGTCCCAGGCAAAGTAGGAAGAATGAATCTCCACAAGTGTCTTTAAGACTCAGTTTTTATATTAAGAAAAAATTCTGGAAATATTTTCCTAACAATACTGAGATTTAGTGGAATCAACATAGATATTAGACTGAGAGCTAAACACATCCCAGCCTTCTGGCTAGTGGAATGTGGATAGAGTGATAAACATCATTTACAGACGTGGATCACGATATTCCCCTGTAAGCCTTCCTCCACATTCTTTCTTCTCTGGTTTCCTGACTAGAGGCCAAAGATCCAATGTCCATAAGGGAACAACAGAGATAGACTCACCCAACAGAAACGGACTGAATCATTGAGTCCTCTCCTACATGCCAATCTAGCCACAAAATAGTCAGCTGGACTGTGACATGAGTGAGAGATAGTCCTGTAGTTAGATAAGCCATTAACATTTGAGATTGTTGTAACAATTAGTTTAGGATGATGGCATAGGTAACTACAGCAACATTATATTGATTTAACTTTTCCCTTCTCTTCTACTTTACCAATGTGCCAGTTAAATAAGATGGTTAACAAAAATAAGAGCATTTTCTCAATACTTTGGGCCATGAAGAAATATGTTGCTCTTCTTAAAGAACTGCAGTGGCTTTTGAATGAAATATCTAATTGGGAGTGTTGAAAGTTTAAATCAAATTAAAATTAGAAAACTGGAAGTCGTGGCCTTAAGAAAGTGTGTTTAATTTTCTTGCCAATCGCGAAGTATGCTTTTTTATTGCTTAGACTTTTTCATTTGCCCCAGACATTTATACTATTTCTATTTTGTTGATAGGCAGATGGGTTTGAAAACTCATTTGTCTACAAAACTTTCAGAGAATACAGCCTTTATCCAACCACCATTGTCTTGCTCCATCCTCATGTTTCTACTAAACTCCACCTATTGTATATGTACAAAGTATATAAATACCAGTTGTGTGTTTCAATAGGTGACATATTACCATTTATCATAACTTGGGACTACATTCTCTCGCTAAAACAGAATAATACATACTCAAAGACTAGACGAAAAGAAAACTAGAATACACAGGGGGCTTCGGAGCAGTAAGTATCGTTTAAAAGCAGAGAGTCATCTAGGAAGAAGAAGAAAAGGCAAATGATAAGTGACCTTACAGATCATACCACAGCTCATATCTTCTGAAGAAAAGAATATCTAGGGTGATTGCATCAATGTTACATGAAAAGGATACTAGATTCACCGGCTTTAGGTTTTAAAGGTATCTTGGTATAGTTCTTAAATAATTCTAAATATACAGGAAAAGAAAACAATGCAAAATACGTTATAAACAAGACACTAAAGTTGAAACATCTTAGAAAATATATGTTTAGTATAAGTTCACATGTTTATATAAATTTAATCACAGTCTATGGGATTAAATGTCTTGTTACCGACAAGGTAAAATTGAGGGAAAGTGTGGATCTGCTCCTGAAGTTTAACAATAGAATGGGAAAACTATGAAAGCATTTCAAATGGAATTACTGCCTGTGTCTAGACTCTGAACCAAAACAACTCTTAAATTGATAAAAATATTTTTAAAAGGTTTTGTTTAGTCATTGATAAGAAGCCCTTCCTATTTACTTTTTTTCTGAAGAGGTTTAGAGAAATATGTAAAAAGTATAGACCATAAAGGCATTACAACATGTTAGCAGCAGATATTATTTAATTTTGGTCTTGACACATGTCTCATTTTTACAAGTAATTTTATAAATACCTTCACGAGAGCCAGACAGTGTCTACAGTAGTCATTCTAGCCATTCATCTGTAGTCATTCTACCTATTCATCTGTGGTCAATTTAGAAGGGAAAATAAAAATATGTCATGACACCATTGAGTAGCTTGAAAGATGAAAATAAGTATGAAAAGAAACCTAAAAATATAAAAAAAAATGAACTTTTCAATACAATGTAACTATGTTTTTCACCAACTTTCTAGGGCCCAGAAATGATTGTATAAAATCCTTATTTCAAATTAAAATTAATTATTTAACTAATTAATAAACAAATGAACCCTGCTGAAGTTCTTTGTGGGAAATGTACACATATTATGACCAGCAGGACTTTAAGGATCACCTTCTCTAGGTCAGTCATTCAACAGATGAAAAAATAGGACCTGAAAGAGTAAGCAATTTATGCCACATTCCATATCCACTAATTTAGCAAAAATTGGATCAAAATCCAATTCTCTTCACTCTCAAACCTCTGTCTTCTCTGTGCAATGGACCTTTGATTACATAATAATCATTCAGATTTTTAACATTAATTTTGACAATATCATTTTAGTTCCTAAAAAAGTAAGATAATAATTGAATCGTTTTACATGAGCATGTCAGAGATTGAGTTTGCTTCTATCAAACTGATGAGATCCTTGCCAAATACATAATACATAAATTCCAGAATGTTGTACTCCTCGAAAGGCATTTACTACATTGTAAACCCTGTGACTCCAAAGGTATTCATAACACATATACACGTACACACAAACATATATTTTAGTTTTTACTTACACATCCATCATGTGATGAACTGGAAGATCAAGAGGGAAAAATTCTGTGGGAATTATTAAGTTACTGTTTCTCAATTTCAGACCCATCAATCTACATTACAATTTGATGCTAGAGTTGATAACAAACCACTGTCTCCTTTACCGGCTGGTTTTACTGTCAATAGGGAGTACTGTAAAGAGACTGGGTAGCAGTCTTTTAGTTGTGTTGATTGTTTCCTTTTCTGTGCAGAAGCTTTTTATTTTGATGTAGTCCTAATAGTTTATTTTTGCTTTTATTGCCCTTCCCTCAGGAGACATAGCTAGAAAAATGTTGCTATGGCATTTTCCTTTATTTAACAGTTTTATTAAGGTATAATGGATAAATGAAAAACTGCACATATTTAAAGCATACAATTTGATGAGTTTGCACATATGTGTACACCCATGAAAGCAGTACCACTATCAAGGTAATAGACATATCTGTCACCTCCAAAGTGTTCTTGTACCTCTTTGGTGTTTTGTTTTGGTGTATGTATGTGTGTGTGTATGTGTGTTAAGAATACTTAACATGAAGGGCACCTGGGTGGCTCAGTCAGTTAAGCATCCAACTCTTGATTTGGGCCCAGTCATGATCTCATGATTCATGGGTTCGAGCCCCACATTGGGCTGCAAGCTGATGGTGTAGAGCCTAATTGGGACTCTCTCTCTCTCTCTCTCTCTCTCTCTCCTTGCCCCTCCCCTACTCATATATGCATGCTCTCTCTCCTCTCTCTCAAAATAAATAAATAAACTTAAAAAAAATACTTAAGACCTACCCTCTCAAACTTTTAAGTGCACAAACAGTACTGTAACTATAGGTACTAGATTGAACAACAGATACTATATACATATAATGGAGTACTATTCAGCCTTTACAAAGAAGGAAATCCTGTCATTTGTGACATCATAGATGAATATGGAGGAGTTTATGTAAGTTAAATAAGCCAGTCACAGAAGGATAAGTGCTATATAAATCCACTTATATGAGATACCTAAAATAACTATAATCATAAAAACAAAAAGTAGAATGGTGGTTGTTAGGGGCTGGGGGAAGTAGGAAATGATAAGTTGTTCAAAGAGTATAAAAGCTGTTATGTAAGATGAATAACTACATTCCCTTTTAATGGAGGAGTTTTAGGGTTATGGTTCTTGCTCTAGTCATAAATAAATGTGTGGAAGAGCCTGGAATGGGAAGATGACATGAAAATCTTAAGTCTCACTTTCTGCTAAAAACCTTGAAACCTATGAAATATTATTTGAGAAATGTTAATGATGATAGTCAACCATGAATGAATATTTACACTGATATAGTCACTCTTCTAGATGACTAAAACATTATTATTATTAGTAGTAGTAGTTAATGACACATATTGACTCATTTAAGCCTCAAACACCCCTATGAGATACTACTTTTATTATCCCCAGGTTGCAGATGAAAATTAATGCACAGAGATTCAAACATGGTAGTCTGGTCTTGTGTGTGTTCTTAATCACCAGTATGATTTGTATTGGGAAGTAAGAAAGTAACAAATATATAAAAGGATAAGAATGTCAATGACACAAATAGGAAGTGCAGATTCCCGCAAACTTTTTCTTTATGGTAAATAGCTTCCCATTATTTTTCTCCTTCAGTTTTTTTTCTCCTACCCCCCCCCCCCAATAGTCTAATATTCTTGAACCTATCCTTCTCTCTATACTAATGAACCTAGAATTATTCCACATTTTACGTTGTTACTCAATCTTTAAAATCTAGGTCCAATTTTCCAAGTTCATTTCCACTGATTTACAGCAGAAACTATGCTAGCCTTTCTTCAAACATTATCTGTGTAAGCCTGCCCTTGTATTTGGCATTCCTTGTTCTCTTTGTTTGAAATGCCTTTCTCAAGCCCATTATTTCCTGATATAATGGCCAGTCATAATTATCCTGATTAAGAAGTTATTCCTGATTGAACAGTACATACTGATTTCATTCAGATTTTGAATTCTTAAAGTATTTATTTCCTTTATTGTAGTAACTTATTGTAAGCTACCTTATATTTTTGCCTTTTTCTTTACATAGGTTTCATGTTATTTTTAACTAGATTGTTAACTCCACGAGGCCAGAGGTCATGTCATAGATTTATTTGCATTCTGGTAATTAGTAAAGTGTCTTGCACACCAGAGTTGCCAAATAAATGTTTATTGTTGAAGTGATGATAAGAATCTTACCAAACATCTCAAGCCTTCTACTCTCCTGGAATAGGAATCCAAACTTGAAGAAGCAATGCTAGAAATGAAAAGCATAGAGATAATTCATCATATGTGTCCCTAAGAATATTATAAAGTCAATCAATCAAACCCATTAGCCTGCTCCTGAAAGAAAAAAATACAGTATTTTTTTTTTAAGTTTAAAAATCCCAGGGGCGCCTGGGTGGCTCGGTCGGTTGGGCGTCCGACTTTGGCTCAGGTCATGATATCGCGGTCTGTGAGTTCGAGCCCCGCGTCAGGCTCTGTGCTGACCGCTCAGAGCCTGGAGCCTGTTTCAGATTCTGTGTCTCCCTCTCTCTCTGACCCTCCCCTGTTCATGCTCTGTCTCTCTCTGTCTCAAAAATAAATAAACGTTAAAAAAAAATTTTTTTAAAAATCCCAAAGATTAGAAGATCCTTTCATTTTCACAAGAGAATGAATGGGTGATCATATTAAGAACTCCTAGGGGGCACCTGGGTGGCTCAGTTGGTTAAGTGTCCGACTTCGGCTCAGGTCATGATCTCACAGTTCCTGAGTTCGAGCCCCACGTCGGGCTCTGTGCTGACAGCTCAGAGCCTGGAGCCTGCTTCGGATTCTGTGTCTCCCTCTCTCTCTGCCCCTCCCCTGCTCACACTTTGTCTCTCTCTGTCTCTCAAAAATAATGAAGAGTAAAAAAAAAAAAAAAATTATAAAAAAAAAAAGAACTCCTAAAACACAGCACATAGGATCTTTTCTTAAGAAATATCATATAGGGGCGCCTGGGTGGCTTGGTCAGTTAAGCGTCCGACTTCGGCTCAGGTCATGATCTCACAGTTCCTGAGTTCGAGCCCCACGTCGGGCTCTGTGCTGACAGCTCAGAGCCTGGAGCCTGTTTCAGATTCTGTGTCTCCCTCTCTCTCTGCTCCTCCCCTGTTCATGCTCTGTCTCTCTCTGTCTCAAAAATAAATAAACGTTAAACAAAAATTAAAAAAAAAAAAAAAAGAAATATCATATAGCTTGAGGCACCCGAGTGGCTCAGTGAGTTAAGTGTCCGACTTTGGCTCAGATCATGATCTCACGCAGTTCATGAGTTCGAACCCTGTGTTGGGCTCTGTGCTGACAGCTCAGAGCCTGGAGCCTGCTTCTGGTTCTTTGTCTCCCTTTCTCTCTGCCTCTCCCCCACTTGTGCTCTCTCTCTCTCTCTCTCTCTTAAAAATAAAACATTAAAAAATTTTTTGCAAATATCATATAGCTAAAAGCCATCTGCAATATACTATGATTTTTAAGATGACACGTAGAATATTCAAACATTCTTGGGGTCCACATCTTACCTCATCCATTGGCTAACTGCAGTAGTATGCAATATGTGTGCCCTAATTGACTTTATTAAAAGAGGATAAATATGATAATTATTGTATCTACCTCAAAATACTATTTTCAAGATTACATGAGATAATCTGTGAAAGTGGTTAGGATGGTACCAGCATCTAGAAAGTATTCAGTTGCTGGTAGTTATTTCTTCTTTAATAATAAAAAATGAGCTGCATTTGTATATTATTAAAGAGATAAAACACAGTGTAGGGTGCTGTATCGCACAGACCAAGATCATTTGTGAGGAAAATTGCAAATAATATGTAATAATTACAGCATTAAGTGGAAGAAATGATTCCTATTATCTCTGGACCCCAAAGTTAATAACAACTGTGGATGTGAAACTCTCTATTCAAAAGAGAAGTACTTGACACTGTTAAATGACTCAACTGATCTATCTCTACTCACTATTTTCCATACTATCTAACAGAAAACTGACACTATTAGAGAGGGTGGAAGTTTTTGGAAGAAATGTGCAGGCATGGAGAGCAGTGTTATATTTCTCCTTCCCTCCCCATTGAGTAAGGACAGAAGGGACTCACCTGTGCCACATGAGAGGGTGTCCAAGTCATCCCCCTGGAGAGGCTAGGGAACCATCCTCCTACTCTCCAGCTGGGTTTGATGACCTATAGAAAATTCTAATCTACCCTGTCATGATATCCATGTAGTATGTGATACAATCTTTTTTAAAGGCTTGACAGCAGTTTTCTGGAGTTTAGAATGATTGAGACTGATGACAGCCTCTCAGATGCAGAAGTCTGGAGGTAGAAGATAATCCAGGCACAACAGAAGTGCAGGAGAGAAAGGGAGTAGCTCTAGAAGCAAGTACAATTGTACCTTGTTTTTTTACCTATATAAAATAATTTTACAGTGTGGAGGTGCCTCCTGATATTTCTGAAAAATAAAATCATAATGTTTCTCCCAAATGAATAAGCATTGGGATCCTTAACGTGAAACAGGACATTGAACTAAAAGTGAAAAGTACAAATATTACCTAAGTGTTATCTTTTTTCCCTACCCTGAACCCAGTGCCCTGGGTGGTGGGGAAGGGTTGGAAGAGATGTAAAAGAGAGAAAATTGAGCACAAAGAGGGGGAAAAAAGGCCAAAAACCATGTGTCCCTTCCCCTATGGTTCTAAAGTAAGTGGGAGAGGGATGATCACTAGTCTGACCTTTTTTTTTTTTTAATTTTTTTTTAATGCTTATTTATTTTTGAGGGAGAGAGAGTGCAAGCAAGGGAGGGGCAGAGAGAGGGAGACACAGAATCCAAAACAGGCTCCAGGCTCTGAGCTGTCAACACAGAGCCTGATGGGGGCTCAAACTCACAGACCATGAGATTCTGACCTGAACCCATCAGGTGCTTAACCGACTGAACCACCCAGGGGCCCCAGGCCTTATTTATTTATTTATTTATTTATTTATTTATTTATTTATTAACTTTTTAATGTTTATTTATTTTTGAGAGTGAAAGAGAGACAGAGTGTGAGCAGGGGAGGGGCAGAGAGGGAGACACAGAATCTGAGGCAGGCTCCAGGCTCTGAGCTGTCAGCATGGAGCTGGGCTCAGGCTCGAACTCATGAACTGTGAGATCATGACCTGAGCTGAAGTCAGACGCTTAACCGACCAAACCACCCAGGTGCCCCATAGTCTCGCCTTTTTAATACCTAAAAATGATAGCGTTGTGACAGTTTTAAGTGTTTGGAAAGCTATGAAATCTGCCAGTATGTTGGAAAGGGAGACACAAAAGAACAGGTTTGAGTAGAGAGTAGAAAACAGAGAGTAGAAAAAGAAAGCTTCTTTCTGATCTTACTGCTTTACTCGTTTTAACACATCATGTTAAGGCTACTGTAAATACCTTATGCAATATTATATATAAAAGAATGATATACTTTCTTGGCTTATATTGGTTCTGATTAATGATTGTGCTTATAACACTGCTCTCATTTACTTGCATTTCAGTATGTTTCCTGAATGATAGAAATGAGAGAAAATTTGGGGCTAATCATCTTAGAATTATGAATAATTATATGCATCAACTATACATTTAAAAATATTAATGTAACAGGTCCCATACTAGAGTCTGTAAGTGGATCACATATATAGATGGCTGTATTTATCATGATAGAACATAGGCTGAAATTCCCTGACCTAGATCTATGGTAGCCAGTGAGATATCTGAGATTATTTCAAACAATTCAGTGTGGGAAAGTGGGCTGTACATAAATAAAACAAGATTGTCTATGAGTTCATGATAATTGTGGAAGCTGGATGATAGTTGCATGGCGTGTGTTTGTATTATATTATTCTGTTTTCTTGTGTATATATTTAAAATTTACCATGTAAAATTTCAAAAAAAACAAAAAAGACCAAGTACTAGGAGGGGAACTTCTCAATACAAAATGCATTATTGAGCTTCCAAGAAAAATAAAGGAAATATTCAAGAATTTGTCCCATCCCTCAAAAAATTACATGAAAACTGCATACTGTGTCAGAAAGGGCACTTACTAAGCAGCAAAGTCAGGGAAGATTAACCTGAGACTCTGAGTTCTTCAAAGGGAGTGGTCCCAGCCTTGGGATGGGGCAAACTCTGATGTCTGGCAGACTGTCTAGAATTCACATCCCCAAATTGAATCATTTAGCTTTCCAAACAACATGAAGCAAAATGTAAATTAGGTTTATCATAAAATGTACCCTGCCTGGCGTTCTTCCTCAGAATGGCCAGAAATGGTTTACCAGTCCACCTGGGTGACCATTTTGGTATGGCTTTCCTTCAGTAAACTTTATACCCCATGTCAGCAATGACAAAGGGTGACAGGATAAAACTAATTTCGTCATGGTATACTATAATAGAAAATAAAATATTACTTAGAATACAAATTAAAATAATATAATTTTGAGCATAAACTTTGCAATGATTTTAAGAATTCTTTTATTTTCATATATAAATTTAAGCTACTTAGCAAGTACCTCCTAAATTTTCTTTTAGATGACCAAAGGATGATAAAAAATATCATTGCCTAAAACTACCAGCATATCAAATATAACAGTTAAAGAATTAAAAAATACATATATTAAAATTCATATTGGGTAAAAACAAACAATATAGATGAAATACATGATGTCAAGGTGCCTGGCTAGCTCAGTTAGTAGAGCATGTGGCTCGATATTGGGGTTGTGAGTTTGTGCCCCACGCTGGGTATAGAGTTTACTTAAAAAAATAATATCGTAAAAAAAAAATGAACTCTAAAATATTCATGCATACTAATTAAAATAAAAATAGAGAGTTTGGAAAATGCGCCAAGGCAAAATGAACATGGTGGGGGGTGGGGGGAAGAGAGGCAAACCAAGAAACAGGCTCTTGACTACAGAGAACAAACCAAGGGTTACTAAAGGGGTGGTGGTGGGGTGCAGATGGGTTAAAGAGGTGATGGGCATTGAGGAGGACACTTGTGATGAGGACTGAGTGTTGTATGTAAGTGATGAATCACTAAATTCTACACCTGAAACTAATATTACACTGTATGTTAACTAACTGGAATTTAAATAAAAAATTGGAGAAAGGATAAAAAAGTGCAGTTGTATTAACATTAAAACATTTTTAAAAAATTTTTTTCATGTTTATTTAATTTTGAGAGAGAGAGAGACAAAGTGTGAGCGGAGGAGGTATAGACAGAGAGTGAGACACAGAATCCAAAGCAGGCTCCAGGCTCTTAGCTGTCAGCGCAGAGCCCCGATGTGGGATCCGCGAACTCACGGAGTGCGAGATGATAACCTGAGCGGAAGTGGGACCTCAACTGACTGAGCCACTCCAGCACCCCAACATTAAAACATTTTTTTAAACCATCTGACAAATATTCAAAGACTAATGCCACATAATTGTACTGATAATCTATTTAAAAAATCACGTGGTCACTTTCTCCATCCTCATCACCACTGCGTTCATACATACATACACTCCCATTTTTGCCAGGCTTGTTTCTTAAATACAGACCATGCTACTGCTTCTAAGGCCACAATTATAGGTGAGGTTGTCTCACGGGCTGTATGTCACTCCCTAACGAGGAGGCTGCATGGTGATCCATCTACTGGGAACACTGTCACCCAGAGATTCTGTCTTACTCCAGTGGCTACCTGAAGAGGAAAGTCTGGCAACATGAAAGTGCATGTGACTTAAGGCACTTTCCAGTGAACCTTACCAACGAGATATGTGTAAAAGGAAAGAGTGTGTGGGGGACACATTCTTTCCCTTCTTTTTCCCTGGATGTCATATTCCTCTGGCCTCATAAGCCTCTGAAGATGCCTTGCAAAGCCAAAAATTAGCGTCACTTATTAGTAGGCCCAAGCCATTCAAGAACAGACCTCCTTATATTTACTTTCCTCCTTTCCTGCCTCATTTTGTGTTCTCTCTGAGTCTGCCACACTGAGGCTGCAATATCCAACAAAATATTACCAAGTATGCATTGCTTTCTAGGAAAACACAGAGCTAAGCCTATGACAAAGTAAGCATTTTTCTAGGCAATTACATATTAGGATATATATTAATATCTGCTATATTCATAGATCATGGAGAAAGAAAAAAAATCATAAAAATCCCAGTAGATTCCAGATGCAAATTCAGTGAAAGTCAATACACATTTTTGAATAATGAATCATATAAATAATTTAAAATCCTATCAAGAGTTTTATTTCCATAAATGAAGAAATTATTTTTTTCTGAATCAACTGCCAACACAATTTTGAAACCAGGTCACATTAAATCATTGTCATTACATTTAGAACCAACACTAGAATGCTTATGTGTATAACCATTTTACCTTACTATGTAAGTACTAGCTGATGAAATCATAAGGGAAAAACTCAAATGAGTTATACTGGCAAAATCATGTAATTGAATGTATGTAGATATGAGAATAACAGTGCTAGGCAAAAAGCCAGTATCAGGAGTGATATGTAGACTAATAGATCTTCAAAAATGGCCATGTCCTGGCCCTCAGAAGCTATGTGTATGTTATGTTACATGGTGTGTAGGAATTAAGGTTGTGGATAGAGTTTAATGTTGCTGATCAGCTGACCTTGAGATGGGGAGATTGTCCTGGATTATGTAGGTAGACTGAATATTTTCACAAGGGTTCTTACAAGGCAGGAGAGCCAGTGTCAGAGTCAGAGGGAGAGCTAAAGATGCTACGGGACAGGACTGGCTTTGAAGACGGAAGGAGGTCACAAGCCAAGCAGTACTGGCAGGCTATAAAAGGTGGGAAAGACAAGGAAACTTATTTTCACTAAGAGTCCCCATAAAAGAATGTAGCCCTACCAACACTTAGGGTTCAGTGAAATTCATTTTGGACTTTGGATATATAGAATTGTAAGATAAATTTGTGTTGTTTCAAGCCACCAAGGTTATTATAGCATTAATAGGAAATATACCAAATATGAGAGCTATGACTCCATTATATATAAAAGCATATATATTACACACAGTTTAAAAATCCTATTTTCTTAGGGCACCAGGGTGGCCCAGTCAGTTGAACATAAGACTGAATTTCAGCTCAGCTCATGATCTCATGGTTCATGAGATCAAGCCCCATGTCCGGATCCGAGCTGTCAACTTGGGGTTCTCTCTCTCCCTCTGCCCGTCCCTCCCCAACTCACTCTCTCTCTCTTTCTCTGTCTCAAAATAAACATTAAAAAAATAAAAGTCCTATCCTCTTTAGGTTCATTTATATTTTCTCACTTTTCTTTAAAGAACATTTTTAATGACTACATAATCATCTACATCTATATGTAGTATGATATTAGGGAATAATAATAACCTGTTCAATATTGGGGCACCTGGGTGGCTCAGTCAGTTAGGCGTCCGACTTAAGCTCTGGTCATGATCTTGCAGTCCATGAGTTTGAGTCCTGCATTGGACTCTGTGAAGATAGCTCAGAGCCTGGAGCCTGCTTCGGATTCTTTGTCTTCCTCTCTCTCTCTCTGTCCCTCCCCTGCTTGTGCTCTGTTTTTCTCTGAAAAAAAAAATAAGTTAAAAAATAAATAAAAATTAAAACAAATAACCTGTACAATATTTATGGCATTTAGGTAAAAAAGCAGACACAAAACATTTAGAACTTATCAGAATATTTAAATGTGGAGAGGCACATATACATGTAGAAGAATTTGAGACACATAATAATCAACCAGGTTATTAATCATATTTTCAGATAAATGACATTTTCCAGTCCTAAATAACTTTTATTTATTAAAGTTTTTAAAATTTCTACAGTATACCTGCAGTACATGTAAAATGCTCAGAAAAAGTAATAAGCATTTTTATTTCAAAAATAATTTGGATTTTATAGACTACTCATAGAAGGTGATGACAGAGACATTAACAAATCAATTATCTTTTTAAAATCAAAGATTAATATGTGAAAATTAATGTTTTCAAATTCTCCAAAGTGGAAAGGTGAACAACACATTTAAGCACATTATCGGTAATGTCCAATATATTTTTTATCTAATTGTGGAGAAGAAAACATATATACGTATCATAAGAAAAGCGGTGGCAAAAATAGCTTCACAGCTTGAGTCCAAAAAAAAGAGTTGAAATTAATAAAAGTGTTCACGTGTATTCTAAATGCAATTTGAAAGGCAGACACATTAAATTAGGTAACACCTTCATCATTTTTATGCTAACAGATTTGAAGGAAATAAATTAATTACAAACAACTCATCTCTGAAAGCTCCAAGCAGGAGTGAATCTATGTTTTTCTGGACTTGTCTTGCATTTTTTCACTATGCATTTGTATTAGTTTTCTATTGCTTTGTAACAAATTATCACAAATTAAGTGTCTTAAAAAAAAACACTGATGTACTATCTCATTGATTTTAAGAGTCAGAAATCTGGGTACAGGCCCTGTGGCTTCTCTGTTTATCATCTCATCAGTCTGAAATCACAACCACAGCCAATCCCTGTTGTCATCTGAGCTCCTCTTTCAAGCTCACTGGTTGTTGTCAGAATTCAATTCTTTGCAAATGTAGGACTGATGGTCCATTTACTTTGTGGCTGTCAGTTTTTGACTTCTATCAGCTCAGAGATGTCACCTTAGGTCTTTACAACATGGACTGCCGCCATAGGCAGTTCAGAACATGTGGTTTGTTTCTGCAAACAGGCCTGCAGGAGAAAAATCACTCCTGATTAAAATGTAACTTATTGTAAGGATTGACCTGATTTGGCCAGGTGCACCCAGGTTATCTTCCTTTTGATGAATTTAAAGTCCACTAATTAGGGACTTCAGTTACATCTGCAAATGTCTTTATATCAACACCTAGATTCATGTTTGGGGAAACAATCGGGTTGAATATATGTGTGCCAATGCCAGAGACTCTTGGGGATCATCTTAGAATTCTACCTACCATGTACTCTAGTCATTAAACTATTTACTATTTCTTCAAAAGGTACTAACCTTTCTCAAATTCTGTTCTGCCTAGAGATGCCATTCTCCAAGTTGAAATGTCCTCTTTCCCCTTTTAGTAGAAATCTTAAAATTCTATTTCTCTTTAACAGCTTTATTGACAAATAATTCATACTGTACATAATTCATCTTCTTAATATGTACAATTCAATGATTTTTTACTATATTCAAAGAGTTGTGTGATTATCACCACAAATAATTTTAGCACATTTTCATTCCCTCAAAAAGAAACACGGTATCCATTAGCATTCAATCTCCATTATCTCCTTCTAGTCCTGTGCAATCACAAATATACTTCCTTTCTCTCTATATTTGCCTATCTGGAAATTTTATATAAATGAAATCATATGATTTGCTGTCTTTGTAACTGGCTTCTTTTACTCAGTATAGTGTTTTCAAGGTCCAGGTTGTAGAACATGTCAGAATTTCACTCCTTTTAAAGACTGAATAATATTCCATTGTATGCATATACCACAGTTTATCCATTCATCAGTTGATGGAGACTTGGGTTGCTTTCACTTTTTATCTATTACGAACATATTGTTAGGAACATTTGTGTACAAGTCTTTATGTGAACACATGTTTTCATTTCTTTTAGGTATATACCTAGGAGTGAAGTTGCTGGGTCACACTGGGCCTATGTTTAAACTTTTGAGGAACTGTAAAATTATTTTTTCAAACCAGCTGTACTATTTTGTATATCTGCCAGCATTGTATGAGGGTTTCAATATCTCAATGTCTTCCTCAATACTTGTTATTATATGTCTTTGATAATAGCCATCCTAGTGGGTATGAAGTGGTATCTCATTGGGATTTTTATTTGCATTACTTGAATGGCTAATGAAGTTGAACATCTTTTCATGTTCTTACTGGCTATTTGCATATGTTTTTCAGACCTATCAGTCTTTAAAGTCCATCTCACATACTGCTTCCTGCAAAAAGTCTTTTCTAATTCTGCTGTCCGGGTAGGATTTTGCTCTGACTTACATTAATACTCTTGTGTGGAACTTATTATCTATCACTTCTGATGTGTAAGATACTATTCCAAGAGTAATTAAAAACATGTGTGTGAAGCAGATATTGATATCTGTTCTCCAAGAGGTGTACAGCCATGACAAGTAGATAAAACATGTGCATTCAGATCACATTGCACGCTTTTGTTTTTCCTTTCTGATTTGTAAAATTGGAAGCATGGAATTGCTACTCTATGGTCTAGTGACATGAAACAAGTCAACAAATACTAGTAGAATGGAATTTTAGTTCCAGCCTAAAATTTGTGTAATTTTGTAATGATTTTAAGAAGAAACTCAAGTAAAAAAAAAAATCTCATCACTTAAAAATATTGCTGGTTTATTTTGCCTCTTGAAATCTTTCAACGTGTAGATGAAATTTTAAAACTTTCTTGAAATAAGTTAGCTCAAATCACCTGACCATCTACCTCTTCCTCTCTAATGCAACAAATCATATAAAATTCTGAAAGCAAATTATCTCAAAATGGCCTCATTCATTTCTTATGAAAAATGTAAACCCCCAGAAATTTAATTTCATTTGAATATTACATTCAACTTTCAAACTCAAGCTTAAGCACCACCTTTATGAAGGTCTTCTGTTTTTCTAAGGCCATTGATTGATCCTTCTTTCTACTATTACTATACTATAGTTTAGTTCCATAATGGCAATTATCATATTGTATTGTGGTTAGCTATTGTCATTGAGAATTCCTGTCTTTTTTGGACTAAGAATCAAATTGACATGAGACAGATTAACAAGAGAAAATCAAATTTAATAACATACATATGAGGAATCCATATAGACATGGAAATTCCAAAGACAGTCCGGTGAAATGAAGTGTATGTCACTGTGATGGAGAAGGGGATAGGAGCCTAGGACTTAAGAGGAAAGAAATGCCATTCATAGGAAGATGAAAAAGAGTAAATGTTTGGTAAACAAATGTTTGACTTGCTATATAGATGGGCTATTCAGATAAAATTTATCTCTGGTAATAACCTTTATTTTGAAAAGATCTTTCAATTCAAGTTCTCTTCTGTAGTTAAGGGAGGGACAAAAGTTTCTCTTGAGCCCTCAGGGTCTCAATTACATTCAATTCAGAATAATCTTTATGTCAAAGTAACCCATCTGGGTGGTGGCCTGCCATTAAGCCCCTACACTATTTAAGCCCAATACCTTATATAAACTGTAGGTTTGTTTAAGCATTAGGCCATCCTGGATCCCTCTGTGTATTCAGTTTCTAGCTCTTATTTTCATTGTAAAATCAATTTGATCGGATATTATGAATTTTAGGTAATTCAGTGAACATTAATGAATGTCTCTTAACAGTAGAAAGTAAGTGTTTTCTGGTGTACGTAGAATGTTTGTATGGAATCTAGAAAAGTAACCATTGAAAGCATTTTAAGGTTTATTTTGTTTTATCTTATGCTTTGCCATAAAAAAGAATGTTATTTTGATTATTTGGTATACAGTACCTTAATTCCCTTAATTTAGCTGAATTAAAACTACCTTTTTTACCAATAAGAATTATGTTTGAGTATTTTTTAAATAAGCAATTTTTGTTACTCATTTTAAAAGAATTATTTAAAATTAAGTGCTATTTTATTTAAAAATTTTCATTGGAAGAAAGAAATATTAAGAAGTTAAATTTAGGAGGCATCTGGGTGGCTCAGTTGGTTAAGCCTCTGACTTCTGTTCAGGTCATGATCTCGCATTTCCTGAGTTGAGCCCCATATTGGGCTCTGTACTGACAGATTAGAGCCAGGAGCCTGCTTCAACACTCTGTGTGTTTCTCTCTCTCAAAAATAAACAAACATTTAAAAAAAAAGAAGTCAAACTTAAAATAAATGCATATTTTTTATAGTGTTTAAATCAACAGAGAAAAATCTATGAAATGATATTTGTGAAATTTCCAGTCATTTATTTTTTTGGCAGAGTTAGATATCTTTTCGGGAAACAAGGAGCATCACATTTAAAATGATACTTGTAGTTGATAAGAATTAAGAAAAATCTAAGGGACAACATTTAAATCTCTTTATCACTGCTATGGCTTGAACCAAAATCAATGCCCAGTGTTCTCTAGGACATTTGTTTTAAGCCCATAATAGATACGTCACCTAACCACTGAAAGAAGTTCTTCCCTTGACCAAACTAGTCAGGCTCCTCTGAACTCTTCTCAACTAGGCCCTAGACATTTGGGATTTTGTAATCATCTTTTTATTCTACAATCTTAGGAAGCATCCTGCTAAGTTCGTTTGATAGAATTCCCCAGCCTTGCTGTGTGATCATTCTTCAAATCTATCTGGGTTCCTCGTACTCCAGCATCCCTCCATAATGTCTAATCATGCTGGCCTGTGTTCAGCAAGAATTCCGTTAGGTCATTTAGCCAGAATTCCTCCTTTCCTCTGATGTTTTCTTTCAGTAATTTTTGTCCACTGACTACCACTCTGCTCCTGGGCTATAAATTTCCCCTTTTCCTTATTATTTTCAAAGTTGAGCCAGATATCTTTCCCCCTGCAACAAAACCCATTGAACAGTCCCCCTGAATAACATCTGCCTTACTTACTTTAATAAATATAACTAATTTTTTCTTACACCACTCTAAACCTCAAGTTTGTGCGTGTGTGTGTGTGTGTGTTTGTGTACCTTTAAATGTAGGGAGCAAGTGACTTTTTAATGCCTCTTCCATGTCGAACATGAATTATTTTTGTGTTAATTTTTAAATCACTTTATATGAAAGACCTTGATATACCAGGGTATTCTTCCCTGTTAGATTAAAATAAAGAAACAAAAGGGAGAAGCAGCACATTCTAAAATAATGTCTAGTCTGTTATTTTTATATAATATACTTTTTACTTCCAAAAGTTATTATAATAATGTATTGCAGATGATAGATAATGAACATATCATCAAATTAAAAATAAAGAAAAGCTTATCTCTCTCTGTTTCTGGAACCCATTATGTATATCTGTGACAAGTTATTTCACATTCTATTTAAAAACCACAATGTCCAAATTTAATATAAATGTGAAATACATATATATTTAGTTCTAGATCATCTAGGGCATCTTCCTCCCCCACCTTCCTTCCTCCACCCCCAATCTCAAACCTAGGTGTACTTTTAACAAAATATATCTAAGGTTTACCCCAGAGTCATATTCTAAATTTTTCCCTACTATCATACTAGGAACACTCTTTTGGACCTGAATTTTTAAAAATTATTTATTTATTATTTAATTTACATCCAAGTTAGTTAGCATATAGTGCAATAATGATTTCAGAAGTAGATTCCTTAATGCCTCTTACCCATTTAGCCCATCCCGCTCCCACAACCCCTCCAGTAACCCTCTGTTTGTTCTCTATATTTAAGAGTCTTTTATGTTTTGTCCCCCTCCTTGTTTTTATATTATTTTTGCTTCCCTTCCCTTATGTTCATCTGTTTTGTATCTTAAAGTCCTCATATGAGTGAAGTCATATGATATTTGTCTTTCTCTGACTAATTTTGCTTAGCTTAATACCCTTTAGTTCCATCCACATAGTTGCAAATGGAAAGATTTCACTCTTTTTGCCAGGTAATACTCCATTGTGTGTATATATATATATACATTGTGTGTATATATATATACACACACACACACACACACACACAATGGAGTGTATATATATATATATATATATATACACACCACATCTTCTTTATCCATTCATCTGTCAGTGGACATTTGGACTCTTTCCATACTTTGGATATTGTTGATAGCGCTGCTATAAACATTGGGGTGCATGTGTCCCTTTGAAACAGCATACCTGTATCCCTTGGATAAATACCTAGTAGTGCAATTGCTGAGTCATAGGGTAGTTCTATTTTTAATTTTTGAGGAACCTCCATACTGTTTTCCAGAGTGGCTGCACCAGTTTGCATTCCCACCAGCAGTGCAAAAGAGATCCTTTCTCCGCTTCCTCACCAGCTGACATCTGTTGTTGCCTGAGTTGTTACTGTTAGCCATTCTGACAGGTGTGAGGTGGTATCTCATGGTGGTTTTGATTTGTATTTCCCTGATGATGAGTGATGTGGAGCATGTTTTCATGTGTCGGTTGGCCATCTGGATGTTTTCTTTGGAGAAGTGTCTATTCATGTCTTTTGCCCATTTCTTCACTGAATTATTTGTTTTTTGGGTGTTGAGTTTGATAAATTCTCTATAGATTATTGATACTAACCCTTTATCTGATATATCATTTGCAAATATCTTTTCCCATTCCATCTGTTGCCTTTTAGTTTTGTTCATTATTTTCTTCACTGTGCAGAAGCTTTTTATTTTGATGAGGTCCCAATAGTTCATTTTTGCTTTTGTTTCCCTTGCCTCTGGAGACGTGTTGAGTAAGAAGTTGCTGCAGCTGAGGTCAAAGAGGTTTTTTGCCTGCTTTCTCCTCTAGGATTTTGTGAAATCCGAGATGAAGTGAAATCCTAGATTAAACATTCTAAATATTAAATATATCTAAAACATATATTTAGATAATTAAAAATTTTGACACAGTCAGAGGTGCCAAGATTGAAGATGCAATTGCTGTGGGGGGGGGGGTGGACTTTAAAGTGTTATGTTCCATTGGCTTTTTACATGTAATTCTATAGAAGCTGCATTTCACTCAACCAGTGATTAAAAACATTATATTATGAAAGCCAAAATAATGACTGCATTCCACCATCCTGTGTTATTTAAGTCTGTTAATTGCTTTATTTTGAATCCCTGTGGTTTTGTTAATTGAGGTGATCAAAGTTCTTTGAAAATTTTCTTACTCTTGCCAAGCTTGGCTTTTAATGAATCACTTTGAAATAAGTTGGGTGCCACTGTGTAACTCCAACACAAAGTCTTAGCTCACCAGGTGTCCCTGCACTGAAAGACTTTGGAACTCCCACAGCCCAGGGCCTAAATCCTATTTAGATGCTTCCCAGGACAATCCTGGAATCAGAGAATAAAAATGTTATTTAATATTATGTAAAACCAAACTTTTGAAATTTACTTCCTAAGACATTCTGAAAGTCATTGTGCAATGCTGATAGCCACTTCTAACATGCTTATTTTCCCACATATCTGGGAATTCAGGCAAGAAAGAGAAATAGACTTCACAAAAATATTGACTCGAAAGAAACAAAAAATTACCAGTTGATGTATAAGGTCATCTGAAATTTGGCTGAATGTGGGATACCTGGGTGGCTCAGCTGGTTAAGTGTCCAACTTCAGCTCAGGTCATGATCTCACAGTTGGTGGGTTAGAGCCCTGTGTCAGGCTCTGTGCTGACAGCTCAGGGCCTGGAGCCTGCTTTGGATTCTGTGTCTCCCTGTCTTTCTGCCCCTCCCCCATTTGTGTGCTCACTTGCGCTCTCTGCCTCTCTCAAAAATAAAAAAATACTAATAATAAACATTAAAAAAATAAAAAAAAGAAATTTGACTGTGATTTTTAGTCATATCATATAAATAAAATATAACAAAAATTTGGGCATGGCAATGCTTGGAAAAGTAGAAAACAAATAGGAACCAACAAGGACAATTTCCAGATGATTTTAAATTATGGTTTAGCCCAAAACCAGGTTCCTGGCAACATTTTTACCCAAAAAATTAAATGATAAACTCTACCATTAAATTATGACTTGGTAAGGATAATTCATTCGTGGAATAGAACAGTATTTCTGAGTATTGTCAGATATGAGAGCCCCTTTAAGTATCAAAAATATTGAGAGCTCTCCAATTGATAATGGTCACACTTTGGGAAATATATTGATTTTTAATGGACTTTAAAAAATATGAGGAAACTACTATAAACAGTAATAGTAAGAAAAAAAAGTGTACTTGGCAATAGTTGTAAATGCAGTGTAGTTGGCAAAACAATGCTTGGCAATAGTTGTAAATACTTGTAAATATACTTGTAAATACATATAAAAATATCTATGAAATATAGTATATATTTCAGTAAAGTTTGTATTCAAGCCTACAGACAAAGCTTGCTGTACATATGGGTTAACAGACTACTTGCGATAAATTCTGCCCACCGTTTGGTATCCAGTGTTGCTGAGAACACAATTGAATTGGTTTCTAGCTTGATTTTTAATTTAGTTTTACTTATTTATTTATTTTGAGAGAGAGGCAGAGATAGAGCACAAGTGGGGAAGAGGCAGAGAGAGAGGGAGACACAGAATCTGAAGCATGCTCCAGGGTCACAGAGTCCAACCCGGCACTGGAACTCACGAACTGTGAGATCATGACCTGAGTTGAAGTCAGACACTTAACTGACTGAGCCACCCAGGAGCCCCTTTCGCTTGACTTTTGAAAATAATTATTTTCATAACTTATGCAAGTTGATTAACATCTTGTGATATACTTTGCACTCTAGGTTTAATTTTCTTCGTTACCAAATTAATGGTCTGGAATACATGATTTTAAGAATCCCTTCTAGCATCTCCTTTTGGTACATTAATCCATTTTATGAATTTTTTTAAATGTTGAGACTTTTCTTGTTATTATGGTAGTGTTAAGACATATAAATTGAAGATTTGGATATTGACTCACATTGTTGGATTGATTTCTTCCTAGAATAAAACGTTTTGTTTCATTTATTTGTATATTTTAAGTGGAAATATTATTTGACCTGAGGTATTAAGAGCATTGCTTTAATATGCATTTTAATCACGTAATTTTTTTAAAGAATAGCATTATTTTTTACAAAATGTTTCCAAAAACATAAAAATCACCAGTAGCATGATACAAGGCACTTCCTTTTCACTGCCAGTCTTCATTCTTATGCCTGAAACCTACCACATCCTTCAATTCTACCAAAAACATCTCTTTTCAGAGATCAGTCATGGCCTCTTTAGCAGGAAATTTAAAAAGTTACAGTAATTCTCATCTTCTCTTTTGCACTTCAGAAATATCAGACATGGAATGGATTTTACTTCAAATGATTAAAAATTTACTGTTTGATCTTGGTTCCAGATGGACTGAGTTCCTGACAACAGAAAATAGAGCTCTTTAATTTCTTATTGCATTTCAATACTGATTTTTTGAAAATTTATTTAAAACATACATTTATCAGTGTCAGTCGTGTCTTTCACACAGTGCTAAATTTTAGGAAAATATCATTACAGTTAAAGCTCAAGGATACTTGAATTCCATAAAGAAATAACAACTACTATCAGTGATAATAATAATATTGGATTGCACAATGAAATGAGTACTGGAATGGAATTCTGGGAGCCTGAATTATATTTCCAATTGATAGTGCTATCTTTGGTAGGTCATTTAGTGTTTTCAGAAGTGTCTGATCCATTATATGCGGGGGTTGGAGACTGGGCCACGTAGTTTCTAGATGCGGTCCTACAATTGAAAGAAAGAAAGGAAGGAAGAGAGGAAGGAAATGATTAGGGTTGATAAAAATCGTTTTTCATGGAGATATGTATTAAGATTAGATGTACCAGCAGAATCCACTTTTTCTTTCTTCCACTTCTCCTTCCATGCCTGCCAAGCCAAATCATCCCTCTTGTTTGTTTCTTTTGAACAAAGAACATAAGGAGCAAATTTCATCAGTGTTTGAGAAATGTACTTCCTTAGGTTCTGCCCTTTTCTCCTTTGCTCTCCCTTAGCTCTTCTTTAGTTTGTTGGTTTATTTCAATTCCCCAGCCAGTTTCCCTTCCTTATATCTTCGAACATAAATAGAAAGAAAAGTTCTAAACACACATTCTTGTGTTCTCTCTTCTCTCAACATAAAAGATCTGAAGGAGCAGGCTGTGGTTGGTGAATGATGAGTGGTTATGCTCATCAGCATGCACACTCGTGTCCCTTTTCAGCTCTTTGCACAGTGAATGCTCCTCATCACAAGGGCATTGAGTGAGCTCATGAAAGCCGATGGAAGCAGGCAACATCAATCCTCTGGCTTCCAGCTCCCTCCTCTGTTGCAATGAGCCACATTTTCTTGCTGCACTTGAGAGAATCAGTTTTTATTGGCTAAAATTGCTCATTGCTTCAGAGCTCACAAAAGTGCCTTAGGAAAAAAAAAAAGCAGTTTGATTGTTTTTCCCTTTTATGCAGCTTTTGGACTAGTCTGACATGATATGTTTTTCTTTATCATAAAAATCTTTACAATTTTTTTTTGAGGAGAGTCAGTTAAAAATATGTATTATTGGGGCACCTGGGTGGCGCAGTCGGTTAAGTGTCCGACTTCAGCCAGGTCACGATCTCGCGGTCCGTGAGTTCGAGCCCCGCGTCGGGCTCTGGGCTGATGGCTCAGAGCCTGGAGCCTGTTTCTGATTCTGTGTCTCCCTCTCTCTCTGCCCCTCCCCCGTTCATGCTCTGTCTCTCTCTGTCCCAAAAATAAATAAACGTTGAAAAAAAAAATTAAAAAAAAAAATGTATTATCTTTGTAGGTACGAGAAAGTTACATGTTACTTAAAAAATAAAGAAACAAACAGAAAACAGAGCCTTCATAAATGTATTCATTAACACTAGCAGCTTCCAACCCTTAGACTCTGCCCATTAGTGAGGGGCACTGCATCAATTTGAAATACCCCAAACAAGAGAAGAGGCCCTTGTGACCTGATTAAGCATTGCAGGTGAGAGAGTAGAGACACAGCAATTCAATTTTGATTGGAGGGGACACTTTCCATCTGAAAAAGTCAAATATTTTAAAACATCTGAAACTTCCTCCTGGCACAAAGAGGCATAGGGAAAGATGCTGACTCATTTTCGCGAATGATAATGAAGCTGCATTAGTCAGCCTGTTGTGTGATATTAATTCATACTAAAAAAAAAAAAAAGGAAGAAAAGAGAGAATAGATGAAGAGAGGAGGGAAAGCAAACCTGGAAGTGAAGGAAGGCTAGAAGCCTGAGCCAGAGTAACTCACAAGCGTGCAGCACAGCCAGTGTGTATGCTATTTCCAGATTTCTCATGCAAAACACAAGTTATGAAAATAGGATTTTATTCACCAGGATGAATATGCAGATTGTCAGAAAAGCAATAACTGCATTGAAAGCCATTGTTGTGGATGAAAGCTTCTAATCCAGTTCTCATATTTTTTCACTGGGATTCGTTGACATCTAAATGAAAACCTATTCAATAGAAACTGTTAACATTTATGTATCCTGAAAAGCAAAAACATGGGCATCATAATCTTGGTTTCTGAAGTAGTTTCTTTTCCTACAGTGTCATAAGTCCAAAATAAATACACAGAGAAGATCAGTACCAAAAACAATAGGTGTAGACATCTTTGACCTGTTTCTTGAATGAATTGAACTTAGTTCATTTGTATTATGTATTCATCCCTGTGTGCCATCAATAGTCATTAACCTTAACTTTATGCAAATTGTTTTAGTGTTGAACAGTTGTACAGTGCTGGACAAGGCATGTCCCTATCCTTTCTGAGCTTACATTCTATTGGGGGCAGACAAAAAATACATAGTAAACAAATAAAATTGGTACATTAAATGGTGAGTGGTCAGTGCAGGAAAACACCCTAGGTACTTTAAACAGAAGAGGTTTAAAACAGAAATTCATGTAAGTGAAATACAAAATAGGTTGACAGGCTGATGAAAATCAGAGGCTTGCTACTGGTGTTCTTATGTTCCACGGCACTCCAGTGTTGCTCAACTGCACTCCAGAAGCTGGTTTTGCACCACTATTGCCCCTGACATTCATAAAACCAGAGAGTATGCACTGAAACCCAAAGTTCAGTCTTTTCAGTACTGTCTTGGCATTCTCATCTCTACAAACTTGCTTATCAGCAAAAGCAGCAGAAAATAGCAGGTGCCTCATTTCTGTTTCCCAGATATCAAAAGATATTTAGTTTCATCTAGAATCCTAGTAAAAAGGAGTCTAGGAAGTATAGATTTTAGCTTGCCAGTCTTTGTAGAATAGGAAGGCAACCTAAAGGGAAGGCCGATTGGAGGATGAGTAGACCATTACACAGAACTCCTTGCATTGCAGATGGAGATAAATGGTATGAGGAAGTAACTTAAGTGATGTGAAAGAGAATAAAATGTCAGTGTTAGATTATTATGAAAGGCTGGTCAGAGAGATTTCTTCAAGAAACTGATATTTAGTCAGAAGGCTGAAGAATGGTGCTAACGTCAGTCATTTGAAGAGCTGGTGAAAGAACTGTGAAATAATGAATAATGAGGAGGGAGACATGATGTTGGGAAGGGCATACCTGAGGAAGAGAAGGATACCAAGTGTGGCTCACATGCAACAAAGTAAGAGATCGAGGCATGAAAATATCAAATGAGGAGGGAAGGGCAGATAGAAGTAAAACCATGCTGGACCTTACAAGCCATAAAAGAGTAATGAACAATTATTGAAAAAATTGCATTCAGGATAAGAAAATGATCTGGCTTACTTTCCAAATATACAACTGACTATAAGTGCTGTTTAGACCATGAAATTGATATGTTGTAATAAGAGAGGCTGGAAAACAAGTTAGGGGCTCATGTAATAGTCTGCTCTGACTTAGACTGACAGATATTGTAGGTCAGCTAGAGGAAAACAATGGTATTCAAGGCATAGCACAAGGTGGGACTGACAGAAAATGATGAGGTACTCCATGGGGTGAAGCAGAAATCTTGGAAAGAGAGGATCAAAGAATGGCAGCAAAAATACACTCCCCCTAGATTCCTCAGAAAATTAAAAATAGACCTACCCTATGACCCAGCAATAGCACTGCTGGGAATTTATCCAAGGGATACAGGAGTACTGATGCATAGGGGCACTTGTACCCCAATGTTCATAGCAGCACTCTCAACAATAGCCAAATTATGGAAAGAGCCTAAATGTCCATCAACTGATGAATGGATAAAGAAATTGTGGTTTATATACACAATGGAATACTACGTGGCAATGAGAAAAAATGAAATATGGCCTTTTGTAGCAACGTGGATGGAACTGGAGAGTGTGATGCTAAGTGAAATAAGCCATACAGAGAAAGACAGATACCATATGGTTTCACTCTTATGTGGATCCTGAGAAACGTAACAGGAACCCATGGGGGAGGGGGAGGAAAAAAGGAAAAAAAAAAAAAAAAAAAAAGAGGTTAGAGTGGAAGAGAGCCAAAGCATAAGAGACTATTAAAAACTGAGAACAAACTGAGGGTTGATGGGGGGTGGGAGGGAGGAGAGGGTGGGTGATGGGTATTGAGGAGGGCACCTTTTGGGATGAGCACTGGGTGTTTTATGGAAACCAATTTGGACAATAAATTTCATATATTATAAAAAAAAAAAAAAAAATACACTCCCCCTTCCAGTCCATTCCACATTGTTGCTTCTGACCTTTTTGCTTTTTTTTTTTTTTTCAAGAGGTACTTACCTCTTGAGCCTGAAAGCTGACATCTCTCCTTTCATTCTGACTTTGGCTCTCATTTAAGACTGCACTTATACTTACCTTTTGGATTGAGACTGCTTCTATTGCATTCTGATAACAACCTAGTTCAGTCCAGTCTTATCCTTCCACCATGTTAACCCCTGGGAGCAGCCATTTTACCCAAAAGATTTTCATTTGAAAGCTGATGACTTTGGGGGGCAATGGTAATGGCGTATTTAAAAAAAAAAAACAAAAACTTGTCTTAGTTTCCTAATTCTTAAAGAGCATAGATTTCAAAAATAAATAAAATGATTCCTAAAACTTTTGTTTAGTGTATGTTTTGTTCTATTAGATACTTGACCAATGAATGCATCACCTTAGGGTGACTTGATACAGAAGTAGGTGACCCAAGGACTTTTGTCCTCCTGTCCACAGACTGACAACAAAAATGTTTACATCCACTGTTTCAAATATCACTGCTCAATTCGATGGAGGGAAAGGACATGCGTATAGTTTGAAAAGAGCAGAATTTGACGAATTTTCATTGGTTAGTCAGTTATAGTTTGCTGGCCAGGCTATGGCAAAAAACAACTTGAAAAAACATTGACAAGAAAGACAAGAGGCTCCAGGTCACTGAAATAGCTCTTAGATGACAGAATAAATCACAGGCACAAGAAAATACTGCAGAAATAAAGGTGATAGCAAAGTTGAGAAAAACAGATGTTATAGTGACCTCAGTTCATCGGAATCAAATAACTAATTTGCTTACCATCGTCTAGTACTTTGAAATGGTCCCTGAGGAAGCCAGGAGTGGCAGTGAATATGTAAACCAGGTACTTCCAGACTTTAGTGAGGTACAGTTTGGGAGAACACAAGCAGTCCCCGCTGGAATGCAAAGACAATGCTGCAATAACATTATCATAATGTATGGTCCCAGCTGACAGTATTCCTAGGCAGCTAACTAAAATATGGGGAAATAACCACATTCATTTTCTCTCCATTTCACTGCTTGATTGAAACACATAGCCATCGATAACTCAGCTGACAGGCTGGAGGGACCTTCCAGCACAGTGGGACAGGACTGAAACATTGTCAGTAATGCATGCTGTTCAGGAGTCAGAAGTTTAGGTTCTAAACTAACTCTTTCAGGTCTTGACCCTCACATACACACCTGTAGAAATTTCAAGCAGCTAATCATAGTCTTAAGGCCTAAAAATCACATTAAATTACTTACTGAAGACTGGAAGTCGAACGTTTGGGCGTGTGTGACCTTCGTCCTACTCCTTCTAACTTCTGAGTCTCAATTTCCTGTTTTGTAAAAATTATCCATCTATCTATCTACCTACCTACCTACCTACCTACCCACGTAATCTAATTCAATGAAGAAAAGATTAAATTACATAGTTCTTTCTGCATTATGGGCATTCAATAAATTTTAGTTCTTTTCTGTCTTGAGAGCAAGTACAAATTGGAGTCAAGGAGTGTGAATTTTAGATTTAAAACCACCACCTCACTAGGGGTCAGAATATAGGCAAACTATTGAAAGTATTTATCTTCAGTTTCTTGAGAAATTATTACAACTTCTGAGCTATTATGATACAGAGATATTTTTAAAAATTTTTTAATGTTTATTTATTTTTGAGAGAGAGAATGAGAATGAGCCGGTAGGGGGAGTGAGAGAGAGGGAGACACACAATCTGAAGCAGGCTCCAGACTCTGAGCTTTCGGCACAGAGCCAGACACGGGGCTTGAATTCATGAACCATGAGATCATGACCTGAGCCAAAGTCAGACACCTAACCGACTGAGCCACCCAGGCACACCATGATAGAGATATTTTAAGAATTAGATAAGCTGATCTATATCAGAAACTTAGCATCATACCTGATTAAACATTCAATAAATTGCTGTTAGAGGAATGAATGAATGAATGATATTACTCTCAACTGGAATTGAAATACTAGCTATTTAGATCACTTTGATCAATTCACTCCAATAAATGTATATGGTCACCTCTGAGCCTGAATTTCTTCATCTGTAAAATGCAGGATTTAGATGAGACGAGCAATTCTCAAACAGTCATATTTAAAAGAACCATCCATAGACTTTATTAAAAATTAAGATTCCTGGGCCCCATGTGAACAAATCTTCATTAAGAAAATCTATGGTGAGGCCCAGAAATCATACTTTAAAAAACATCATAGTTACTTATGGTATAAGTGGACCAAAACCATTTTTTTTTTTAAATAAAAATCTGGTCTAGGTATCTCCTGACTCTAAAAATCCCTCATTTATTTTCATCCGCATAAGCTATTTCAAGAAAGTCTGCTATAATTAGAGAATATTTCTTCATTCCTAAAGACACCCCACTATCATACACATATATATGTATGTATGTATGTATGTATCTTTCTATGCACACACACATGCTCAGTTGAACACTGCCATAGAAATTCCTCTCTGTGATCTCCTGTGTTACCAACTGAAATAGATTCTGAAAGATGGGAGAAAAACTACGAGGTAGGGTGCCATGTTATAAAATTCCTAGAGGTACCATTCACATTGGTCTGCTAGGTTAGCCAGTTTAGATAAGAAACCTCTGATTCAAAGTGTCTAAATTATTTCCTCAGTCACAAGCAGAACTGAGACTAAACCAAAAATCTCAAGACTACTAGCTTCCTTATATTTATCTACCTTCCAGAATACAAATTCTCTAAATCTTTAAGAAGTTTGTGAGCAACCAGATGCTTGGAGAGCATGTATCCTCATCTTTGTGTCTCCAGAACCAGTCCAGGTTTGTGGTTGGAGTGAAGGAATGTAACTTTAGGATTATTTCTCATTCCTTTCAAATGTCTTCAAATTTATTCCATAGAATGGCAGATACCTGGTAATCTTAAATTAAAGACAAGCCCAGAGATAGCAGGGAGTAAACACCAATCACTTCACAAACAGAGCGTAAAGAATTCCATCACTCTAACAGAGAACTGCTTCCCTCCTGTACATTTTTCTATGAAGGCATTTTGTGAATAAATCTTGCCCCTTGGAGGAACGTGTTCCATTAGCTGGTGAGGTTGAGGAATGAGAGGAATTGGTGCTGTGTGAAGAGATGCTCAGTTCACACAGTCTAGAGACTGGAACCTTCTCAGTCTTTCTTAATGGTGACTACTGGGAAAAATGCCTTCCCTTTATAGGGAAAGAGTACATTCTATTTTTCTCTGGTTTTGACTCTAGATAATAATAGGGAGAAATAGAAAAACTAGACATTGAAATATGTTCAAGTAGTGTATGAAAAGACATGTCAGTTTCTCTGGTCCAGTTCTTGGGGTAAATCCAGGATAATCTCCAGCCTTCACAGCTATTGGAAGGAAAGTTTTAACCTGCAGTCAGTAACAATGGATGAATAAATAACACAAACTCAGACATGCAAGTACACATCTTTAGAATATAAATGTGTAATGTTCATGAGAATGTGCCTCTCAAATCTCCAACTGCAGAAAGTGTAACTGTCCAAGTGCTCCAGTGGCCTAAAAGCTGTTGCAGGTTTTTTTTTTTTTTGCAGAGGCCACTTTCCCACAGCTGTTCTCAGCCAATGACTGATGGTGGTAGAGATGCTCATGCAGCCTGTTTCTGGAGAAGGTGATCTCCTTTCATGGGCAACTTTGGCTCAAGGATTCACTGGTGACCTTGCCACATTTCCTTAGAACTGCACTGCTTCCATCCAAACTTCCTTCCTTCTTTTTCTCTTTCTCTTTCATTCTGGGTTAGCCTTGTAAGATGGTCTGAAGGGTCTCTCAACTTCTCCTGACTCCCACCCCCATTTTATCTCTCAGAGTATTTCCATAAGTTTCTTGATATTTAATTTTTCTACCTTGGTTTCTGCTTATCAGAGAACCTATACTAACATAAAATGTTTCTGTATATTTTTAAAGTAAATCTCTCAGTGATTTATTAATTAGATTTGTACAATTTAAATAACCAGAATAAAAGTGAGATTTTAGTGGGAGAAAGGTGAAAGTTTGATTTTTGTTCTAAGCATAAGATCTACCTACTCTGTGCCAATAATACTTAAAGTTACCTGTATCTAGCCCAGCTTATCAGAAGGGTACTGTAGAATTAGGAGGTAACAATCAAGTTAGAAATAAGGATCACTTTTGTTTACTTTGATCTCAGTACATGTAATTCTCTCCAGTTACCCTAAGGAAAAGTATCAAACAGATTTATTTCAATGGTGTCCCCATTTGATGATACAATTTGTCTAATGTGTTGTTACAGTGAGTAAAAGACAAATTGGTAAGCATCTTTTGATTGATTAGTGATGTTTACAAGACTGTTCTGAAGGGAGACCACAGTGGTATTAGAAAGCCGATTGAGCATTTGAGTGTTTGGGGTCTTGAGTTCTGAATGAATACCATCTCTCTACTTAATTCTTTTAAAACATTTGAATAAAATACAAATATCCTTTGGAATAAAATATTAAACAGGACCCTTGAAAGCAAAATAATTATGGTTAAGAATGGGACCCATCTTCTGTAGAGCCCCTGAAAGCTCCTGATACACTTCCTCACCAGTCTAGGGCCCCCATGAATTAGAATTTATCACTCTCTGATACCAAATTAATTCCCCAATCTTTATAAAGAGCAAATTCATGTATATAACATGACAATTATGAAAGAGAGTCTGCTGAAGGTCTTTTTTTAAAATTTTTAAAAACATTTTTATTTATTTTTGAGAGACAGAGAGAGACAGAGCATGAGTGGGGGGGGGGGGGAACAAAGAGAGAGGGAGACACAGAATCTGGAGCAGGCTCCAGGCTCTGAGCTGTCGACACAGAGCCCGACACCGGACTCAAACTCATGAACTGTGAGATCATGACCTGAGCTGAAGTCGAACGCCTAACCGACTGAGCCACCCAGGTGCCCCTGCTGAAGGTCTTTTTATCATAAAATCTACATTCTGAACTTTTCCTAACTTCATCTTTCCTCATGATGAAAAGTGTATCTAGCTTGCAGAGAATATCTTTATGTAGAAAACTACTCAATACATTCTGCATGTCTGACACTACAGTGGCACTCAACTGTGGAGCCACTCTGAAAACAACTGTGATGCTTGACTTTAAAGCATAGATGACCCATCCATCCCCAAACCCACTGAGTCAGAATATCCAAAGGTTGAGACCAGAGATTCTGTATCAAAATGAAGCAAAATGAAATCCAACAGGTAATTCTGATGTACAGCCAAATTTGAGAACAGTGTTATCACTAGAGGTATCAGATGGATCTAAATTTATAATTAGTGCTACTCTCAATTTATAATTAAAATCTCTAATAAGTATTAGAATATTTGATAAAAATATTTTTGTTGAAATATTTTGTTACTATAATGGATTCCTGAAGCCAGTTCACCTATAGTTTTTCTCATAGGGAAAATAAAAATACTCATTTCCTATATGATTTTTATGAGATCCAGTTCTTTGGAATAGAAAACTTAAATATTCATGAAGCCGGTTTTTTAAAAGCATTAGTCACCAGTTTAATATAATACATGCTATGTGCACACTGTGTGTCTCCTATCCAAGGTCAGTGCTCCACCTGAGCACTATATCCTTCTCCTCCTTGAATACTCAGGGACATCATTCAGGCAATTCTCACGTCTCTATCCTGTATTATCATTGTTACATTTTTTTTTTTAATTTTTTAATTTTTTTTTTGCTTTTTTTTTTTTAACGTTTATTTATTTTTGAGACAAAGAGAGACAGAGCATGAATGGGGGAGGGTCAGAGAGAGGGAGACACCGAATCTGAAACAGGCTCCAGGCTGTGAGCTGTCAGCACAGAGCCTGACTCGGGGGTCGAACTCACGGACCGCGAGATCATGACCTGAGCTGAAGTCGGCCGCTTAACCGACTGAGCCACCCAGGCACCCGTTACTTTTTTTTAAATTCCAGTATAATTAACATACAGTGTTATATTAGTTTCAGGTGTACACTATAGTGATTCGGTAATACTATACATTGTCCTGTGCTCATCATGATAAGTGTACTCTTAATCCCCTTCACCTATTTTACTTATCTCCCCACCCACCTAACTCTGGTAACAGCCAGTTTTTTGTCTATATTTGAGAGTTGTTTTTTTTTTCTGTTTGTTTCTCTCTTTATTATTTGTTCATTTTGTTTCTCAAATTCCATATATGAGTGAAATCATGTAGTATTTGTCTTTCTCTGACATTTCATTGAGCATCATCCTCTAGATCCATCCATGTTGCAAATGGCAAGATTCCATCCTTTTTTATGGCTAATATTCATTTTATATATACACCACCTCTTTATGCACTCATCTATAGGTTGGTTTCATAATTTGACTGTTGTAAATAATGCTGCAGTAAACAGGGGTGCATATATCTTTTCAAATTAGTGTTTTAATATTCTTTGGGTAAATACCCAAAAGAATTACTTGATCATATGGTAATTCTATTTTGGATTTTTTGAGGAGACTTCATACTGTCTTCCACAGTGGCTGCACCAGTTTGTATTCCCACCAACAATGCACAAGAGTTCCTTTTTCTCCACATCTTTGCCAACACCTGTTGTTTCTTATGTTGTTGATGTTAGCCCTCCTGACAGATATGAGTTGATATCTCATTGTGTTTAGATTTCCCTGATGATTAGTGATGTTGAGCATGTTTTCATCTGTTAGGCATCTGTATATTTTGTTTGGAAGAATTTATGTTCATGTCTTCTGCTCATTTTTAAATTGGATTATGTTTTTTTGTATGGTGTACAAGTTCTTTATATAGTTTGAATACTAACCCCTCATAGGATATATCATTTACAAAATTTCTATTCATAGGTTATCTTTTTGTTTTATTGATTGTTTTCTTGGCTGTTCAGGTTTTTATTTTGATGTATTCCCAAGAGTTTATTTTTTCTTTTGTTTCTCTTGTCTCAGGAGACATATCTAGAAAAATGTTGCTACCATTGATACTGGACAAACTATTGCCTATGCTCTCTTCTTGGAATTTTATGGTTTCAGGTACCACATTTAGGTCCATTTTGGGTTTACTTTTGTGTGTGGTGTAAGAAAGTGGTTGAATTTCATTCTTTTCAATGTAGCTTTGCAATTTTCCAACAACATTTGCTAAGGAGACAGTCTTTTTTCCATTGCATATTCTTGCCTCCTTTGTTGTAGTATTAATTGACCATATAATCATGGGTTTATTTCTGGGCTTTCTATTCTGTTCTATTGATTTCTGTATTTGTTTTTGTACCAGTATTACACAGTCTTGATTATTACAACTTTGTAGTATATCTTGAAATCAGGGATTGTGATACCTCTAGTTTTGTTATTCTTTTTCAAGATTGCTTTGGCTATTCAGTGTCTTTGTGGTTCCACACAAACTTTAGGATTGTTTGTTCTAGTTCTGTGAAAATTGCTGCTGATATTTTGATAGTAATTGCATTAAATTTGTGGATTGCTTTGGTTAGTGTGGAAGTTTTAACAATATTTGTTTTTCCAATCCATGAGCATAGAATGTCTTTCTTTTTGTGTCATCTTCAATTTTTTTCCTCAATGTTTTATAGTCAGACTTTAGGTCTTTGATCTCCTTGGTTAAGTTTATTCCTAGGTATTTTATTCTTTTTGGTGCATTTGTAAATGGGATTGTTTTCTTAATTTCTCTGTCTGCTACTTCATTGTTAGTGTATAGAAATGAAATGGATTTTTGTATATTGATTTTGTATTCTGCAATCTTACTGAATTCACTTATCACTTCTAGCTGTTTTCGGTAGAATCTTTAGAGTTTCCTATATATAGTATCATGTCATCTGCAAATAGTGAAAATTTTACTTCCTCCTTACCAATTTAGATGCTGTTTACTTCCTTTTTTTGTTTGTTTGTTTGATTGATGTGGCTAGGACTTCCAGTACTATGTTAAATAAAAGTGGTGAGCATGGACATCCTTGTGTTGTTCCTGATCTTAGGAGAAAAGCTGTCAGTTTTTCACCATTAAATATGTTGTTATCTCTGTCTTTTTCATCTATGGACTTTATTATGTTCAGGTATGTTTCCTCTAAACCTACTTTATTGAGGATTATCATAAATAGATGTTGCACTTTGCCAAATACTTTTTACATATCTGTTGAAATGATCATGTAGATTTTATCTTTCTCTTAATGTGATGTATCAGGTTGATTAATTTGCAAATTTGAAACACACTTTCATTCTAGGAATAAATCCTACTTGATTGTGATGAATGACATTTTTAATGTATTATTGGATCCAGTTGGCTAATACTTTTTTGAGAATTTTTGCATTTGTGTTGATCAGAGATATTGGCCTATAGTTCTCTCTCTCTCTCTCTCTCTCTCTCTCTCTCTCTCATAGTGTCTTTATATGATTTCGGTATTAGGTTAATGCTGATCTCATAGAATGAATTTGGAAGGTTTCCTTCCTCTTCTATTTTTTTGGAATAGTTTGAAAAGAATAGGTATTAATTCTTCTTTAAATGTTTGGTAGAATTTGGCTATGAAGTTTTCTGGTCCTGGACTTTTGTTTGGGAGTTTTTTGATTACTGATTCAATTTCATTGCTAGTCTGTTCAAATTTTCTATTTCTTCCTTATTTGCTTTTGGTAGGTTATATGTTTTTAGGAATTTATCCACTTATTATAGGTTGTCCAAATTGTTAGCACTTAAGTTTTCATAATTAAATTATGAAATCCTTTCTATTTCCTTCATATAATCTTAAATATTTCTGTAGTATAGGTTATTATTTTTCCTTTCATTTCTGATTTTATTTCTCTCTCTCTCTCTATTTTGTTTTTTGATGTGCCTGGCTAAAGGCTTCTCCATTTTGTTGATATTTTCAGAGAACCAGCTTCTGGGTTCATGGATCTGTTCTATTGTTTGTGTTTTTTGTTTTTGTTTTTGTGTTTTCTTTTTTGGGTTTCTTTTTGGTTTTATTTTATTTATTTTTGCTTTAATCTTTATTATTTCCTTCTTTCTACTAGTTTTTGGTTTTGTTCTTCTAGCTCCTTTAGGTGTAAAGCTAGGTTGTTTATTTGAGATTTTTCTTGCTTCTTGGGTAAGTCTGTTTGGTATAAATGTTCCTCTTAGAACTACTTGTGTTGCATCCCCCAAATTTTGAATCATTATATTCCTTTTTTTATTTATTTCCATGTATTTTTAAATTTCTTCTTTGATTTCCTGGTTGACAATTCGTTGTTTGGTAGCATGTTATTTAACCTTCATGTATTTGTGCTCTTTCCAGATTCTTTCTTGTGGTTCATTCTAGTTTCATAATATTGTGGTCAGAAAAGATGCATGATATAACTTCAGTCTTTCTGAATTTGTTAAAACTTGTTTTGTGGCCTAATATGTGATCTAGTCTGGAGAATGTTTCATGTGCACTTGAAAGGAATGTGTATTCTGCTCTTTTAGAATGGACCGTTCTGAATGTATCTGTTAGATCTCTCTGGTCCAATGCATCATTTGAAACCCTCTTTCCTTTTTGATTTTTCTGTTTGGATGATCTATCTATTGATATAACTGGGAATTTAAAGTTTCCTACTATTATTGTATTACCAGAAGGTATTTCCTTTATGTTTGTTATTAGCTGCTTTTTGTATTTGGGTTTTTCCAAGTTGGGTGCACAAATGTTTACAATTGTTATATCTTCTTGTTGGATTGTCCCCTTTATGATTATATATGTTCTTTTTTGTTTCTTGTTACAGTCTTTGTTTTAAAATCTATTTTGTCCAACATAAGTAGTGCTATCCCAGCTTTCTTTTCACTTCCATTTGCATGATAAATGCTTTCTCATCCCTTCACTTTCAGTTCCCATGTTTATTTAGGTCTGAAGTGAATCTGTTGTAGGCAGCATATAGATGGATCTTGCTTTTTAATTCATTCTATAACCCTGTGTATTTTTATTAGAGTGTTGAGTCCATTTACATTTAAAGTAATTATTGATAGGTGTGTACTTACTCCCATTTTGTTACTTGTTTTATGGTTGTTTTTGTAATTCTTCTTAGTTCCTTTCTTCTCTTGCTTTCTTCTTTCATGGCTTGCTGGCTTTCTTTAGTGATATACTTGGATTCCTTTCTCTTTACTGTTTTAAATGTCTATTACTGATTTTTGATTTGTGGTTACCATTAGGTTTTATATAACATCTTATGCATAAAGCAGTCTATACTAATTTGGTGGTCACTTGAGTTTGAACTCATTTCAAAAGCACTAAAAGTTTTCCTCTCTCCACCCACATATCAGGTATATGGTTTCACACTTTACATCCTTTTATTTTGTGAATCCCTTGGCTGGTTTTTATAGATATACTTAATTTTACTGCTTTGTTGCTTCCTACTTGTCTTACTCCTGCTTGTGGTCTTTACTTTCCACTCAGAGTCTCCTTTAACATACATATCTTGTAGGGCTGGTTTAGTGGTCACGAATTCCTTTTTTTATTTGTTTATCCAGGAATCTCGTTATCTCTCCTGCTGGATAGAGTCTTTCTGGTTGTAGTTTGGGTTGTTTGTTTGTTTGTTTGTTTTTTTCTTTCAATACTTTGAATATACTATGCCACTTCCTTTTGGCCTATAAACTTTCTGCTGAAGAATCAGCTGATATCCTTATGGGATATGGGAAATGGGATCAACCTCCTTGGGTTGATTTGTTAAGGGATCTCTGTGCCTCCTGGATATGAATTTGTTTCCTCAGATTTTGGAATTTTTCTTTTTTCTCTTTCTACCCTCTTTTCTCTTTCTGAGATCCCTGTAATGCAAATGTTATTATACTTGATGGTGTTGCTGATTACCCTTAATCTAGTTTTATATTTTATTCTTTATTTCTTTCTCCTGTTCAGCTTGATTGCTTTGCATTATTCTGTCCTCCAGGTCACTGGTCTGTTCTTCCACTTCCTCTAGGTTATTTTTTTTTTTTCTGTAATGTACTTTTAATTTTAGTTATTGAGTTCTTCATCTTTAATTTATGTTTTCTACCTCTTTTTCGAGTGTCTCCCTGAGATCCTTCCCTCTTTTCTCAAGTCCAGTGAGTATCTTTATGACAATTATTTTACATTTTCTATCAGATATATCACTTATCTCCATTTTTTAGCTCTCTTGCTTTGATTTTGTCCTGTTATTTCATTTGGAATTTAATGTTCTAACTCTTCATTTAACCAACTCTCTGTGTCTATTTCTTTGCGTTAGGAACCTCAGCTACATTGTGAAAGTAGTGGCCTTATGAAGAAGAGGTCCTGTAGTGCCCTGCAGTGCAGTGTATTCTGTTCACCAGAACCTCTTTCAGGGTGTCTCCTATTAGTGCGGCATGCAACTTACAAATATGGTTGAGCCATATTTGCCTCAGTCCAGTCATCTGCAACAGTTCTCTTTGCCTATTGTGGGCAGGGTTTGGTCCTTGTGTTGTTAATGGAACAGTTGGGTCACTTTGGGCTTGAGCTGAGTGAGAGAAGGTGTTTGCCAGAGCTGTGGTAGCGCCAAACTGCAGAGCACTTTCTTTTGTTGTCTTCCTAGAAGCTTTCGCTGGTGGGTGGAGCCTGCAGAACAGATGTCTGCTGGTGTGTGTGGTTTTCTTTCCCTCTCCCTTGGGCAGGAGTCACTGTGCAATAGTGCTGGTCCCTCTCCAGGCTACTTGCACACTGCCATGCTTGTGGAATGTACTCTTGCTGAGGAAGTGTTGGATGGGTGGGGTCATCAGGAGGATATGGGTATGAGTGTGCTGTTATGAAGATGTGGACAGATGTGCTGTGGGAGGGGACCTGTACCCTCTTTGGAAAACTCCTGGATAATCTATTTGGAGGAGGTGAGTCTAATGAGCAATCCCTTATCCATTACTTAATTTTTGTTCAGAGCACTTTTCATTTCTGACATTACCCATTCAAATATAAGCTCTGAATAATCCACGTATAATTGTCTGTTTTGTTTATTGTTGTATCCCCAGAACCTAGAAAGTTGTATAGTTGATGGTCAATAAATACTTGTTGAACAAATAAATATTGTAATACAATATAATGTTTAAATTGAATGATAGAGTAAGTTTGTTTGATATGAATTTATGTATCTACCTATGATGGTGATTTTTAGTCTGATAGTAAGATGTACTAGTTGACTTTCTAATCCATTATTGCAATACGTACACATATATTTTGAAAACAAATATTCTAAAAGTTTTCAAAGCCTTGATTTCTTTTGACCAAGAAGTAACACACTTTGAAACTTTAAACAACATTAAAGGAAAGTAAGAACTTTTGTTCTAAAGGGAGATTGGGACAAAAGGTTGAAAATAATGTTTGTGTAACAAATCAGATTTTTTTCAGCTTTTTAAAAAGTGGATTAGTAATTTCCCTTGACTTGTAGGTCTGATATGAGAAATCTTTTTTCTTTTAAAACAATAGCAAAATGTTGAAAAGAAAAAGGAAAACAGAATGAAAGGAGTGTTTCTGGCATGTATGAGTTTGTGATATTATGTAGTTTATGTAGTTTAACTTTAAACTGCTATTTCTTACCTAATGCATAAAGAGAGGTTATGCAGTTAAACTATTACCATTGTTCTTTGAATTACCCGCTTCCCCTATACCACATGTGGTATCCTACATAATCATGTCACTCTTCTGTCTACAGTAATTAAAAAAAAGAAATCTAGAAGTAAATTATGATGTTCAAATAGAGAATTTCTGGGGCGCCTTGGTGGCTCAATAAGTTAAGCGTCTGACTCTTGATTTTGACTCACGTCATGATCTCACAGTTCGTGGGATCGAGCCCTGCACTGATGGTGCAGAGCCTGCTTGGGATTCTCTCTCTCCCTCTCTCTCTGCCCCTCCCCTGCTCATTCTCTCTCTCTCAAAAATAAATAAATAAACTTTTAAAAAACAAAAATATATGGAGTTTTTATAAGTAACATATTTTAAAAATTGGGGGAAATTTTATAAATTGCATTAGTAGCTTAAATATGTATTTTACCTTATTATACTAGATATAAGTAGTTATTATCCTAAAGATCATGGCTTTATTAAAAGATCAAATAACAATTGAAACTCAAAACAGTTTTAAGTGACCAAGCTTTTTATTAATGTAGAAGAATCAGGGAGTAATGAAAAAATAAAGGTGAGAGAGACAGAGGGAGAGAGAGTGATAGAGAGAAACAGATCTACCATATAAGATTATCATTAGAATAAAATGATATAACATTTGAAAATAATTGTGTGGAATTGGTGGAAGTACTACCACCACCACCATGTTGTGAATGTTTGATAGGAGAAATAACAAAAGAAAGAAAGAAAATAAAAGAAAGAAACCTAGTAGTGAAACAGTAGCAGTTCCTTATTTCCACCAACCAAAAAGATTCTGCAATACAATGAAAACTTTCAAGTCTCATCCTAATTATTAAATCATTAGAATAATTCAAAATCATATCAAACACTCTCACTTGAGCATCTCATAACCCTTTACTTTCAAACGTTGGTATTACATTTGAAATTTGCCAATTATAATTCAAATAAAAATAATGTATATAAATATTTTAATAAAATATGATTCTCACCATCAAATAGAATAAAATCCATTGACTTGGGTGTTGAGTAAATTAATTAAAAGTGAGATAATGGAGAGGGGCACCTGGGTGGCTCAGTTGGTTAAAAGTGAGATAATGGAATCTCCATATTTAAAGACAATCAACAAGATAGAAAAACAGGCAAAAGCTATCTGACCTATTATAAACTCCTATTACTGCCATGTGTTAAATGGAAGTTAAATTAAAAAATAATCCTTACTTAGAAAGGGTATTAAAAATTGTTAATAAATAAAGCTGGTAGTAGGACAGGAGCACACTACCCAAGTGAATGGTGCTTTGTTTAAAACCCAATATCCAGGGCTATCTTTGTTAATTATTTTTGAATCTCATCCTGACCTGAAATAGCAATAACAGGATCTTAGGGGAGTCAGTTGGCTAACAGTGTGAGAATAAGATATAAAACCACTCACCATGATGGAAAAGGTAATCGTACTTGTGAAGAAGCTAATTCCCCTAAGATAGTAATGAAAATAAAGCTTTGGAAATTAGATGGCTTTCAAATATAGAAACAGTGAGAAATATATGGTTGATGGAAAATTCAAATTTATTTGTTAAATATCCCAAGAATCATTGTACTTTTATTTATGGAATACCACATTTTGAAATACAGTAGAGAATTCTCTGCCAAGGGTGAAACTAGCAAATGTCCTTTGTCTACATTATCTGGAGAAAAATTTTAAAGTATTGACCGTTCCAAACCAATATATTCATACAAGAATTTTAAAATATTATGTCTTAAAATTTTTTTAACGTTTATTTATTTTTGAGACAGAGAGAGACAGAGCATGAACGGGGGAGGGTCAGAGAGAGAGAGGGAGACACAGAATCCGAAGCAGGCTCCAGGCTGTGAGCTGTCAGCACAGAGCCTGACGCGGGGCTCAAACTCATGGACCACGAGATCATGACCTGAGCCAAAGTCGGATGCTTAACCGACTGAGCCACCCAGGCACCTCTAAAATATTATGTCTTAATTATACATTAACAAATAAAATAGGCAAAGCTGTTCATTAACATCAAATTTTTATATTAACTTTTCTATAGTATTTTGAGAAACTTATTTAAAACTATAGGTTTTAATTTATCTTAATCACTAAATTACATTCTCATAAATACTTTACTTTCTCTGTAGAAACCTTCAGTAAGTGTTTACACCATTGTGCTGAGTACTGCAGTGGTATAGATCTGTAAGAATTGTCTGTCATCAGGAGCATTCTGTCCAGTGAGAAAACAGCAATATGACCCAGGAAATAAAAACAAACCATGAAGGACAGTGGGTTAATAAACAACAAATTAGTAAATTAAATTCAGCTCCAACAAGCACACCAAGCCCAATACAAGGAACCAGGGGTAATTTGATAAGTATCTTGCAGAAAATGACTTTTCTCCAAGAGTTTACCGGCTACTAGGATAGATAGATTAATATCCAGATCAGTCCAGTGTAAGGCAGTAATTTAACAGACAGAGGTGAGCACAATGTAATAAATCCTCTATTTACAAGATACTTTCTGAGGATTTATGAAGATATTCCTCCAACTTGCACACTACATTTGTGACCATCTGAAAATGACAGTTCCTGAATTAGCAGAGTACGGTGTTACGAACTCTGACCTTCGTAGGAGAACATGTCATTTCTGTTAATTGGAATGCTTCCAGCTAGAATTTATGATGTTGGGCAACCCCCATCATGTCTTCACAGATAAGAGAAAAGGTTTTACTAGATTGGGGTTCTAAATCTGGGACCCACTGACTCACACACAGATAGACCTCTGAATAGAATTCACAGGGCCTGTAAATTGGAATGGGGAAAAATCTCATTCACTAGCTTCTAATGGGAATCTAGTATGTCCCTCCATTATAAATGTAGACAGATAATATTGGAAGTATTTATGGCATCTCTGAATGTGGTGCCATGAGAAATCACAATCCTATATATTTTCATATCACATTATAGATATTGCAGACTTCTGAAAATATTATTGATATAATTTTCACGCTTATATATGTTAATATCTAAGCACTATATTAACATATCACAAATTAGATGTTTAGAAATATTTGTAATTGTACTATAATAGTGTTGGTTTCTTTATAATACCATGTATTACATTTTATACATGTAAGAACATTATTTGAAAAATGGCCCATAGAGTTGTAAGGTTTGCCAGACTTTCCCAAAGGGATACAAGACAAAAGAAAAAAAAAAGTTGGAAAGTCCTGCACTATATTATCTCTAGGGTCTTGTACAGATATAATATTTTAAGCATCTAAGTATTACCTAGATCTCTCATAGTTTGTTTTTTTTATACTAATCATGCAATGATTTCTAAAAACTTTAAGGCAAAAAGATTAATAAAGAAAAATATATCAAGAGTTTTTCAGAACCTTTAACACATTCTAAGGGCTTGAAACATTTGAATATGGAAATTGAAAACAGCAGCAAGAAGGACCAGTAAGAAGCAATGTACTCACACTTTGCAGAGGCCCTTTGTTGTTTTGTCATATACTTCTGGTGCTGGTTTAGACACTAGTTTGTCTTTCATCTTTTTTTCATTTTCTGTCTCTGAGTCCTGACTTCACCACTGTTCCTGTGAGCACCCACCCAATTTCATCTGCTGAATTACTTCTGCTTGACACTAGATCCCAAGCAGCCTGACAATAAACTTTAGAAAATACTAATAAAATATTATAAAGAATTAGAAAGTTAGAAAGCTTTTAGTATATGAGGAATTTAGTGGAGTTTCTAAGGAGAGATAGCATTTGGAGAATTAGAAGATACAGTGCTAGGTATCCCTGTTGAGAGGAACAGAGCTAAAGGATTATGCATGTGTTGATGAAGGTGATGACAAAGGCCTATCCAGAGAAGATTCTACATGTGTATGTTGCATGCATATGTGCATGTTGAGGAACAGTGGAAAATAAGTCAAGGACAGCATGTAAGCTCATGCTTAAGTGAATGGAAAGTCAAGAATACCAGGAATTTGGAAAAGATACATTAAGAAATGAGATAAAAATACTACTGTGAAGGGTTACATGAGAAATGGGAGAGAATGAATGTATTTACCCGGTTAACATCATTATTACTACTTTTAGTCTGTGTTTTGTATTAGACTGTGCTTTAATGCTATCTTCTTTTAAAATCTAAAAATTTAGAACACTTACTTTTTTCTGAATGCTTTGGGCCTACTTTTCTGATAATTTTATGGTTTTCGTTCTGATCCTGAGAAAGCATAGTGCTGTCCATGGTTCTGATCCATATACTTGCTGCCTTTTCTTCATTTACTAAGAGTCAAAGAAATGAAAGGTAGGATGTAGGATAAGATCAGCTTACATCCACAATACACCTTGAGAAAATATTCTGTGTTCTCCAAAAATCCTTTGGGGCTTTATTTCCATCTTCCCTAGTCTGCTTGAGCCCACTCTGCTCTTTTCTTCATTCATATTGTTTATTATTCATCAATAGACTAGATAAATAATTTGGTTGGAGGCTCATCAGAAGCTTATGAGCTTTAAGAGAGTAAATTCTTTAGAGGTTTTCTGATAAAAGTAAATAAACAAGTACATTCTGAATGACCCCAGCAGCTTACATGACAGTATCTATTTTAGTTGTATGAAATGCTACTGAAATAGAAAAAAATGATGTTATTCCTAAAGTGTAAAGTTTGTAATATAAAGATAAGTAAGTCTGAAAATATACCTATTGTACAATTACTGAGCAATTTCATTACAAGATAATAATTCATTGATAGTTTTGGTATCTCATAACTTAAATGTTATGCGTCAAATGTGTCAAAACACATTTAGCCCACAACATGATTTTAGGACAGTACAAAGGGATTGTAAGTCCACCTTCCACAATTTACAAGTTTATAAAAGAGTTACTTTCAGAGCTTTCATTGACTCAAAAGAACTACTTTGATTTGCAAAACACCAACAAAGGGACTTCCAGAATTGCTCATGTTTACAGAGGAAAACTTTGTATAGAGATCTTTAGATTGGCTTTTAAAAATAAAAATATGGACATGCTACAGAGTCAATGGCATATCAAAAGGAAACTGGCTATTCCATGATTTATATAGGCTTTTCCGAATAACCTGCTACCTAAAGCCTCAAAAATGGGCATGATATAGTGAAGTTTCTAAACTCAGGGAACGTGAAAGAAATAACAAGCAAAGAATAGAAAGAAAATAGTTTGTGTCTGAGCTCATGTTGCTGTGTACAGTTGTTACTGGTGAAAATAAACAAAATATGGCCAGAAGGAATTGTGTTTTCTGTAGCTAGTGTGCTTCTGTGTACCAGGAAAAACTCACTGAATTGATTAATGAAGAGACATGACAAAATGATCCCAGGGTGATATGTATTCAGGAATAAATATTTATACTGATAGAGTTATTAGAGTTATTTAGTCTAGATTCTTGAATTCTAGAAGTCTTAGAAATTATTTCAGTTTTAACTAATAGGTTCGTATTTTTGGAATGGTGTTTCTTTTTTATTGTTTGTTTCTAGAATGTTGTTGTCATAGGCAAATTTTATAGTAATTTACTTTTGCTCTTTTGGAAGGCTATGACAGATTTTCTTTTTTTACCATGTTGTTAGAATAATAGAAACTTTTTTCTTTTTGGGAAAATGGATACTATAAAGAAAATTTACTGCCTAGCCTGCTTAATGCTTTAAATTGTTTCAAGTTCTCTTGAAATTATCTTGGTTGGCCTATTCAGATATATATAAAATTTTATATTTATAAAATATATATATCTTTAATTGTTTAAAATGTTTTAGGATAACTATTTGATTACAAATTTATTAGCTGATGACCTCTTAAAATATAGAATTGAAACTGGTAAAATGTATTTGTTGCATGTTTTTTAGACTGGACTAAATTAGTACATTATTATTGAAATGATAACATAATGACAACATCAGGGGTCATTTAGGAAAAAAACAGTCAACCATATTCAGAAATATCACTGATGATTGAATTACCTATTAAATTATTATAATATTTTCACTTCTTGTTCTGTAGTTCTTTGCACTACATGCAAAGGCACCAGGGCATCATGCAGGCACCAGGGTAAAAGTTTCAATCTTTATAGAGTTTATCTCTATGCTATCTAAAGAAATAATCTGCTCTTGTCACATATACCCTCTTGCTACCATACTTCCTCGTATTTCTTCTATTTTGTTTTCTGTATAACACCTTTAATAAATGTAAAATTATTATTATAGTTTTCTGGTCAATGTTATCTCTGTGTGAATGGGAATCTTATTTATATGTTTCCAAATATAGCTATGGAAAGAATGCCTATTCTGTAGTAAGCAATAAAAAAATAAATTATTGAATGAATGAATAATCAGGAAAGCTAGTATGTAAATTAAGGCCTGATGTGGAAATTGTACCTTTAGTGGTCATTTATATACAAGCAAAAACTAAAGTCCTTAGATTTTTAATTACTAGAGGATATGTACACTCTAGTGATAATTAGAAAACACCCACCTCTTGTGGGCAGGAATAATTAATTCCTTTTTATTGTTGAATAATATCCCATTGTATGAATAGGCTACAGTTTTCTAAACCATGCTCTCGTTGATATCCAATTGGCATGTTTCAAGTTTGAGATTATTGTGAATAAAGATGCTTTGAACAAACATTCATAAGTTTTTTATGGACATTTCATTTAAAATTAAAAAAAAAATTAATGTTTATTTTTGAGAGACAGAGAGCAAGCAGGGGAGGGGCAGAGAGAGAGGGAGACACAGAAGCCAAAACAGTCTCTAGGCTTTGCACTGTCAGCACAGAGCCCCACGCAGGGCTTGAACCCACGAACCGTTAGATCGTGACCTGAGTTGAAATCAGAGGCTCAACCAACTGAGCCACCCAGGCGCCCATATGGACATTTCATTTTAAAGAGTAAATACCAAGGAGTAGAATTGTAGATTATAGGATTGGTGTGTCCTTATCTTTATAAGAACTACCATGTATTTATCCAAAGTAATTGTACCAGGGGCGCCTGGGTGGCGCAGTCGGTTAAGCGTCCGACTTCAGCCAGGTCCTGATCTCGCGGTCCGTGAGTTCGAGCCCCGCGTCAGGCTCTGGGCTGATGGCTCAGAGCCTGGAGCCTGTTTCCGATTCTGTGGCTCCCTCTCTCTCTCTGCCCCTCCCCCGTTCATGCTCTGTCTCTCTCTGTCCCAAAAATAAATAAACGTTGAAAAAAAAATTTTTTTTCAAAGTAATTGTGCCATTTTATATTTCCTGTAGACTATATAAGTTCTACTTGCTCCACACCCTCATTGATACTTGACTGTATGACTTTTTTTATTTTAACCTTTTGTGTAAGTGTAAACTATTTTCTCCTAATTAAATAACATTTTTCGGATGAATAATGATGTGAAGTATATTTCCATGGATTTATTGGTCATTTTTTTATATTTATTTGGGAAGTATCTGGTCAAACACTTGTCTGCTTTTCTATTATTAATATATATATTTCTATTAAAATATTAATAATGTTAGTAATATAAATACGATATTTATACAGCTTTTGTATATTCTGTATTAAGATACAGAATACATGTACTAAGAAAAAATACATGTACTAAGAAAAGAATATTTTTTTCACAGTCTGTGGGTTGTCTGCTTTATTTTTGTTATTGTGTCTTTTTCTGGATTTATATATTCAATTTTGATAATTTTTAATATTTGTTTCTTATATTAATGACAGTACTTTTTTGTCCTATATAAGAAAGATCTATTTAGGGTACAGTTTTGAAGACACTCTGCTATGTTTTCTTAAAGAAATATTATGACTTCAGCTATGAATCATCTATTACCCATTTCAAATTAAATTTTGACTATTGAGTGAAATAAAAGTCAAAGTTTACTTTATTCCCTATGGATATCTAATTGTTATAGTAGTACTTTTTAAAAAGACTTTCCTTTTCTCAATGAATTACTTTCACCCCTTTGTCAAAAAATCAGTCAACTATATATGTGTGATTTTTATGGACGCTATTCTTGCCCTGTTTCTGATTCTAGGGAGAAAGCATGCAATTTTTCAGCATTAAGTATGATGTTATCTATAGATTTTTTTCATAGATGTCTTTTATACAATAGAAAAATATTATCTATTCCTAGTTTGCTAAAAGATCAATCCAATGAACGAGTGCTGAATTTTATCAAACACTTTCTCCAAATTTATTGATTAATCATATAATTTTTCCCTTTATTCTATAATGTGATGATTTACATTGTTTTTGAAGGTTAAACCAATCTTTCTATCCTGTGAAAAATATACTTGTATAATCCTTTTTATATATTGGTGGACTAAGTTTATAAAGATTTTGTGAAGGTAATATGTCCGTACATATGATGAGTATTGGAATTTTTGTTATTTTTATGTTGTTCTTACAATGACATTATTTGGTTTTGGTATTAGCAACACAATGGCTCATAAAATGAATTAGGGTGTTTCTTTTTCTTCCTTTATTTCCTGAAAGACATTGAAAAATACTGATAGTTTCCTCTTTAATCTTTGATGGAATTGACTGGTCAAGCCACCTGGGATCAGAGGTTTTTGTGTTTTTTATGTAGTAAGTTTTTTATTAAAATTCCATTTTTTTAACTTTCACATTTTTTCTCAGTATTGAATATATTGCTATATAGTTAGTTGTCGTTGATATCTTTTTTCCTTCTGATATCTGTGGAATCTGTAGTAATGTCCTCCGATTTTTTTTAATTAAAAAAAAATTGAATGTTTACTTTGAGAGAAGGAGAGAGCTCACACGGGTGTGAGTGGGGGAGGGGCAGAGAGAGAGAGAGGAAGAGAGAGAATTCCAAGCAGGCTCCACACTGTTAGCATAGGGCTTCATCTCATGAACTGTGAAATCATGACCTGAGACAAAATCAAGAGTCACAGGCTTAACTGACAGAGCCACCCTGGTGCCCCTCCTCTGATTCTTGATGTTGCTATTTGTGCTTTCTCTTTGGGTTATTTGATTCTTTTAAAAAAATTGTATTAATATTTTAAATTTTATTTTACTTTTTTGATCTTTTAATCTATTTTAATCTGTTTTTTAGTGATTTCCATTTATTTAGATTTTCCTTTCTTCTGTTTACTTAGAACATGATGTATTTTTATTTGTCTCTAGCTTCTTAAGGTAGATGCTTAGAATTTTGTATTTGAAGATTGGTTCTCAGGGCACCTGGGTGGCTCAGTTGGCTAAGTCCCCAACTTTGGCTCAGGTCATGATCTCATGATTCATGGGTTCGAGCCCCACTTCGGACTCTATGCTGACAGCTTGGAACCCGGAGCCTGCTTGGATTCTGTGTCTCTCTTTCTCTTTCTCTGCCCCTCCCTGGCTTGTGCGCTCTCTCTCTCTCTCTCTCTCTCTCTCTCTCTCTCTCTCTCTCTCAAAAATAAATAAATAAACATTTTAAAGAAACTTGCTTCTCTTCTTGTATATCCTTTTATAATAATTCTCTTTATAGACATATTATGAATGTTCATGCCCTTGCCACCAAAATCCATTTGTTGAAATCCTAAATATGCCCAGTGTGATGGATTTAGGAGGCAGGGATTTTGGGGTCAATTAAATCATAAGGGTGGAGCCTCATAAATGGAATTAATTAAAATCTTTGCATTTTAAAAGAATGAGTAGAAAGTAAAATGGATGTAATGTTCCTTAGAAAGGAGCATTCTTCTTGTTTTGTCAGGCTGCTAATGAAAGGGATTATGTCATTTTTGTCTGTGGTTGAGCTCAGTCTTGGATTTATTGTGTCATTAGGTAGATTCAGTTCATTTCCAGTTCAAAGATCTTAAAGTAGTAAAACTTTTCCTTATCAGGGTTGTGAGCACTGGTAAGATTTTTCAGAAATCTTTATTCTTTACAACCTAATTAGTAGTTCAGAAACT